>NC_064770.1:37729812-38057867 GCF_011397635.1 Epinephelus fuscoguttatus | reverse complement strand
TTTAAAAATAAAATGGAGAAAATAAATGACAGTTTTTGAAAAATTGTGCATCTTAAAATAAAGTGCTTCATTTTAGGAAAAATAAAATAAAGTGTAGCAACAGCTTGAATTTTCCTTTTTTTTTGTTAACTGTTTCACTCTTTCTTTCTCTCTTTTCCCACTCTTTTTGTTGTTCGGTGACAGAACTGAGCTCGAGTTTGTCCTGCCAGGATTTTGAATCTGGGCTGGAATGGTGTCAGGGCCACTCTCATACACATGTGCATGTGCTCATTGGTGAGCCTGGAACCATATTTAGTTTTATTATGTTCATTGTGGAGAAAGCTGGCTCACAGCTGTATGTGGAGCCCAACATGCTAAAGATGTACAGGGATACTTTGCTCAGACTGGGGAAAACTCCCTCTGTTTCTCTCTCTCTGTCCCTCGCTCACTTTGCCTCTTCCTCTTCGACTTCTCTCTGTCCCTCACTCACTTCGCCTCTTCCTCTTCGACTTCTCTCTGTCCCTCGTTCACTTTACCTCTTCCACTCCGACTTCTCTCTCTGTCCCTCGCTCACTTTGCCTCTTCCACTCCAACTTCTCTGTCTCTCGCTCACTTCGCCTCTTCCTCTTCGACTTCTCTCTGTCCCTTGCTCACTTCGCCTCTTCCACTCCAACTTCTCTCTCTGTCCCTCGCTCACTTTGCCTCTTCCTCTTCGACTTCTCTCCTCTGTCCCTCGCTCACTTTGCCTCTTCCTCTTCGACTTCTCTCCTCTGTCCCTCGCTCACTTTGCCTCTTCCTCTTCGACTTCTCTCCTCTGTCCCTCGCTCACTTTGCCTCTTCCTCTTCGACTTCTCTCCTCTGTCCCTCGCTCACTTTGCCTCTTCCTCTTCGACTTCTCTGTCCCTTGCTCACTTCGCCTCTTCCTCTTCGACTTCTCTCTGTCCCTCACTCACTTTGCCTCTTCCACTCCGACTTCTCTCTCTGTCCCTCGCTCACTTTGCCTCTTCCACTCCGACTTCTCTCTCTGTCCCTCGCTCACTTTGCCTCTTCCTCTTGACTTCTCTCCTCTGTCCTCGCTCACTTTGCCTCTTCCTCTTGACTTCTCTCTGTCCCTCACTCACTTTGCCTCTTCCTCTTCAACTTCTCTCTGTCCCTCGCTCACTTTGCCTCTTCCATTCGACTCTCTCTGTCTCGCGCTCACTTAGCCTCTTCCTCTTCGACTTCTCTCTGTCCCTCGCTCACTTCGCCTCTTCCTCTTCGACTTCTCTCTCTGTCCCTCGCTCACTTTGCCTCTTCCTCTTCGACTTCTCTCTCTGTCCCTCGCTCACTTTGCCTCTTCCTCTTCGACTTCTCTCTGTCCCTCGCTCACTTCGCCTCTTCCTCTTCGACTTCTCTCTGTCCCTCACTCACTTCGCCTCTTCCTCTTCGACTTCTCTCTGTCCCTCACTCACTTTGCCTCTTCCACTCCGACTTCTCTCTCTGTCCCTCGCTCACTTTGCCTCTTCCTCTTCGACTTCTCTCTCTGTCCCTCACTCACTTCGCCTCTTCCTCTTCGACTTCTCTCTGTCCCTCGCTCACTTCGCCTCTTCGACTTCTCTCCTCTGTCCCTCGCTCACTTTGCCTCTTCCTCTTCGACTTCTCTCTGCCCCTCGCTCACTTCGCCTCTTCCTCTTCGACTTCTCTGTCCCTCGCTCACTTTACCTCTTCCACTCCGACTTCTCTGTCTCTCGCTCACTTCGCCTCTTCCTCTTCGACTTCTCTCTGTCCCTCACTCACTTCGCCTCTTCCTCTTCGACTTCTCTCTGTCCCTCACTCACTTTGCCTCTTCCTCTTCGACTTCTCTCTGTCCCTCGTTCACTTTGCCTCTTCCACTCCGACTTCTCTGTCTCTCGCTCACTTCGCCTCTTCCTCTTCGACTTCTCTCTGTCCCTTGCTCACTTCGCCTCTTCCTCTGCGACTTCTCTCTGTCTCTCGCTCACTTCGCCTCTTCCTCTTCGACTTCTCTCTGTCCCTCACTCACTTTGCCTCTTCCACTCCGACTTCTCTCTCTGTCCCTCGCTCACTTTGCCTCTTCCACTCCGACTTCTCTCTCTGTCCCTCGCTCACTTTGCCTCTTCCACTCCAACTTCTCTGTCTCTCGCTCACTTCGCCTCTTCCTCTTCGACTTCTCTCTGTCCCTTGCTCACTTCGCCTCTTCCACTTCGACTTCTCTCTCTGTCCCTCGCTCACTTTGCCTCTTCCACTCCGACTTCTCTGTCTCTCGCTCACTTCTCCTCTTCCTCTTCGACTTCTCTCTGTCCCTCACTCACTTCGCCTCTTCCTCTTCGACTTCTCTCTCTGTTCCTCGACCACATTGCCTCTTCCTCTACGACTTCTCTCTCTGTCCCTCGCTCACTTTGCCTCTTCCTCTTCGACTTCTCTCCTCTGTCCCTCGCTCACTTTGCCTCTTCCTCTTCGACTTCTCTGTCCCTTGCTCACTTCGCCTCTTCCACTCCAACTTCTCTCTCTGTCCCTCACTCACTTCGCCTGTTCCTCTTCGACTTCTCTCTCTGTTCCTCGATCACTTTGCCTCTTCCTCTCCGACTTCTCTCCTCTGTCCCTCGCTCACTTTGCCTCTTCCTCTTCGACTTCTCTCCTCTGTCCCTCGCTCACTTTGCCTCTTCCTCTTCGACTTCTCTCTCTGTCCCTCACTCACTTCGCCTCTTCCTCTTCAACTTCTCTCTGCCCCTCGCTCACTTCGCCTCTTCGACTTCTCTCTCTGTCCCTCGCTCACTTCGCCTCTTCCTCTTCGACTTCTCTCTCTGTCCCTCGCTCACTTCGCCTCTTCCTCTTCGACTTCTCTCTGTCCCTCGCTCACTTCGCCTCTTCCTCTTCGACTTCTCTCTGTCCCTCGCTCACTTCGCCTCTTCCTCTTCGACTTCTCTCTGTCCCTCGTTCACTTTGCCTCTTCCACTCCGACTTCTCTCTCTGTCCCTCGCTCACTTTGCCTCTTCCACTCCGACTTCTCTCTCTGTCCCTCGCTCACTTTGCCTCTTCCACTCCGACTTCTCTCTCTGTCCCTCGCTCACTTCGCCTCTTCCTCTTCGACTTCTCTCTCTGTCCCTCGCTCACTTTGCCTCTTCCTCTTCGACTTCTCTCTCTGTCCCTCGCTCACTTTGCCTCTTCCACTCCAACTTCTCTGTCTCTCGCTCACTTCGCCTCTTCCTCTTCAACTTCTCTCTGTCCCTTGCTCACTTCGCCTCTTCCACTTCGACTTCTCTCTCTGTCCCTCGCTCACTTCGCCTCTTCCTCTTCAACTTCTCTCTGTCCCTTGCTCACTTCGCCTCTTCCTCTTCGACTTCTCTCTCTGTCCCTCGCTCACTTTGCCTCTTCCTCTTCGACTTCTCTCTCTGTCCCTCGCTCACTTTGCCTCTTCCTCTTCGACTTCTCTCTGTCCCTCGCTCACTTCGCCTCTTCCTCTTCGACTTCTCTCTGTCCCTCACTCACTTCGCCTCTTCCTCTTTGACTTCTCTCTGTCTCTCGCTCACTTTGCCTCTTCCTCTTCGACTTCTCTCTCTGTCCCTCGCTCACTTCGCCTCTTCCTCTTCGACTTCTCTCTCTGTCCCTCGCTCACTTTGCCTCTTCCACTCCGACTTCTCTCTCTGTCCCTCGCTCACTTTGCCTCTTCCACTCCAACTTCTCTGTCTCTCGCTCACTTCGCCTCTTCCTCTTCGACTTCTCTGTCCCTTGCTCACTTCGCCTCTTCCACTTCGACTTCTCTCTCTGTCCCTCGCTCACTTTGCCTCTTCCACTCCGACTTCTCTGTCTCTCGCTCACTTCTCCTCTTCCTCTTCGACTTCTCTCTGTCCCTCACTCACTTCGCCTGTTCCTCTTCGACTTCTCTCTCTGTTCCTCGATCACTTTGCCTCTTCCTCTCCGACTTCTCTCTCTGTCCCTCGCTCACTTTGCCTCTTCCTCTTCGACTTCTCTCCTCTGTCCCTCGCTCACTTTGCCTCTTCCTCTTCGACTTCTCTCTCTGTCCCTCACTCACTTCGCCTCTTCCTCTTCGACTTCTCTCTGCCCCTCGCTCACTTCGCCTCTTCGACTTCTCTCTCTGTCCCTCGCTCACTTCGCCTCTTCGACTTCTCTCCTCTGTCCCTCGCTCACTTTGCCTCTTCCTCTTCGACTTCTCTCTGCCCCTCGCTCACTTCGCCTCTTCCACTCCGACTTCTCTGTCTCTCGCTCACTTCGCCTCTTCCTCTTCGACTTCTCTCTGTCCCTCACTCACTTCGCCTCTTCCTCTTCGACTTCTCTCTGCCCCTCACTCACTTTGCCTCTTCCTCTTCGACTTCTCTCTGTCCCTTGCTCACTTCGCCTCTTCCACTCCGACTTCTCTCTCTGCCCCTCTCTCACTTTGCCTCTTCCTCACCGACTTCTCTCTCTGTCCCTCGCTCACTTTGTCTCTTACTCTCTGACTTCTCTCTCTGTCTCCGGCTCACTCGCCTTTCCGTCTTCTCTCCGATTTCTTCCTTTTTCTATATTTCTATCGTCTTTCCGCTTGTCACTCCTCTCTCACCTCTCCTATCTGACTGTATACGGAGTCGCAATGTTAATCACCTGGATGCAGAGATTTGATTGGCTGGGTGGCATCACGTGAGATGGCTTAACTCGCATGCAATTCGTCTATGCGTTTCCTGAGCACCTAAACCGGTGCCGTAAAGACTAGAAAAGTTGCACCAGTTAGAACAGAAGCGTGGCCCATAATAATTTACTGGTTATAGGTCTGAGTCCGTATCGGACAGCATTTGGGTCCGGACTCGGACTGCAGTCCGCCTGTTAGTGACCAAGGTCCTGGAGTCTCTCCTCCATGGAGTTATGTTCTGGATTATATTGATAAATGGTTAGAGGACAAGACTATGGGTCTGTCCCAATACTCACACTTCCCCTCAAAATTGGCCCTAGCCCTCGTTTTTGCATGTTCCCATGAAGGGCTAGGGTGTCCCAAACTTTAGGGAAATGCTTTTCAGCCCTTAAAATCCCTACTTAACTTGAAGGGCCATGCGATGCACACTTACGAACCCGTGAGAAAACCATTGTCCAATTGTAGTACTTTTTTTCGCAAATAAGCATCCAAAATATGTCGGAAGGTTTCTGCATATGCATTGTTATGTGTAAGCGTTGAGTTAGAATACGAACGCTTGAAAATCGCTAATTCACGATGTAGCTGACGTGAATATCTACAGAAATGTCCGTGAAGCAATCAATGCTGAAGCCTACGTCAACGATACGCCTCACGTACGTGAACACGTCTGTTACGCTAATTTGCATGAAGTGGCATCCCAATTCATAGGTAAAATTCCCTACCCGTCAACACTACCCCTTCATCCTTGAGGGGAAGCTATCTGGCGAGGGCACTTGAAACCAAGGGGTAAGGCTAAGGGAAGAGAATTGGGATTGGCCCTTTGTCTCCTTGGTGACAAAACTGTAAGGTCGACTTCAAATACATTTGTATTTAGAATACTAAAAACTGGCCTTATAATGTGTGCTCAGGTGATTCTCAGGTGTTGGAGGGAGCCTCAAATGTGGATAGTTCATATGATGGAAATGACTACATGTGAAAAGATACTGGAAAGATTAAACTGGAAAAATGATGTGGTCAGTGAAGAATGGGACAGTTTCAGCTGATGCATGTCTGAAGGGATCAATCTGATCATGTAAAGACGCTGATGATGCAGTATGGTACACTTGTAAGTGACACGCAACACTTATGACCGGCTCACCACGGCAACTGAAGAGCTGCCTTTCCTGTGTTAATGTCTGTCAATATCTGGACACTGGAAACACAGCAGCTCATGTCACACCAGCTTCACCGGCTCATGAGGCCATTTCATCCCGTGTGTGTACTCACGCTGAGAAGGTCCTGGTCCTGCGTGTGGGCAGAGGGCTGGGGATGAGGTAGCCTCTCATGGGGGACGGTGAGCGTTCTCTGTGTCTGCAGCCTGGAGGACGCAGAGACTCTGACGGGACGAAAAACAGAGTGTGACATCATGATTAATAACACACAGCAGTACAGGTTCTGTATCAGGCTGCACAACATATCATCTTTATTGTCATCTCAATGTCAACTTGTGTCATAAACACATTACAAAAGAAGTGATCCTGCACTCAGCGACTTTTTTAATTAGTTTTTTGCAAGTGAAGTATTCTGTTAACAAAATAAAGTCACCAAACATTCTTTTTTTGCCTTCATCCTCCATCTTTCTCTGCATGTTACTCGTTACTGCAGCTTTGATACACACGGTGTCGCCAGCTGCTTCTTTACACTACACTGCAACAGGAGCTGTGGGAGTTACAGGTGCAGCGACAAGGACATGATCTCTCACCAGTTCTCCTCCCACAAACACTGAGATATGGTCAGTGAAGCGTCCAGACAGGATCAAATCAAACCTCTGTGGGGGAGGCAAGTGCTTTTATTCTGTCACCACCTAAAATTGTGTTTGAAGAAAGTGGTGTGATCTCATTACACTTCTCTGCAACACAACAGTGAACACATTACCTTATAAATAAAACATGAACAGAATGATGCTGTCAAAGAGAGTAGTTTTACCTCGGCTAATTGCTTCAGCAGAACTTGTCTGGGCACCGCACAGAACAAGGTACATACAGTAGAAAGAGGAGGCCGCACACTTCGATAAGTAAGTATTCACATCATGTACAAACCTGAGACTTACATGTCTCACTGTTCACTGTGCTAATGCTGCACCACAGCTGCTTTAAGTTACTGCGAACGCTAGCAAGTTATTTTCTGCTGCTGCAGCTGCTTCACATTAAAGTCTTTTAATTGGTCAAACACGTGACTCTGGGTTATTTTTGACGGCAGATCGATTCTAAATATCACAGGGAGTAAAGGACCAATTAGGAGAAGCCACAGAGAGCTGACAGGTGAGGTGACACCTCCAACTCCTCTGAACTCCTTTTCCAGCGAACTGATAGAAGAAAGAGTGAAATCTTAAGGATTAAAACTTTAAAAGGGACAATCCAGTGATTTAGTTCTGTACGTATATTAAGACTTAAAGGGAAACACCATCTAAATTAAGAATTACAATATGTTATTTCCATGGCAGAGGAAAGATTAATCAATATTAGTGAACGTGAGCTCATTCCTCTCAAAGCCAAGAACCAGAGAAGCAAAGGCCAAAACACAAATGGCAACGAGCGGCATGCGTCAAAAACATACAGCCTTATTATGTTCAATGTACAACCCCACACCAGCCTAGTCACCGCTGAGATAGGACGTGCCACTGTCCTATCTCAAGCCTTGCCACCTCTGGAATTAAATGCATTTCCCCTCCACTCGCTCTCTGCTTGGAAATACCAGCTCCTGTAGCAGCTCTTCTTCTCTGCTCCTGTGGCAGCTTGACTCCTCTCCTCAACACTGATGTATAGAGAGAACTCTGTGGCTGTGTCTCGTGTGTGATTAGGACTGGATGACAAGAGACTCATTGTTGAGGTCAAGAAATATCCCGAGCTAAACGACCAACAACCCCGTCATTTTGAAGACAATGGCCAAAAGATATTGCCTGGTGAGTCATAGGTCTGGAGATCAGCTTTCCTGCCTTTACCTGGTGACAATGGAGAGCGTGGGGATCCTGCAGAGTCTGGTGGAGGGGTCACTGCTCCTGAGCCCTGGATGGGCCTGGCCCCAGATGACATCGCGGAGGAGGTGGAGTCAAAGGGTGGGGAGGAAGGAAGGGGGAGGGGTCACTCAAGAGGGAGCACAACAGAGGATGTTAAACACCTGGGGAGAAGACAGGAGGACAGATGTTAGCCCTTAGTACACAGAGAGTCACTATGACGTCCATACATTACATCACCATTGCATTTTACCACAGAACCAAACAACAGTGACATCGTGCCGCCACCGTGTGTAATTTTAGACAGCATACCAGCATCCTGGAAGCAAAAGAGGTATGACGTGTGACACAACAGTTTGTCCTCTTCTATGACATATACACGTTAGAAAGTGCTTTCTAAACAATGAATTAACATGGCAACAAAAATTATTACCATCCCTGCTATATGTTGTCTTCTGCTTAGAGGGTAAAAATTTGTTGTTTTCCCAATTTGCAGACACTTCTGGTTGTGGTTCTTATTTGAGTTAGCTGCTAACTGCCACTGTCTGCTTTTTAAATGTCCTGGTGGTAGGTCGCACACCTAACACCTTTGCCCTTTTAAAACAGGAGTTGTGCAAATTTGCAGGAAAGCCCAATCAGTCTTTTTCAGCATTGGCAGTATAAAAACAAAATCGGGGAGTGCAGCAAAATGCTGCCTACCTACTTTTGTTTATACAGAATGTGCCTTTTTCGGGGCAATGGGGGGCGTGAGCAAGTAACAAAACGTGTAGCTCAGCGTGTGACGTAAACAGTGACGTGGGAGGGAAGCCGCGGCTGGTCAGTCCTTCAGATTCTCTCCTAAGTCGGCCCGTTCTTCACCGTCCCCGTCATCTGACGGTTAATGGCCTCTTCGTTTGCGAGGACAAGGAGGGCGCGCAATTCCTTGTCTCTCCAGTTGCTCATCTTTACAGTGTCTGTCAGGTTTGTGTTTCCCTCTTGCTACTAGCTGTTTCCTGTTTATCCACCGCCAGTGGCTCGCACGTGCAGCGTCATCAACAGCTCCTCCCACAAGTCATCAACAGCTCCTCCCACAAGTCTTCAACAGCCCCTCCCGTTGTGGAAGGCTGCCTCGGTCTGTTTAAACTACAAGGGTTCCACCAATATGTCTACCCTATAAGGCCGAAAATTGGGCACCTCGGATCAACTCGCCAATCCGGCTCTGTGTGTCTAAACGCTCGCAGCTTGCCGGCAAAATGGCCCAACATTTGTCGAAAATCTGGCAGTGTAAAAGGGGCTATATACGCGTTGGGCAGTGCTTTCGAGGGTAAAAAGTTACGGGACCTCACTGTTTTCCCAATTTGCAGACATTTCTGGTTGCGGTTCTTCTTTGAGTTAGCTGCTAACAGCGACTGTCTGCTTTTTAAATGTCCTGGTGGTGGGTTGCACACCTCACACCTCATGAAAATGTCACACCTGTCCCATCCTGCCAGCTGTCCCTTTTAATGCCCTGACACACCAAGCCAACGGTTGGCGGTTGGCTTTTTTTTTTTTTGGCCTATTCAGCATGTTCTTAAGTCATGAGGGAGTGAGCAAAACAAACTTGTAACATAATGTAAGATTGAGCTCTTTGGCATAAATGTTTCCTGATGGTTTGATGTCATTGTTCACCGGTGCACGGTAAACGTGCTCTGTTCTTTCGACACTTGAGTGTGTTGTTAATGAGCTAACTAGCTAACTAGCGTCAAGACGGTCTTCCGGTTTCCCTGATTGAATGACGATTACAGTCTACTGTCGAGAGTCATTTCCTCTCACGTAGGCGAGGAACATACGTGCTGTTTGACCGTCGACCTTCGTCCTCCACTGGTTCTCTGAAGTAGGTTTGGTGTGTCTGAGTCTTGACACAGACATTGAATTAATTATCAGTTATTTTGTATAGTTTTTTTTATTTTACTTCGTCTCATATTCATGTAGCTCACTGCTCACTCACTCATCATCCGTCTACCATTTTTATTGTGTCTTGTAAAACACTTAGCAACTTTGCTTTTAAAAGGGTTGTATAGGTAAGGTTATTTATTGTTCTCATTATTATTCCCTGCTTTATGCACCCACACACACACATCATATAAAAACATGTCTTCGTTCAGTGTGTTGAAAAGCATCATCTCCACCTCACCCCTGAAACACAACAAAACACCCCCCAAAAAACAAACCCACTGAATCAGAGACCCATTGGAGCCATTCTCACAACCCTCGTTACCACGGCAACACCAATTTGAGGACAAGGAGAACAGTCCCCTCATTCATCACGGCGCAGGACTTACATCATCGGCCATAACATCACGGGCTATGTCAACCAATTAGAAGAGGGCAGCAAAGAAAACCTCCATTGATTGAACTTTCCGTTAATGTGTGTACTGTTCAAAGAGCTGCGGAGAAAATGACGAGGGGAGACAGCTCTGTTAGATAAATATCAAATAATGACACGATGACAGAGCAGGTGGGTGAGCTGCTGCACTCACATTAATGTCTCTCAGGATTTCTACAGATGTTGACAGAAGGGAGGGGATTTAAGATTATTACAGGTATCAGTGAAGGTAAAATCTGAATTTTAGCAAAGGATAAAACAAAGATAATCTGAGCACTTTAATTTTAGCTCCTCCGATACCTCTGTTATTTACAGGTTTACTACTGTGTAATTCAATTTTTAGCTCTAGGAATGCCAATATCGGTTTGTCCACCACTTTGGTTCAGAGATATCTCAACAACTATCAGACAGATTAACATGACATTTTGTGCAGGCGTTCGTGCTATCCAGAGGATAAACCTGAGTAACAGTGGTGATCTTTAAAGGGGACCTCTTCTGCTCAGTTTCAGGTTCATACTTGTATTTTGGGTTTCTACTAGAACATGTTTATACGCTTTAATGCTCAAAAAACACTTCACTAACCTCATAATGTCTGTGCTGGAACACCTGTATTGTCTGGAAAACTCTGTTTTAGCACCTGTCACTTTAAGACCCCTTCTGAAAGAGCCCAGTCTGCTCTGATTGGTCAGTGTTTACAGGTCTTCTATATATGAACTCTCTACACTGTAGAGATGCAAATCCTGTGGACAGATCCACGACATCCGCGGATATCCGCAATTCACAGGTGGGTGGGCCAATAAAAATTAACATAGTAATCAGTAATAAGTCACGGTTTGTTTTTTTTCGGTACAGTAATGAAAAAAATAGACAACTATTAAATATCTTTTACTTATTGGTAACCTTATTAAGACATACCACCACTGCAGTTAACTCTTTTTACACAATTTTTGAATGAAACAAATATATATAAAATCCTGCTTTTTCACATTGTTTCAATGAAAATAGAAATATAAAAGTGAAAAATAAAATCCTGCTGTTTTTTCAACACATTTTTGGAATAAAAAATATAAATATAAATTTCTGCTTAAACAGTTTTACTCAATTAAAATAAAAAGTATAGTGCAGCTGGTCAGCTTTAAAGCCTGCTCAGATTCAGTTTTACTAGGAACTTACTTAGCTTTCCCACTTTGTTAAAGTGCAGTAAACAAAACATGCTTATATCTAAAGTGCAGCTTAAACAATTTTACTCAACTCCAATGGCGTTGGTGATTTCTTTAACGCGATGGTCAGGGAAACGCTCTTTCTTTTTAAACGACGACAATATCGTAGTTTGCACCAGATTGCTCTTTCTAGTCAGGTTAACGTTCAAACTCGGGTGGTGTCGCTTTAGATGCGTTAGCATGTTAGACGTGTTTCCAAGTACATACCCGACATCTGTTCTGCAGTGTCGGCACACTGCTTTTGTCTTGTCCAAGTGTTCCCAAACGGAGGACTTAAGGTGTGGGGGTGGGTCTTCAGGTTCGTCAGGCTCACTTGCCATGTTGTCAAAATGCGAGAATGCGCTGCACAAAGTGAAGGCAGAGATTTATGGTTGGACTCGGTCCGTCATTCAATTATGTCCGTCGGGGAACTAGATATTTTAAATGGTTCGGCTCGCAAAAACGGAATTAAAATAAAACAAAATAAAATAAAATAATATCCTGCGCCCAATAATTCGGTACAGGGTCGTGCCGAACCGAAAGTCGTGTACCGAACGGTTCGACACAAATACATGTACCGTTACGGCCCTAATAGTAGTTAATTTCGGGTGGATTGCGGGTGGATTTGTCAGTTATATTCATATTTAAATAATTTTTTTTTTTTTATAATATTCTGAAGTGTGACCACATTCTAAAGTAGCCTATAATCTTTTAATTGTTTAAGTCAAGAAAATGCACCTATATGAAAAGTGAATGAACACAAATGGCTGGACATAATTTAAATGTAAATACAATAACTTAATGTTTGGCGCAGGTTGGACGCGGGTCTCTAAATTTTACAAGATAATTACGTTGGGTGGGTGGCGGGTGGATGATTGATGAGTGCACAAGGATTCGGGTGCGCTCAAACGCCATCCGCGCATCTCTACTGCGCCGTCACTGCAGCCGAAAAATGACTGTAAAGGAGAACAGTGGCACTTTGTACTGTGAAAAATCACCAACTAGAATCACCGCCTCATGTTTGAATGCTTTCGCACACCAGTTAAGTTTCTCTTGCAGTTTACATCAATGTTTAGGTTGCTGGAAATAAACATGAAAAAGATTATTCCTGATGTTGAGGACATGTCTGACAACATACAGACACAAAACTCAAGTATTTTACTGTATCGTGTTTAGAAATCCTGGAAAAACCTGGAAAATCATAAAAAAAAAGTTGCTCCATAATTCCTGACAATAACTGAAATATCTGAGTTTCACACCACACTAGGGCTGAGCAATATAACTATGTACAATATATCGATATATTTTCAAGCAAGATACAGATTAAGACAACACCGTTTATATCGATACAGGGTCAAGCTGCGTTACAAAACACACACACAGTTTCTCCATCAACACACGTACAACACTGTGGGCCTTTTCCTCTCTCACTTTTGGCCTCACCGACTCAAGCCATGCTGCGCTAATTTCCATTTCCATGAACAGATGACATGTGCTGTGTCACACCCAGCTTCGCCAGAGAAGGACTTTCTCCAAAAGCCGGGCTGCTTGTCCCCAAGCAGGTAGCGGTGATGTCTCATCGACCGCAGGCAACCCCCAACGACCCTGCTACACCCCCTCAAACAAGCCGTGTGTGATGTGAGACTCTCCTCACCTCTGTCTGCAGGAGACCAGAGAGAAAGGTGTTTTTAAAAGTCTGTGTGTGTTCTGTAGCTTCTAACTGAATCTCTGGTTTGGAGTTTGCGTCCTGTTTTTACTTTACATATCTGCTTTATTTTACTGTTTCATGTTCGCCATCAGCCGTATTAGAAGTTGTGTGAAGTTGCTGCTCGAAAACTCAACATTTCCTTATTTTGCCGCTTCACAATAAAAGTTTTTACATAACAAAATAACAGGGGACTTTTATTGTGAAGAATCTAAAGGAAATGAAATGTGTTTATCACTGTATTAGTGGACCTTTGTTAGCAGCTTTTCTTCAATAAAGACAAGTGTAATAATGCAGCAGGGAGGAAGAGTGAAAGCAGAAACAGCCACAGTGAGATGTTGAGGAAGAGCTGCAGGTAACAGGCTCTTCCTGCACCTCTGCAAACAGCTCACCTCCGACAGGTACACTTCATTGGTAGATCAGCTTGCAACTGAACATGTACCTCATTTTGATCAAGCATCTTTACTGCATCAAAGATGGTCGATAGTTTCACAGGTCCGGCCCACTTGTCATCAAATTGGCCCCCGAAATGACTGTGACACGCCTGCACTATTTTACAACGTACAAATGTAACATATCTGTGGTTTGCAAAATTATACAACGGCAACATTTACTCTGGTGGTTGGGCTGTATATTTACCCAAGAAGGTTTGCTCAGCGTTCACACTCTCTCAGCAGGAGTCTGGTCACATTTTACAGTTTCAAAGCAGAGAGCCGAGTGTCTGATCCATCTTAACCCAATGAACATGTTGTTAATGTAATCACAGCCTCTCTGGACTGCATGTGTCCTGCTGGAGGAAAACAGCGTTATGACTGACAACCCACACACACATTCTCACTTTCATACACACCTTCATCTGAATCACCTCAAAAGCACTCAAGATTACTGATTTAAAATTACCAAAGGTTTATCACACTGGGAGGAGGAGGAGGAGGAGGAGAATGAAACGGAAAAGTTGAAGATAAGCACAAGAGGGAGGCTCGGAAAACATGATAAGGTGAGTACAGATTTAGCCTGTGAAGGATTACTCCTTACTGCATGCTGGTTTAAAGGGATGACCAACAATGGCTGCCATGTTTGGGTCACCTAACGCTTAAAATACACACACTGTACTTAAGAATGCTGCTGACCATTTTCCCAAACATTCGAGACTCGCTCAAGGTTGTCACAGTTTTGTACAATATTAGAGTTTAAAGTTCTTTACCCCATTGAGTTTGCAGTACGGGCGCAACGGTATCAGATTTTCATGGTATGGTAACTGTCTCAGAAAAATGTCATAGTTTCAAGGAAGGTCCAGGGTTCAAATCCAGCTGGGGTCGACTTCAGCAAACGCATGCGGTTGCAAGAGTTTTCCACTGCCGAATCAAACGGGATCAGATTCCTTGAGGGGGCTTCAGGATAAGAGAGTAACTCCGGAATCTGAGCCAAGTCCTCAATGAGGGCGCATCTCAAGCCCGTTGTTGACGGGACGTTCCAGATGTTAAAAACGGTTTCATATGGCATCACAGAATTATTATTATCAGTCGGAATGACCTTAAAGCAATTAAAACAGAAGAGTTATTTTTGGTTGAACAGCAGTTTAATTACTACAACTGGAACTTGAGACTATTTTGTCAATTGAAGAATGTGTAAAAAGTCTCCCTTTTGAAAATTATTAAAATAAAGGTGAGATTCTCCGTCTAGTTGCATTTTTTCCAATATCATAAATGAGCAAATGTACACGGTACGATAATTTTAAAATCACAGTATACCTTGACATCGGTAAACTGTTGCAACTCTAGTCAACCCTGGACCTTAGTCAGCTGATAGATCACATGATTCCTTTCCATGCAACCAACTGGCGAATCTCTTTCAGGGCGCCCTATTTAAACTGCTCTGGCCTGCCTACTGTTGCTGCTTCCTCTGCAAGCTGCTTTGCAACCTGCCTCCACCCCAGCTCCTCCTTTTCATGCTGTGCCTGACTTATTAATGTCATTTCTGTTTGTCATTGATGCTGCTCTGTTCTGTTCCCAGGGGGTCTTTGCTGCTGCTCTCCCTGCCTTAGGCTTTCCACATTTCCATGTAGGCGCATGGAAGGGCAGAGAGGTTTGCTCTCTCTGCCTCAGGCTTTCCACATATGCGTGTCGAAGGGCAGGGAGGCTTGCTCTCTCCGCCTTAGTACACATGCCACGTCATTAACTGCCTGGAAAACAGGAGGTCAGGCGCTGGGCGCTACTTTTGTGCCTTTTATGAGCCAGCTTTCAAGAGCGTGGCGGCAGGTTGCATCTGAGGTTGTTATGCAACCTTAACATGTACTGCATCGTAGCCTATTTACCTGAAACCCTGAGTGCAGAGCTGATCTTCTTCCAGGAGCTGTTTGTAAGAGTGTAGCTCTATTGTCCGTGGGACAGATGTAAAGCTCTGGCAGGTCTGAACTAAAATGATCAACTTCTCCTCCATATTTACCACAGAAGAAGGGAAAGATATCTGTTGGCTGTGATTGGTTGGTCCTCGTCACATGACATGTAGTGTGCGCTGCTGCATTCCAAACACTGAAATTGTATGATCTCAAGGCGCAGCCGTAGCTCCCTGAAAAACAGGTGCTCGGGACCTTGTGCATGTCGCAACACCATCAATCTGCTGTTTTAGTGCTCCTGCTGTGCGTCTACATTGAAAAATGAATTTGAGGGTGCAAAAAACACGGCATGTGTACGGCCCCTTAGGCATTCTGCGTAGGCCCAAGGAATGGCAGGGAGGCCCCCAACAGAGCCATACTGCTAATTATATTACTGAAAATGGAAATAAAGTTTTCATTGACTTAAGTGGTCCTGACTGAAATACTGTTACGTCAGTGTATGAGTGCACTACAGTTGTAGCGTCAGCTCATTTGACCACGGAGATGTGAGTGACAGCTGACGTGACTGCAGGTAATTATTGGAACATGCCCTGGGGGTGGTTCATTGGCTCCCTGAGGGTGACACAGTGTTCGTTACACCTGGTCTGGACATTTATCACTATTAGGATAACACATGAAACTCTGACTGAACTGTCAGTGGACAAGTCGCATTGAGGGTTATGTAAGCTCCAAGTTTTAGTAGGAAGAACAATATGTAGAATTTAAAAATAGACGATATCTTATAACACAGACGGTAAAAACAAAAATCTTGTATTTTATTGTTTCATACTTTCTGTGCACCTGTGAAGCACCTTGTAACTCAAGTTTTAAAAAGCACTACGTCAATAAAGTTTAGTTTCTTACTTACATCAACACTTGAGAAAAAGTGGGACAGTTAAGAAATATAACACAGAGCTTGACTTTGCACCCTTCGAAATTAAAGTCTCTGCGTCCACACATTATGACCATTATTTTCACTGTATGCATCTGTAACAGCGCAGAAAGAAAGAGTGATGAAAGGCAGCAGCTTGCAGTAAAAATCGTTAAAAAGAAAAGCTGAGTCATCAGAGGTGTAGAGCAGGATGAGATAGAAGAGCAGGAGCATGAGGAGCCAGAGATAAGAACAGAAAGGCCGTGAAAGGAGGTCAGACATGATAACACGTGTTTGTCCAAGCTGCCATCTAAAGTGTGTGTCCATATATAAACACAGGCAGAACTATTTCCCACACACACTCCCCCCACACACACACTGATGTGTTCAGGAAACTCATAGTGAAACAGTTCAAACCACAACTGCTCTGTTGACGTGAACGCTGCCGTCTAATTTTCCTCTTGGGAAATATAGAAGTTAAGTTACAGTCTGCGCTGCGAGGCGTTCAGCAACAGACTGTCGGCCCTCTCGTCAGAACTACACAATGTTCTTCTAGTGAAATGTGTTCAGACAGTTTGGAAATTTCTTCAGAATATAAAGACAGAGTTTATCCCTGTGTGTCCAAATAAGGCAGCCATCTTAAGAACAAAAGGACGAAACCTTATTATACCATTGAATATCATTAAATTAAAGCCTGGGCTTGGTTTTATTTTTTGCCTCCTCTTGCTTATGTTTTCAGTAGGGCTGCTCCTGACTAAGAATTTTCCTCACCGCCCAAGAGTCATCATCACGGCCTATTAGTTGACTTTTTGCATGTTTCTGATATGAATGTAATGATGAAATGATATATTTTGGTGGTTTGAGTTGAAGGTGTGAGAGAGAATAGTATCAGTAACATTGTTAACACTGTGCTACATTACAGAGAAATACAAACCGTACTAATGAACCTTCATTAATATAGGCCTATATTTTATCTCCAAGTGCACGTCACACACTGAGCGAGCCGCCTGTTAATGACGCTGTGGGCTAATGGGCATGTAGCTACTTCCATGTTTCAGATGATACGTCATGTTTGTAGTCGACCAATGAAGATGAGTTTACATATCACCTTGGGTTCGTCCTTCACCTTCTCAAAATGATCCCACACTTTGGATTTCCTGCCCGACATGTTATTAACTAGCCTGTGGAATAACTGCAGGTACCAGCCCTGGAAACTAACCTGACGAGGACACTTCCTGTGTCTGTCCTTTCACATTAAAGTCACACATGGTCCAGATTTATATTGAGTTTCACAATTTTTTTTTCTGCGACTAAGCGACCAATGAAATTGTGCCGACTAATGACCTTTCTGGTCGACTAACATTTGGTCGACCATTAGTGGGCAGCCCTAGTTTGTCATGCTCTTGACGGTGGTTCAATTGTGTTTTTGAGTTTATATTTGAATGTAGATTTTGTTTAAAACACTGGATGTGTAGACAGGATTTTTATTTTCAGAACAACAGCAGAAAAACAATACGCTTGTACGTATGGACTAAGGCCTAAAACACGATCGAGAAAATTTATTTGGGGGATGCAATCAGCTTTCTGACTCTAACAACAGAACACTTTACTACTATAACAGTTGATCTGGTTATCACACATGCACACACACACAAACAATAGCAGCGCTCTTTTGTGATCCTCACACACACACACACACGTCCACTCACAGCTCTGGAGTCGACCTGTGTCCTATGGAATTTTCCATGATAGATCCTGCTGATACAGCAAATACCAGCTCAGCGGGGCACACACATACACACATACGAGCATACACATGCATACATTAGCTCTCAGGCCAACACACACATACACACACACTCCACCCCCCATGTGATGAGGCCATTATACTGCATGACTACAGCCTCTAATACATTTCCTGCAGACTCCATTCACTGGTTTAGAATTTCAGTCTGGAACTCTCTACAGGATCCATTCATCTGAGGCTGCACTCATAGATTGATCTAATGAGTAAAGGGATAGTCCGTGACATCTCTGTGTCAGTAACAGTACGTGTTGCTGCTCAGTCTGCATTATGGATTAATGAAACACAAAGATGTGACAGTAACAATATCGACCTGCTGCCAATTTATTAAGTCCACACCTCTATTACAACACTGCTGCCAGCCTGCCAGGTGCATCTTTAACTGATGATGCACTTGTGCTTGTGAAGCAACGGTACAAAAGATTCTGTCCAGTGGCCACACTTAAATAAGAAGGAGACAAAACATGGATAAGGACAGATCATAGTGGTGAGGGAAAAGCAAAAGGGGCCCGAGCAGGACGACTGTGTGAGGAACTGAAACTTTTAACACGATCGTCCTCCTCTGTCTCATTTCCGCTTATTCTTTCACACGATCAGCCAGTTCCCTGTGCAGCCTCGGGGAAAATAGACATGGAGACATGAGATGTCAAAAAGGACGAGATGACAAAAGGCAACGTAAGGAAAGTAATTACATGTTGGAGGAGCTTTGTGCTGGAGTGGAAGTTTTTTTTCATGAGGGCGGCAAACATCAGCAGGTAACAGGAGACAAATCAGTCCCGTCTTTGTTTCTAAACTCAAGGTGAAATTATTTTACCTTTAGGTCGGACTAAATCAGCATTTAGCAATGGTAAGTCGTTGTTTTAAGGAATAGTTCAACATGTTAGATGAAAAGATTCACACCACTCTAATGTCTCTGTGTTAAATATGAGCCTGCAGCTGGTTAGCTTAGCTTAGTTAGCCTGCTCAGACACTTCTGACAAGATACCAAAAAAGTAAATCTGTAAAACTGCCAAAAATAAAGCTGGGGTAGGCAGTTTTATTTTGGCATTATTGTGCAAAAATCCCCCAATAAACTATTTGTGGTCAAGTGGTCTGAGAGCAAACTTGACTTCTGCACCTCCTCTTGGCTCTGTCTTCAGTCTTTAGAAAGCCTAGATTGTGACAGGAGACTTTCCAAAATCAAACACGTGGTGCAGACTCCTGGCTGTTCTACAAATGCAGATGTGTATGGACGTCGCTTTAGAAGGTGAAAGTCCAATTTAATGGCAGAGAATCCTGCAGAGAAAGTTGCTATTTCAGCACTGACAACAACTGCCTACAATGCAACCCCAAAAAAGAAAGACAGACTTATCAAAGCAAGTCTGACAATAAATGAAATAAAACACATGTCAATATCAGTGAAGTGTTTCAGAGATAGAGAAAAAGTTAATAGTTTAGCCTCCAGCTAACCGGAGCTAAAGACTGCAGCTTCAAGTTCTTGTAGCTAATGTTAGCGAGAGCCACAAAGTGCGCCCACAGTGTGTCCCTCGCCTTATTCCCCTCCACTACAGACCCAGACAGCAGCTCTGGAGACAGACCCCCAGCCAGCGGCCAAAGCAACCTGAACCCAGCCAGCAAAACCCCCAGACTCCCTACCAGATCAGCAAACTTTCTGTTGCTGCTGTTACACAGGTTAGACCTGACGCTGCTGCTGGCCACCAGCCCACTGTGACAGCCTGCGCTGGGGGGTTTGCACTGGCTGAATTTAAGCTGCTTCAGCACTCCACCAATTTTGTACATTAAGTTCCCACTTGAGTGTTTAGGTACTGAGCTCTGATTCTCTGCCTGAGCCTTTAGGCCCGACCCTACCTGACAGGTTCAGGCCGAGCAGGACTGTAAATTTTCATTATTCTCTTGGGCTTAAATGGGGTCAGGCAAGTTACCTGTTTTCTTTTTTCTCTTTAAAAAAAAAAAAAAAGAAACTAGCAGTTCGCGTAGCCCACTCAGCTGAACCTGTCGTGCACGAGACCACACACTACTGAAATAAGGAAGAACGTGGAAACAGACCTGCAACCAGCTGACAGAGCCAGAAAAAGCACTTATCAGTTTTCAAAATGGTCAGAGGTCAGCAGAGCCAGAGTTGGAGTTTTGGGACAAGGTGGAGGAAAGATTCAGTCTAGACACGTGGACGTCATTGACACTTTGACCAGAGAAAACAGCCAGAGTTGCCTCTCGGGAGCCTAACTCAATGATCCTACCATCCTGCCGGTGCTGGAGACAACCAGCGCCATCTCAAAAGTCCCCTCTCTCCTCAACAGGGATGTTGGTGGCTGCCAGAATTGCACCATAATGTGGTTCTTTTGACAACGACAAGCGCAGATGCTTTCACTTCTGGTATGGCGGCTGCTGCAGCAATGAAAACCACTTCAGGACTCAGGTGGATTGTGTGAAACTCTGCCTGACACAGCGTCAGTTTAGAAGAGGAGCAGGATAAGAGAAAACTACCACTTTGCTCTAAACGTCAATCAGGAAAAATCTCCCAAAACACAGTGTTTTACAGAAGAAATTTGGGTTTTTAATCTGGCTTGGGTCCAGGAACGCTGCTGTGGCTCGGGCTTGGCTTAGGCCTGACTTTTGTGCCTGATCAGAGGTCAGTTATATTCATGATTGATTTATCTGATCTACCTTTAATCAATAAAGGTTCAACATTAATTTTTTTTCACTTGGAGGCAGTTGGGCACGTGAGTCAGGTTAACTGTCATGAAAAAAAGACCCATTTTATCCACCTTAAACTGCACCAAACCACACAATACAAACTCCATATTTGGAGTTTCACTCAAATCCTCTAACACCACCCAACTAACGTCCTGTTTCCAGGATAACTGAAATGCCTGCTTGTGCTTCAGCTCATAAACTTTCCAACAGTTTCCGTGCAAGAGCCTGATCCGTACAGACGATGTGCAACTCTCACCAGAGATGAGAAAGAAGCAAAATGGCTCACTGCTTTGATACGTCATCATCAACTCTGAAGTAATAAATGTGTTAAATTCTTTTATGCCCACTTGTCTGATCGGACTAGTGAGTGGTGAGATTTGTGAGACCGACGTGGCATTTTATTTGCCCTGGGTTATCAGGCAATCCTTATTGTTGAGCCCACAGTCTATTAAAGTTGTACCTCAGTCTAGAACATGTCAGACATCAGTGAAAAAGCCTTCAGATCTGCACTGCTCTGGTGTATGATTTTGAACTCAGACAGAAAACTTTGCCGCTGATGGTTGCAGAGTCAATGTGGCGTCACCGTCGTCAAGCAGTTAAAGAGAATGTGTGAAGTGGACGGGGGCCGTTATTGAGGACTCTGCACACAAAGAATTAAAGAAGCTGCTTCAGACACATTGTGCCGGCACTGCAGGCAGAAGGCATTGACCTTAAACACACCGACTATTACACTGAGCTGTGTGTGTGTGTGTGTGTGGTCCTGTGTATGCCTGTGCAAGGCCAAATGTGATACGTGATGTGTGTGTGACAGAAAGAGATGGTCTCGATCCTACAATCTGATGACTCACCCTCCGACGTGCGTCAATGCAGCATCTCGCGTATTTCAATCATGAACACATTCATGACGGCTGAATGTGAACGCAGCGACTCACACCAGCAGCCCCCGTCTCTGCACCCGTTTACAGGGCGAGCTCTGGTGTCACGTCCATGTGCGTGTACTGTTCCTCATAATGGGGTTCTTTCCACGTTGAAATTAAATGGAGATTTACTGTGAGTGTGATGTGTTGGTGAGTTGCATCATCGACTCTCTTCCACTGAAAGTAACTTTCACCTGTTCGTCGAGGGCACCAGACGAGATCACACACATGATACAAGATTCTAGAGGCTGATTAATGCCCGCCACACACCAGAAGGCTTTGAAAAAATGTTTTTAAGACTGAAGTCTGACATCCGCTCACATTTTAAGACTGTGAGTTTTAAGTCACACAATACGACAGAGGGAGGCAACCTGCAGCTCTGGAGCCACAAAGTTTTTAACATTTCTTCAAATAAATGTGCGTCATACATGTACGACCTGACGCCTTTTCCTCTATATTTCACCAACCTCAATGGCGATGACTCATCCTGAGTCTCCCTAGCTAGGCTACCTACCTAGAATTTCTTGCACTTGTATACACTCATTCCTCTTTAAGTTCATTCCAGTCTTTCTGCACATGCTCGTTTCCTTGCCCTTGTGGTGCGATGACGTATATAACGCGCATAGCAACGGGCTGAGATAGAGCAGTCAGACTCGTTGCACGAACCGGTTTCCGTTCGCCACAGCACGGTCTTCTATCTCCCTTCTTCGACCTTCTACCTCCCTTCTCCTCCTCAACAGACGAAGAATTAGCAGAATAAGGTTGTTGTCATGCTGCTGCTTCAAGAATATAAGCAAAACAAGCCCGAAAAAGGCACTAAGAACGGCGTCGTCAAGCATCTTGTTATCCGGAGCGAGGACTACAGTGTTTTCTTCCGGTAAACGTAAACACATAACATCCGCCCCGCCCCCTATCCAATCAGAAACCTTCCCTGCCCCAAACCTTGAGGGGACCCGAATGCAGGCGATTAAAAGGCGATTAAACTGATCTCCCGTGTAAACCCTCATTCAGAATGAATACTTCCCATGTAAACTACCTGGAAAGACTTTAATTCCGAATGATTTCATTCAGATGTATTTCATTCTGAATGAGAAGCCATCATGTAACCGCGCCCAGTGATGGAAAATAAAACCACTGCTGTGCTTTGAATGATGGCTCAGTTGAAAAGTTTAAGTAACATGCACCTTGTGTCAAACTGAATTAAAATATCACCAGAGTATTTCAGGGTTGAGCTACCACCTACGAGCTGAGCGCACAGGTGCAGCTAATCACACTGATGTCAGCAGGCAGTCGCATCACCAAAGCTGGCAAAGCACTGTTTTGGAGTGAGCAAATCGCCACAGACCTGTGGCTCAAACTAAATCAAAGAACTACAGCACTTGCTAAATGGGAGACAACTGACTGCAGACCAGTTAACACTGGTGAAGACTCGGGTCTGAGGGACGTCCTCAGGTTGGCATGTTGTGACCTGTCATTTGTCTTACTGTCGGGGGAAGTAAATTTCTTTGCATTTATCTGATTTCAGTGGCATGGTGGTGCAGTGATTAGCACTGTCGCCTCACAGCAAAAGGGTTCCTGGTTTGAGCCCTTCTGTGTGGAGTTTGCATGTTCTCCCCGTGTCAGCGTGGGTTTCCTCCAGGTGCTCCAGCTTCCTCCCACAGTCCAAAGACATGCAGGTTAATTGGTGACTCTAAGGTCCCATTTATACGATTTCAACTGAAAACTGTAAACTTCAGTTGCGTTTTGGCCGATTGTTTTGAAAACGGGTTCCAGAGTGCAATTTTTTGGAAACGAAACCGTCGTCATGTAAACTTGCAATATGCAGTTCCTCTGAAAACAGAGACTTTTCGCACATGCTCATTACGCTTCCAGTCACTAGGCATGCGTGAGGAAGTCGACCATCACAACAACAATGGCGAACTCTGTAGATTTACTGTAGCAACTCCACCTCGTCGTCCGTCCAGACAAACATTTGTACGACTGCCATTTTGTTTGTTTATACATCGCCGCTCTGTAGAAGGAAGCGTAAGCGTCACATCACCAACTACTGGCCTGGCATGTATACTGCAGCGTTTTTGGTCATTTGCGGATCAATGTGCACGGCAATTGTTATCAACACGTTGTCGTCAAAAATGAGAACTTCTTTCAAAATGAAAATGAGAAACGATTCTGTTTTCAGTGGATCGTTTTTGTGTAAGCATGGCCTAAATTGACACACACATTGAATGTGAGTGTGAATGGTTGTCTGTCTCTATGTGTCAGCCCTGTGATAGTCTGGTGACCTGTCCAGGATTAGTCTCGCTCACCAGACCTTTCTCAAGAAGAAAAGGTCTGGCTGGGCCGACTCTCACGTTAAGATTGGAGAAAAAAACGCCCCGGCTGCTTGTATTTCTTTCAACCAATCACAATCATTCTGGGCGGTGCCACAGCAACGGTGTGCTTGCAAAAATATTGCCGGGGGGAAACAGGTTTTGGTGTAACACGCCCACAAAAATATCACCTACAGGACGCGAACCATGGCAGAAAAATGGCTACAGCCCCGCAAGATCAAACACCGCAAAAGTTAGTAAAGGACGTGTTGAAAACAGTTGAAAACTGTTTTCAACCGGAGGTGGTAGGGCGGGACTTCAGCGGGTGGCTTGTTCCGCCCAATGAGAGGCTGATCTATGCAGCGAACTTCCGCCCACTCAGACTAGTCCAGGGTGAACCCTGCCTCTCTCCCAGTGTCAGCTGGGATAACTATTGAAATCCTGCAATTAATTAGCATTAAAAAAAAATGAATTGTTTGACAGCCCTAGATTCAATTCATAAAAATTTAAATAAGTCATAGTGTAAAATTGTTTTGAGAAATATGCTAAGATAAGTGAGTTGGTGCTTGGCCTTTTAAAAACAACTGCAGTCACAAGATTGTTTCCTCTGTGGCGCTCTGCACAGAAGACAGGCACTCATCTGGATTAACAGGGGGTCTTAGCAGCATCATAAATTACATTTACTTATTAAAGAAAATTGATTTAAATCAAAATTAACAACTGAACAATCCATTTTATATTAATATTGTAGCCTACTGTTTTTTGCTTCCTGTCTGGTCAGATCTATTTGTCATATGATGTCAGCTACTTCAGTGCACCAATCAGAATTCAGCAGTTTAGATGCTTCACACTCAAAATAAATAATAACTGACCCTTAACCTTAAATGCTGCATAATTATTTCATCATTTTATTGAAGGAAAAAGTGCCTGATCTTTGTGTTCTGGGTCTGTTGATGAGGATGACTCATCTCACACATGAAAATCAAAAGAAGGAGATCATTTAAACAGATGATTATTCCTACGGGAGCGTTCAGTGAGGAGTAGGTGAGGAGTCAGAGCCTTTGATCAAACTATTTTTGCCTCCTCTTTTGTTATTAACCTTTGAGTTCATGGAAATTAAACTCCTTTCAGCTGACTTGACAACAAAGAAAAAATATTCACATCAGCTCGCACAAAGAGACGAGCACTTCAGCATACTTATGTGAATCTCTGCTGGCTTCAAACCAAAGCTGAAATTAATAATTAGCATGTCCTCCTTTTATCCAGTCTGTGTAGTGGAGTATTTTAAAACGCGCAATTAGAGACGCTCTCTATACGCTGATATTAAGACTCGTCAGTTGTTGATCAGTTTGTTTGATACCTAATCATACTAAAGTCCAGGATAGTTACCTGATCAGTCAATGATACTTCACTCTGTTTCAACAACAACAGCAGCAATGTGAGATGTACCAAGGTCACTTCTCCAACTCTGTTTTCCTTATTCTGACAGATCCACCCTCTCCTCAGGGTGCCACAACCAAACCCGACTGTCACCACTTCCTGGATACAGCAGGAAAAAGGAAGCAGCCGCATCTCATCCTGTGCAAATACCAGAGATGAAACGAAGACACGAGTGAGCCGCTGATGGTGTGATTTGATTTTTTGGGGCTCTCTTACAGTACATATGCAAACAGCATAGGTTAAAGAAAATTAAATCTTCTCAGTCGGAAAGGTGTAGTCGTAAAGTATCAGCGTGCACTGCCATGGTGTCTTTTATTTTTATTTTCGATTCATTCTTTTTAATATTACCACTGGTCCATTTTCTTATTGTAAAGGCTTTGATAATCAGTCTATGGCTACAGTCATTGGTTTATCTATTATTTTATCTTCTCGTTTATTGGTCTATATATCTTTATTTGTACATTTTCTAATCCTTTTACTTATTTTACTTCATATGTATTATTCTCTTTTAATGGTCTACTTTTCGTATTATTACTTTAGTAAATTACAATTATTTTTTAATCATGTCTGAGTTACATGTCTTTGTATCTTTTATTGATATATTCATCATCTGAATTATTATTTTATGAGGTTTCATTTTTAGTTTAAATGGATTTGATTTACTTTAATGGTCGGTTGGTGGCTTTGTTTTGTCCCTGCAACTTCTACCTTGCTCTTTGTGCAAGTCAGAAGTGGAATGAAATGTGCTACATGAATAAGGTTTCGCTTCCTTGCTTGCATGTTTATCATGATTTTAACTCTCAAAAACTGAGCTTATCTGCTTCATCAGAACTGTGTGGGTGTGTTGTGATCAGATCAGATCTGATCTGACTGACAGTGGCCTTAAAACAAAAGAAAATTTCCTCGTAACTCATCACATTCAAACCAGCATCAGAAATCTGCAGGGGCAAATGGCAAAAGTCCCCCAAGAAATCTCAGAATGCTCCTATAAACTGTGATTAAGGGGCAAAAATTCAATTTATTTTAACCAGTTTAGGCCCATATTCTTATCCTTAGATCTCTTTCAGGGCGCCCTATTTAAACTGCTCTGGTCTGCTTACTGTTGCTGCTTTCTCTGCAAGCCGCTCTGCAAGCCGCTCTGCAACCTGCCTCCATCCCAGCTCCTCCTTTTCATTTTGTGTCTGACTTATCAATGTCATTTCTGTTTGTCATTGATGCTGCTCTGTTCTGTTCCTGAGGGGTCTTTGCTGCTGCTCTCTCTGCCTCAGGCTTTTCTCGTATGCACGTGGAAGGGCAGAGAGGTTTGCTTTCTCTGCCTTCAGGTGTTCCATGTGGGCCTGAGGAAAGGCAGAGAGGTCCTGGAACAGAGCCATACTGCCAAATATAATACTGCAAATGGAAATAAAGTTTTCTTTGACTAAAGTGGTCCTGACTGTTGTCTTTGGTCTGGTGCATCAGTGTCAGCAAGTTTGTGGTTTTTCAACAGTAAGGGCAAAAGTTGGCTCCCAAACACTTTTGTAATTCCTGCACTGATTCAATTGCTAAATCCAGATTGGTGCATGGAAGTATGTGACATCGCATTTTTCTGACTGACCCTTGACCACTTGAAACAGGTCAGAAGGGCAGAGACAAAAACACAACTAAGGCTGCAAATTTCTGGTCAGCTGGTTGATTTGTTGGTTCTCTCTCCAGCTCCTCCTGAGGGACCTTGGGGCATTCTCAGGCCTGATGAGATGTGTAATCCCTCCAGCAGATATACATATCTCATCTGGCCTGGGAACGCCTTGGGGTCCCCCAGGACGAGCTTGAAAGCGTTGCTGGGGAAAGGGACGTCTGTGGTGCTTTGCTCGGGCTGCTGTCCCCACGACCCGACCCCAGATATGTGAATGAAAATGAATGGATGGTCGACATACTCTTATTCGACCAAATTCGCATTGTTGTGTCCACCTAAGCCTTTCCTCTTGAAGCAAAGAAAAAGACCACTGAGAGAAGAACAAAGAGAGATCTGGCCCCTTCATTTGTCTCTCAATGGTGCGCCTGTTACGGCAGCATCAATAACAGAGCTTCCCATCAGGCACTGCACCCAGCTGACTAGTTAAAAATGACAATGGATCCTCTTTTCTCCTCAGCATTGTGTCCGCCAAAAATGAACACGACACTGATGTTCCTCACTGAACCGTGAAACTCAAAGTGTCCACGTCGCTGTCATTTTATCCTTTTACATTAAAAACTTGCTTTACTGAATTTGAGTGTCTAAACAACCCTCTCTGTTAATATCCCGACAGCGCTAATGGGTTGTGAAATCACTGCCTCGTCTCTTCTCTGGTTCATGTGAAGCTGGGGCACGGTGACCTGCTAGAGTCTCACTGTGCTGACGGGGGTAATGGACTTGTGAATCTTCTCTCTCTCTGCTGGCTGCAGGCTCAATGACCACTTCCTGTGGGGCCATAACACCAGCTACTGTTGCAGCTCTTCCATCAAACCTCATTCATACTGGAAAACACTTCCAACCCGAGTGTGAGCCACAGTTCACACCGCACCAAACGGCTAAAAGTGAGCATTTAAACACAGAAAGACAAAAGTAAAACCCTTCACTTAAAAGGGAAATTACTGCGGAGTCATGAACGCTGATTTTAACTTTTCCCACTACAGACAGAAGGGCTGTGTCCAGTGGGAGAGGGGCTGACGATGCGTTCAAGTTCAAATAATAATGTGATAGGGTAACTTTAATGACAAGACCTTCATTAGAACAAATTATTGCACTCTCTCATGTGCAGGTTGCATGTTTTTATTAAACCTGCTGCAGACAGAAATGAAGGACAGCAAGCAATTACAGCGTTCCCCACACAATCCATGCTACAAACAATGAAACCCGATCTCGTGTGTGTCCTGCCTTGTCTCGTGGAGTACCATCATCCAGCTCAGCTCGACTTTACTACATGTGGATATAATTACTGTGCAGAATGGCACCTCCTTCCCACACTGTAACAGGACCCCTCTGATGGTGATAAGCCTCGGAGCTACAGGCGAGAAGTTCTGCTCTACAGGAAGATGTTACACCTGAAAAATGCGGCAGGGAACATCTTGCAAAATGAAAAGTTCAACATATAATAAAGAAACAAAGAAATAAGAAGTCACGTGGATGATCATGGTGTCTCAACTAATTCTTATTCTGTTACGTATGAATTAATTGTGTAGAAATCTTAAGTACTGTTGTGAAACGGTTTGCACAATCCTGGAATAAATGCAGATTCAAAAAATGAGGCAATATTTTGGAAGAATCACTTTGGTTGATATGCCTATGTAGGGCCTGATAGTATATACCATTTCAGGGCCGACGTCACAATGTCATATGCTATCACCTGGAGGTGCAGCTGCCTCTCCCCCACAGGGCTGTAGGCTCCATAGGAGTGTTAAAATGTGTTTGTCTTGTTGTGTTATTGGGAGCCAGAATAGAAGGAGTCATGGCTCAAAACCAGCCGCCACTGCCCGTCAACAAAAACAAAGACAACTATGGTTAAATGTGATAAGACCAAAGGACTGGACGGAGGCCATCATCAAAAATGCTCACATGTGCAGCGCACACTTCATATCAGGTTAGGGAAAAAGTATTTCCTGTTGTAGGGATGAATAAGGTTATGTGTATTAAGGGTTATCATGTCCACCTCATCAGAAACTGGGGAGGGATTAAGAGGAAGATTGGATTTCTCTGCAACGCTAACTTTTTAGCACATTAGCTAACGTTAGCTTCCATAGCAAAACAAACAAGTGTGGTCCTCCTTTGTAAGATTGGCTTCCTGTGACATCATCCATCCACTGAGTGAGAGCATACGGGTCGGCCAGTCTGGTCCCGTTGGTCAGTGTTTACTTATTCAAGTAACACTGGCGGTCCCGGAGAGTGAGTGACCTGACATGGTGCGTTGGTAAATTCAGTCTGACGCTCTACACTAAAATGAGAGCCCTGTTGGTGGAAGAAACGCAGTGTTATATTTCTACATGAATGAACCAACGGTTAAGTTAATCACACATTCACTCCGCTCGGCGCTCTGCTGCTCCGTCTCCACAGACAGAGTGTCCAGAGTGCGCTCTGCCACTCTGAGAGTGCGCTGCTCTGGATAACCCAACGCTACATTCAGACAGCGCTCCCAATTTATCAACGCTCCAGTTTGTGTCAGAGTGCGCTCCCACACTCACAATGAGTGTTTCTGAATGCACCATTCACATCATTTTCCTCCATTGTCTAAGTTGTACAAGACAACACAACTTGAAAAACCAGAAGGCTTGTTCTCTCCTTAAACAGACGCACTCCTCCCCTCCTGCTCATAATAGATGGATTTATGAGATACTGCAGAGCATTAAGCTGGAGAGGAACAGATCCTCTCTGGGGGGATCCCTTAAGACTTTCTACAAAATTTGAGAGCTTTTATTAATAAATATTTACTCTGATAAATAACTGAGCAAATCCTCAGATTGGAGAGGCAGAACATTGAAACTGGAAACATCTGGAGTTTTTCCTGCGATACATCAAAGGTGTTTATGACAACCTTTGTCACTTCAACCCTGGCTAAAAGTTTACAGTGTTCTTACCTACAGCATTTTGCATATTATGCACACCTACTATATTTGAAAAAAGGGGGTAACACATACGCAGAGACATATGTTGAATATTGATTGTGGAGATAACTTTAAAAGGCTCATTTATAGACAAACTTTGTGGACCTCTTAATGCAACACTACTGTAGAGACGACTGAAAACTGCTTTGACCCTGAAACTGGAGCACTGTCCTCTCACTTCATGGGGGACAAGATATTTGGACATTTTTCTTTTCGTAGTAAACAATCTCTCGACTCCTGCTGTGTGTTATGCAAGTTCCCAGCATATCCCGTAGATGCCAAATATTGTGTAAGCACTGCGACCCCGACAAACCCGTGACCTTTGACCAGAGTCAACATAAAACTTTTCATTAGCAGGATTCAGACCTAAATCAGCTCGGCATTAAAACAAGACAGGGGGTGAAATAAGGCATTAGTGACTTTATCCGCTGAACTGCCTCTGACTTCTCTCAGACTCTTTTGTGCTTTGTGAATTACTATTAGGGCTAAAAATGCAAGAGTTTCTCCAAAGACCACCAGTTAGAAGCTTATTTTAGCCTGAGGGTGTTTCATGAATACGGCTCCTGGTCTGAAAACTATGAACAACAGCTGAACTCTGTTAAACATGCTCTGTGTTTTGCGTTGCTCTCGGGAAATACATCCCCACCCTTTAACATCCTGAAAGACATAGACAAGAGTTGTTTGTTCCAAGTAGAGATGTCAACAGTGAACCATTAATCAGTTTACCACCAAGAACATGCTGTATGAGCACCACTGCTAGCTAGCTCCCACCCCAACATGGGTGTATTAAGAGACCTGGATACAGCTTTGAAGGCGGGGCCCTGTTCATTCCTATGAAAGTTGCTCGGTGGGGCAAATCTCCATGGTATGAGACTACCTGGATGATGCACGCTGCTTCTGCATCACTGGGTCCATTGAAAACGCACTAGAGACTTATGGCCAACTTCTGCCATCCGAGTGGCTGACTCCTGGTTTAGCGCTCCGCTAACTTTAAAAGGAATAAAATAATTTAATCTCGCAGCTCTCCTAGACTTTTAAAATGTTCTCAGACCAAATAGATTGAATCTTGTCATTTCGTGGGGGCTGTGATGCTCAGAAAAATGTATCCACTGATTAACAGATATCTCTTTCCCAATGCAAGTCAATGGGAAAAAAGTCTTATTGAGCACAATGGCATCAAGCGACAGACCTCAGAGATGCAGTACCACTGATTGGCCATTACATCAAGTGGCTTCAAAGCTTAGCACATTTCCTGAAGGCCTGTACCCAACCTGGGTGCAAATTTGCATTTCCTAGTACAAAACAAAGGCATGACCCGCCTTCCTCTGCCTCTGACTGGCTTACCCTGACATTCTTACCCTAACCCTGACTAATCCCACTCCTCTTGCAATCAGACAATCAGAGGAGGAGTAGGGCGAGTCATTCCTTCGCCAGTTTATTTTGTTTATTTTATTTTATTTTTTAAGTTTATTTTGAACATTAAAAAAGAAAAGAAAGCAACAACAACAGACAATGAAAAGATTGCTCAAAAAGGAGTGGAAAGAAGTGGAACTTTCATCCCACCCCTTCATAAGAAAGAAACTGATCATTTGCGGACACTTAATAGCACCATTAATTAGTGCCACCATTTTGTTTTGTTGGAGGAAATGATCCCTGTTAAAGATAATGGGCCTAACTGACAGCTTTGCTGCTGGAAATGTGGAAAGTAGCCTATCATGTCTACACTTCATGGTGTTTGAGGGATTTTCCTTTTGTTTCTTAAAGAGGGACACTAGGTATATTTCTGCACAGCTGTTAATTTCTAACACAGCTCAATATCAGGATGATTTTATTCAGACTATCAGTTTGGTGTTGATATGATTTAACTGTGGCGTCAGCTTTAAGCTTTATTGTAGCATATATAACGTTATGACAAAGAAGACCAGTTTATCAGACGCAATGATGTTAGACGATAATTGTAATACACGCAATTCATCTGCGCAGCATTGATTTCATGGGATTCAAGGGTGTGATCAGTGTCAGATGTACAGGTACAGGTACTGTAGCTACTTGAACCAGTGATGAGTCATTTAACATACCTTTGTCTTGATTTTTCCCTCTCTCCTCCTCTATTTCTTCTTTCCTCACCCGTTTCTTTTTCTTCTCTATTATGTGATTTCATTGATGTTTTGACAGGGGAATTTCTTTGATAAGCTTTTAGTGGCTTCTAACCTCTCCGGCACTTTTCTTTTTTTTAATCTTGTAAATGTTATACTGTCTGTTTTTAACATTATGTGCAAATAAACTAATCTAAACTAAAACTAAACATTATTCATCCCGTTATGTGTTGCCACGCATGTTTCCTCCTCCTGCAGCTGCCACGGTGTTGGCCTTTTCTCTAATGTTGCTTTTCTCCTTCTCATATTTTAGTAGAATTAATTTCTGATCCTCACGAGAAATACTTTTTTGTCCTCACATATGGCGCTCTGTGAGGACGCTCAGTGACGCTGCGCTTCTCTCATGATTGTGATTGGTCCGATGTGTGCGCGTTCACGGCTCTTGATAAAGCAACCCTGGGTTGAGTTACCGAGTTGATATCCAGGGTCGTGCTCTGCACTGACTTCCTGTTACATTTACAATTGATTTTAAGCTCCTCCTCCTCATCTACTGCAGGTTTATTGGAGCTGTTGTCAATTACGCCCCGAAGCTATAGAACACACATCTTACAGATATCAGGGAAGCTGCTTGCTAAATATTTTTTTAAAAACATATCTGTTCACTTTAGACTTTAACTCGCTCTGATTTCCTGATACGGGTCTGAAACTCTTTTTACACTTCACGTTGCTGCAGCGCTTTTAAAATCTTACTGGATTCACAAAACATTTTATTTCACCACCTCTAACTGGACGACACTTTGAAACGTGGTGCTAAAGTTTACAGAGTTAATGGAGCGCCAGAGTAAAACAAAAGGCCTCTTGTATTCATGTCTGTTTTCATTTTTTTCCCTCATAAATTAAACTTTTATTTTCCGGTCAATTGGTGTCAAGCTATTGAAAACAAAATTTACCAAAACTGACATCACTATTTCCGAGTACACCTTTACAGATATCTTTAACAGAGCTGTGAATCTTCTGTTGATGTAAAATCAGCTTCTGTTCTTCTGTTGGTGCCGCTCTTATCTCTAAGTGCTGGCTTCCTGCAGCACACTAATTTCCTAAACTTAATTAAGATGAGAGACACAGCTCCCTTAATTAGCGTGAGGGATTAAGAGAAAATCAGTCAGAGTTCTGCTGGAGGAGCCTGATTCCTTGGTCGTGTACAGGCACACACACGTAGACAGTTTTCCAATGCAGTTTTATTTCTTAGAGTCATAAATATTTTCACTGTTGGGAAGACACTGTTTGCTCTCTCATCACAGCGACTGTTCTCTCACTGCATAATCAGCCTAAGGGCAGAATCCAGAAAAAATAAGACTCTGCAGGCTGCAACATCATATTTCACTCAAACACTTGGTTGGTTCAAAATTAAGATATAAAGTAGAGGAGAAATCTGATTACTGATTACTCCATACGAGCTAGTGTCTTGTGTGCATGCAAAGGTTGGATACAGTCGGCCATGATGTTGTTTGTCCTAACACGGAGACAGTGAAGCCCATTTCCATAGCAGTTATTTTTTTACATGCAAAGTTCGATGATTATCAATTTGCCATACCGGTTTAACAAAGTCCAACCCTGCTCGCTGATGTCCCTCCACACACACACGTATTTTTATAAGCTGTGTGAGCTCAAGTGATTTGGACATCAGCACAGAAAAGCCTCCAGAAGCCATTCCAGTCATATTTCAGTGTAACTGAGAGGAATTTTCCCCCCGAGGCAAACAGCAGGTAAGAACCACACGAACATATCCACACACATGCATCTGGTTTGTGCACACTCAGTTTACAGAGGTGAAGGAATGCAGATGGGTGGGCCGCTCAAGATAAAAACATTAACGTACCATATATAGATATGAGCTTGATCATTTTTGCTGTTGGGTTTACATAGGAATCTCACCAGTATCTCACCAAATAAACCGCTATAACCATCAGCCTATAAGACACGTTTTTCTGTCGTTTCTGGGCGCACTGAGGTTTAATTTATTGTTTTAGTTGTGTGAATTTATTTTATGCTTTATTTATTTAGATTATTTTAATTTTTCACATGCCTATGGAAGCCCTGAGTATGTGATAGTGTTGCACGGTATACCGGTACTTAAATAGTACCGCAGTACTTAGGGGTGGGGGAAATTTCCGATTCTTAGATGCATCGTGATTCGGACGTGGAATCACGATCTCATGCCCCGTATGTCGTAGAGACATGAAACTTTGCACAGAGATGCCTCTCCTCATGAGGAACACATTTGCCTCAAGAACCCATAACTTCCGCTTATATAGATTTTCCGCCATTTTGGATTTTTTGAAAAACACTTCAAATGGATCTCTTCCTAGGAAGTTTGAGCGATCTGCATGAAACTGGGTGAACATAATCTAGGGAGCAATATCTAAAGTTCCCTCTTGGCAACAGTTGGAAAACTTCCTAAAACTGAGCTTCTATAAGGCAATGAATATTGCGGAGGGCGTGGCTCATCACATAAAGGTGTAGAACATCTCAAGGGTTTCACCCATCACCACGCAACTTTGTAGGCATATGACCACACATAATCTGAGGGGACCCCTCCATTATTGAGCCCATCAAACAAAATGGGGGCGCTAGAGAGCTCATTTCTTATCTAGGCCTAACCGCCATATGGATTTTTACTAAACTTGGTAGATATGTAGAACAGGACGCCTCAAGGTGACTGGAGAAATTTAACTCTAATTGGCAACTGGGTGGCGCTATAACAACAGAAAAATGCTTCAAAATGGCTAAAATGCGACCGATCGCTGTGGCTCCCCCTGTGGACCAATGTTGGTGTTTTCTAATGTTTGGTATGACTAAGTCATGGTATGGTATGCTGTACATAATCATGGAAACTGTCAGTGTGTCATTCTGTCAGTCAGTCATTCTGTCTGTCCCACGTTTTTCTGAAACTGCACATAGGCATTGAGGACTGGCATTGGTAGAAGGTGACACAGCTACCAATGGCTATGGACTAGTATCATACACTGAAAGAAGGTTCAGTTTCCTGACCAGTGGAACAGAGGCCTCATTAAAAGTGGAGAAAGTTTCTAATCTTAAATACTATGCAGATTTGAGGGGTTTGTATTTGCCCCAACAATATTACCATAAATCAAATAGGGATGAATCATAGAATAATATATGATTAAAAGTACGAAGAAACATTTACAAATTCATAATTTGCTGATGATCCTTGGTGACTTCAAAATGTTGTTAAAAACAAAATGAATGTGTTTTACAATTTATTTTTTCGTCAAATAAAATGTGTGAAATTCTTTTTCATCTATTGATACTCGAGCTTAGTCCCTCCTCATATCTCTAGCTGCTTTACAACACGCTTTAAAGGCTTTTATTAAAAGGAACAGTTCGTCAGGTGAGAATATTGATGCCATTTATTCTTGTGTCTGTGTGATAAACATGAAGCTACAGCCGGCAGCTGCCAAGTTTTCTGTAGCTGAGCACAAAGAGTGGAAACAGAGGGAGACTGCTGGCACAGCTTTGAACAAAGGCAACAAAATCCACCAACGAGCCGCAGTAATTAAGATGTTTTCTCTGGTTTGTTTAATTCGTGCAAAAAGCAAAGTGTAAAAATAAGATAAGTCTTACTGCAACAGCACTCAGTGATATTTTAGAGCGTGATTCCAACTTAGTAGCAACAGTTTGGGGAACACCTTGTTCTGTTACAACATGACGGTGCCCCCGGGCACAGAGCCAGCTACATAAACAAGAACAGTTTCACTGCATGAGACCGGCCTGCACAGAGCCCTGATCTCAATACCTTTCAGATGAACCAGAACTCCGACAGTTATTACCCAACGTCAGTGGCCGACTGGGATTAAATCACTGCAGCCAGCTTCAGAAATCTCATGGAAGCTCTTCCTGTACGAGCAGCGGGTTGTTTCCCCTCAGTTTTGGTGAGGTGTTCAACAATCACTTACTGTGGTGATGCTCAGCGTCCAAGAACTTTTGGTGATGTAGTGTTTTCATTAAAGCAGCTGACCCTGCTGTCCTCTCTCCTCCTCTTCCCTCATTCTTCCTCTGTTATTAAATCTCTCTGCCCACTTGTTTGAGCTCAAACTTCTTTTCCAGTTCAGCTCTCCTTCTACCATCTCTCCCTCTCTCTCATTATCATGGCTTTATTGCCCACAGCCGGCGCTCACAGGGGACTATTACAGCAGATCATATTGCACAACAACATGTAAGACCTTCACAACAAGCTCCATCCCCCGACTTCACGGCTGTAAAAGGCACCGCCATAAAAACCACAGCGAGCCTTTAAAGTGGCATAACAGCGCAGTTAACGGCGCAAAGGACGACAGGCGTTTATGATGTAGTCGACAAACAAGAGGACATCGCTCTGCAGATTGGATGCCATTGGCCTCATAATGAAGCCAGGACCTCCCCTGAGCTTTTGCAGAGTCATGTAGACGTTAGACGCCAGTAATACACCAAATGCCACCACATATCATATCATGCATGCTTTACAGGGATCTACTATGCTTTTCCTTAGTTCCTGTCACATATATAATGTGTCTGTTGTTCATATTAAACGTGGCCAAAGTTTCAAATCATGAAGTAAATGTATGTAAAAATAATCCGTGAGCAAAAACCTCAAGCCTCAAGCTGACATCTGCTCATAATGGATGTCCTTACAAGGTCATCTTATCCTTACCCTGCTACATGTAGCTACATGCTAACACCAGGGAAACCTGTAATCAAAGCCCCTTTTACACTGCCAGATTTTCCACGAATGTTGGGCCGTTTTGCCAGCGAGCTGCGAGTGTTTAGACACACAGAGCTGGATTGGTGAGTTGATCCGAGGTGCCCAATTTTCCGCCTCGTAGGGTAGACATATTGGTGGTTTTGTTTTTTTGGTTTAAAAAGAACAAGACGGCCTTCTGCCACGGGAGGGGCTGTTGATGACTTGTGGGAGGAGCTGTTGATGACGCCGCACATGCGAGCCACTGGCGGTGGATAAACAGGAAACAGCTGATAGCAGGAATTAGCGAGCAGCTAGTAGCAAGAGGGAAACACAAGCCTGACAGACACTGTAAAGATGAGCAACTGGGGAGACAAGGAATTGTGCGCCCTCCTTGTCCTCGCAAACGAAGAGGCCATTAACCGTCAGATGACGGGGACGGTGAAGGACGGGCCGACTTACGAGAGAATCACCGAAGGACTGACCAGCCGCGGCTTCCCTCCCACGTCACTGTTTACGTCACACGCTGAGCTACACGTTTTGTTACTTGCTCACGCCCCCCATTGCCCCGAAAAAGGCACATTCTGTATAAACAAAAGTAGGTAGGCGGCATTTTGCTGCACTCCCCGATTTTGTTTTTATACTGTCAATGCTGAAAAAAGACTGATTGGGCTTTCCTGCAAATTTGCTAAAAAGGGTACATCAACAGCCCCTCCTGTTGCAGAAGGCCGCCTGGGTGTGTTTAAACTAAAAGGGTTCCGCCAATATGTCTACCCTACGCAGTGGAAAATGGGGCACCTTGAATCAACTCGCCAATCTGGCTCTGTGTGTCTAAATGCTCGCAGCTTGCCGTCAAAACGGCCCAACATTCGCCGAAAATCTGGCAGTGTAAAAGGGGCTTAAGTAACACACTAAGCATGGATAAGTACCGTATCCAACGCACTTCAAAAAATCCAAACTATCCCTTTAATGCAGAGCAGCTTTCAGTTTAAACCCCCACTTTATCTTTGGTTTGCAAAATTGGGATCTTGTTGCAAATCCATGAGACATAATAACTGTAAGCCACACTGCGATGCTCAAAGGAAATGGAGAAGCTGCTCACAGCTACAAAAAATAAAACTAAAGGTGGAGGGAGGTGAAACAGCTCCAGGATCACCTCAGAATACATTTTGTTGTCTCTCTGTGAAGTTATTTGACGTTGCGTTCCACAGTCATCCATCGACACAATCACAAGCACGGTGTCATTTCCACACAGAGCTCTTCATGTCAAGGGGATAACCACTGAATGCAATGTCTGCTCTCGTTATTTTAAACGGTTGCAAAATACCATTCCTGTTGCCAAACTCCAGTAAAGATGATGCGTGAATGATGATGTAAATGTCTGAACATGATGTCATGTTGTGCAACAGTTATTCGTGTGAATATGAAGAATACAACACTGAAAATCACAAAGGGACCAAGGCCATGTTACTCATTTCCTGACACACGGTTCTGCTGGAATAAAATATTAACTGAATACTTGAAAAGGAATATCAGTTTGTATATCATATGTTTAGATTTAGGGGGATATATTTGCAGAAATGTAACACAATATAATAAGTATGTTTTCTTAAGTGTATTATCACCTGAAAAGAAGAATCACTGTGTTTTTGTTACGTTAGAATGAGCCGTTTATATCTACATAGAGAGCAGATTCTCATTTATGGAGATTGCCATGATGCACTGCAATGTTTCTACAGTAGCCCACAACAGACAAATAACACACTGGCTTTAGAATGAGAGTTTTCATGTCGGCCACCGTAGTTAGAAGCCCCTCCACAAGGAGAGCGTCAGAAAAACACAATATTACTGCTTAATTCGGTGTTTTGACCAATTTTAAATCAGCTGGTCCATTTCTTTTAGACAGGAAGAGACTTCTGAGGATAATTCGGTTCCTGGTAAAAACCTCCCTAACATCTGCATCTTGAGTTATTAGAGAGTACAAATTAGTAGGTGCTGGGCATGCCTGTCATCTCTACCATGCCAAACAGCATCAGAGAAATACTGATTTTCAACATGAAACGTCTTTATTCAGTATTTTTACTGGTTTAAATCACAAGGTCCGTTTGTTTTGGGGAGGAAGAGACTTTGGAGGATAATTCGGCTCACATTAAAAACCTCCTGAACGTCTGGATCTTAAGTTATCAGAGAAGAAAGGTGAGCACAGATTACCTGGTGCTGGGCTAGCGGCCTGTCTCTGACATGCCAAACAGTGTCGGGATGTTAAACTGCTTTATTTAGTTCTTTTACCGGATTTAATCGCCTGGTCCACTTGTTTTGCAGAGAAATTAATCTCTGCGGATGATTTGGCTCACAGTAAAAACCTCCTGAACGTCTGGATCTTAAGTTATTAGAGAAAAGTTGGACACAAATTAGCAGGTGCTGGACGAGCCTGCTGTCTCCAAATTGCCAAACAGCATTGTAAAAACACTGATTTTTGACATTAAACAGCTTTAATCAGTGGTTTTACCCATTAAATCACCTGATCCGTTTGTTTAAGAGAGGAAGTGGCCTCTGTGGATAATTCGGCTCATGCTAAAAACCTCCCTGACATCTCCATCTAAAGGTATCAGAGAAAAAAGGTGAGCACACATTAGCAGGTGCTGGGTGAGCCTCCTGTCTAGGACATACCAAACAGCATCAGAGAGACACAGATTTTCAACATGACACTGCTTTAATCAGTAATTTTATTGCTTTAAATCACCTGGTCCACTTGTTTTGGTGAGGACGAGATGTCTGTGGATAATTCAGATCACACTAAAAACCTCCTGAACAAAAAAACTGAAGGAATTTTAACCTGGAGAAGTTTCAGCTGGTGCAAATATGCAACTCTCACTGCCAGCTGCCACTGAATCCCCTTAATTTTACACCTCAACTTTTAAGTGGTAGAAAGTCTTGTCAGCCCCTGAACAAGCTGAAACACGCCGTAATAAACGTGCAGGTGTTCGACAACGACCTACAGCCTCAGTGAATCTGACAGACCCAGATGAAGCTCAGGCCTCAGAGTCTGTCTATCGTCAATCTCTGTGCAGATCTGAGGAGGGAGGGAGGTGGGCACCTTCACCTTTAAGACGCAGCCACATCCTGACTGAAAGTGTGTGTCACAGTATCCGTCACTACTCTTCATCAGAAATCTGGGACTTTCTTTGTAACCGGACACACACACACACACACACACTCAAACTCTCAGGCTGCCCTGCCCACCACATCAGCTGATGTTTGCTGTTTCAACCAACAACAGGCCTGGGTGAGGGCTCAAAAACAAGAGCTGTCTCCCTGCACCTCTGCTCTCCTGTGTGGTTAATGCATGCACACACACACACACACACACACACACACACACACACACACACAAGTGTAATGGGCTGCTGACAGATCCTGGCAACATCCCACATCTCTTCAGCGCCCACAAAGCTCATCTTCCAGCACTTCATTAACTCAAAATGAGAGGTGTGTGTTGAGAGAGAAACCCTTTCAAAGTCTCCGAGTGACACACACACACATTCTTGTCTTGTTTGTCCCCACCTCCAGAGGAAATGAACGCGCCAAGAAAACAAAAAGGAAGGAGAGGAAGGAGTAAATCATCAGGGGACGTGAACGCGACATAAAAGTTAGAGACAAACACAAACTTCACTTTAAATCTCTACAACACAAAGTGAGCTCTTAACTGAACACACCGCGTCGCCCTGAGTGATGACTGATGAACTGCAGGTTCAAGGTGAGGCGTTCACGGAGTAGTAACAGTTTGTAGTTTAGTGTAGTGAAAGTGAATGCATCACTCACCGTGTCTCCTCCGACTTCACCGCAGACGGATGTTGTTCTTGTCAAGTTTATCTTGAGGACGTTTTGTTTGTTTGTTTGTTTGTTTGTTTGTTTGTTTGACGCGACAGGTCTGAGGTTCAACGTCCAAACAGTCACAGCAGCGTAAATACTCTCGTCTGTTTCACTCTCTGACTGAGGGCTCTGAAGGGGCGTGGCTACTACACGTCACCTGCGAGCTCTTTACCGTAACGGACACCACAGTGCGACTTCAAAAACAAGAAGAGTACCGTAAAGACAAACTTCAGCAAGCAAAGCTTACAGTTTTGGCGCTCGGGTTGTTTTTGGAAGGGATTAGTATGGAAGTTCAGTTATGCCAGGAAAAAAGAAAAAGCCTAAATTATTTTTTGGCAATCTGAAAACAACTTTTTGAAAAAAAAAATGCACTTATTGTTTCATTTTTTTTATTATCACAATTAAATTTGAGTCACAGAGGTTAACATCTGTCTTGAAAAAAAAATCCAATGTAATTTTAAAAAAGTTTTTTGTGCTCAAATTTTATTAAGGTTTTTTTTTTTTCAGAATATTAATAATAAATTCTATATACAAAGCTATTGACCTATTGTCTAACCCTTCCCTCCCCACCCCAGTTGGCTTAGGATGACCTGTGATGGAACAAGAGAAGGAATAGATAAATTAAAAAATATATATGTTATTATTATCATTATTATTATTATTATTATTATTATTATTATTAATAATAATAATAATAATAATAATAATAATAATTACATGCAGCAATAAATAAGTGAAAATAATTATAAATCAATTTAGAAAAAAAACATTTGGGGGTAATGTTAACTTTTTTTTTTTTTTTTAAAAATTGTTTTCTCTCTCTCTCTCTCTCTCTCTCTATATATATATATATATATACATATATTTTAAATTGTTTTGAAAATTTTCTTCAAAAAAACACTTTGAAGATTTGGTATAATTTTAAGTTTGGTATTTGGTATTTTTTTTTAACATCCCCCAACTATTATTTGCAGAATTCTGAAAGACTGTTTTTACCATCTTGAGAAATAACATTCCATGCACTGTATAATCTTTATACATACTTTATTAAAATACTTAAATTACACCACAAAAATTCTAAATAAATAAATAAATACAATTTTAATGGTGTAACAAATTTTTTGCTAATTGTTTTGTAATGTTTCTTCAGTTAAATTATTTCTCTTTGAAGATTTGGTATTCTTTGGTACAATTTGGTATAATTTCATAGTTTGCTATTATGATTTATACCATGGTATTTAAAACGCACAAGTATTTGCAGAATGCTGAAAGACTTTTTACCATCTTGAGAAAACATATTCCATTTGCTGCATAATCTTTATACATACTATACTTAGTGAGCTATAATACACCATAAAAACGATACCTAACTAAATAAATAAATCATTTTTGTGGTGTAATGAGGCTAACTAAGTATCGAGGCCTACGTTTACTCAAGTATCTTTTATTTGATTTGGTTTATTTATTTTAAACATAAACATGTCAAAAGACAAAAACAAGAAAAACACCTTGAGATTCTCATCATGGATGTGCAGCCGACAAATCTGCAGCAACTGTGTGATGTCATCATGTGAATATGGACCAACATCTCTGAGGAATGTTTCCAGCACCTTGTTGAATCTGTGACACCAAGAATTAAGGCAGTTCACACACCACTGTATTTCTCTAACATACTTATAAGAAATACTTGTATTAAATCACATTTTCAGTTGAATATATTCTCCCCTAACATCTACCTGTAGCTACACGTGAAGCACAAAAATCAATCACGAGGATGTAAGCTATGACCCCTGAACAAAAGGTAAACCCTGTGTACAAAACAACAAGTAAACACTACTTTGAAACAATGAGAATGGCTTGTGGGAAATAACCTTGAACATGAACTGGTTGAACAGGAAATTGCCATTGTTCATGTGAAGCATGTAAAGCACCTCCTCACGCTCAGCAGAGGGAGACAAAGCTACAAGAAACAAGACCTGATTTATGAACACTAACTTCAATATATGTGCTTGAAGTTTACATAATAAACTGTGTGTGTGAGATGTGATGCTGATCAAACACACTGACCAGCTCCAGTGCTGCAGCTGAAATAATGCAGCCATAACAACAGTGTGTAATAACTAGCATTCCTTTTTTAAACTGGTCTCATTTATCTCCACCACACACTGCTGATTGCTTTTGTTCCACCCATGAGGGAAAACAATGAGAGCAGAGGCGTGGATGAAAGTTGACGCGTAGATATGACCTCCACCTGTTTGCCCTTCACATGTTCAGAGGCCACAGAGCTACAGAGAGACCCTACAATCTGTGCCCAAACTGTCATGGAAAAAAGTTGAAGTAATATGACAAACATATTCTAAATAAGGATGTCACAATAATTTATTTTTGCCCCCACCTGATCCAAGCATTTCAATACTGAGTATCTGTCGATCCGATTCTTGTGTTTTGCTGGATATACAGCTGCACAATTTAAGTACGTTAATCAAATGAACCCAATGTTCACTTTATTAGGTACACCTTGCTAGTACTGGCTTGGATCTTCAGAATTGCCCTAATTCTTGGTGTCAAAGATTCAACAAGGTGCTGGAAACATTCCTCAGAGATTTTGGTCCACCAGCCTGAACCGTTGATACACGGCAGGATGGATCCATGCTTTCATGTCGTTTACGCCAACTTCTGACCTCACCACTAACACCAGATTAGTTCAGGATTCATTGCTTAAAACTCAGGTAAAAGGAAAATCTCTGGTAGCTCATCTTGACATGTAACTCCAGCCTGTTTGGAAACAGACACTGATGTATGTTTCGATCAGGGACTTTTCCTTAAGTATGAATGGACATTTTATATTGTGATTGTATGTCTACATAATCGACCCAATCGCCAAGATAAATGTGGTAAATTTGGTAAATTTAATAAACCAACTTGGGTGACGCCACCCAAGTTGGTTTATTAAATTTACCAAAAGGACATTTGTGAGTGCTGGCTTCTTTTCTTTTTTCTTTTTTCTAGGGTTAGAGAAAGATCATGGTTTGGCTTAATGTACCCAGTTTTGTTGGCAACATCCCGGCAAAAAAATGCAGCCATGTCTAGGAAAATAATAACTGCTTGTTGTGGCACCAACCCTGCAAGAATCCAGCAAAGTCTTGGTAGTAAAACCAACCCTTTTCATGTCACTATTGTGGCTGGAAATGCAGGTATGTCTCTGTAAAAAAAAAAAAAAACACCGCTTTTCATCATTTATTCCTGCAGGAACGCAGAAAGGTCTTGCTAAAAATAAACCCTTTTCATGTCACTTTCATAGCTGGAAATACAGGTATGTCTCAGTAAAACTCAAGGGCTATTCGTACCACTATCCTGGCTGAAAACACAGTGGTGTTTCAGTATAAAACAACCACTTTTCATGCTACTATCCTGGCTGGAAACACAGTAATGTTTCAGAAAAACAACCGCTTTCCATGGTACCACTGGTCTGCAGGAGTCCATTGATGTCTTCGTAAAAACAATCTCTTTTCATGTCACTATCGTGGCTGGAAATACAGCTAAGTCTCCATAAAAAATGGCCGCTTTTCATGGCACTATTCGGCTGGAAATGCAACAGTGTCTCAGTATAAAACAAACGCTTTTTGTTCCACTATCCTGGCTGGAAATGCAGCGATGTTTTGGGGGGAAAAACAACCGCTTTTCATGTCACTGTAGGGGCTGGAAACACAGCTGTGTCTCAGTAAAAAAAGTCACTGCTATACTGTATGTGCCACTATCCTGGCTGGAAATGCAGCAATTTTTTGGAAAAAGCACCCCTTTTTGTGGCACCAACCCTGCAGGAACAAAGCGATGTCTTGGTAAAAACATTTGCTTCTCATGTCACTGCTGTGGCTGGAAATGTAGCTATATCTCTATAACAGTAACAACTGCTTATCATGGCACTATCTGGCTGGAAATGCAACAGCATCTCAGTAAAAAACAATAACTATATCTGCGATATCCTGCCTTGAAACGCAGGGACGTTTCGGTGAAAGACGACCTCTTTTCGCTGCACTATCTCAGCTGGAAATGCAGCAGTTTCTCAATAAAAAACAACTGATTTTTGTGGCACTATCCCTGGTGAAAAAACAGCTATGGGTCACTAAAAAACACCCATGTTTGGTGGATAAAAATCTGCTGAAAATACGACTTCCTAAAAAAGAGCCAGTCTTGTTTGTTGGTCTTGGAACAGTGGTATGAAACATAAAATATAACGTATCTGTTGTTTGCAGAGATGTATAATACCAGACGATTTACCACAAAGTAGAGACCTTAATTTTATTTTTGTGTTTCAGATAATCAGTTTTGGATGTGAATTCTTCTCTCTGGGGTATCCAGTATTTCAAACTGAAGCCTTAATCCGGTGGTGTCTTTTGTCTTTCCAGGTCAAGTCGACTGCTGCTGTACAGTTTATGATGAGTAACATTACAGGAGGAGAAACGAGTCCTTCTGAAAGATCCTTAAGCCACAAACACTCCTCTTCTCCCCCCGACAGAGCGTCAGCTAAATAACATGTACAATGTAGAGAAGACACAGACAGGTCGTGAACAGCAACAGAAACCCGATGTTGAATTTAAAATAAAACCTGCTTTTGCTTTTTCTTCACCCATTATTAAAACAAAATCATGTGCAGAAAAACTTTCACAGTCCTAAATCAAGTAAATCCAATTCATGGACACTAAATATTAAAAATGAGACTATTGTCAAAATGTCTTCCGTTCCCTACAGTACTCAGGTTCTTGAGATGCATTGTTTTGGCAGGATGCTAATGCTGCCACTGTGTCTGTGTGTCACCGGGTGTTTCAGGTGCTCAGGACACAATGGAAGGCTTCTGCAGTGTATTTAAAGGGGCACTCCACCAGTTTCACACATCAAATTCAGTACACTTCCAATGGAGTTGACTACAGAGTGCTGCAGGGATGATATTTTTTGTAGGCCAACCCGGAAGTTAGCATCGTCCTGCTTCCCTCTACAAAAAGCCAACAGGATTTTTCATCACATTTTGGATTACTACAAAAGATAAGCTCTGCGGCAACCTAAATTTTACGATACTAAAATTTTTTGTTCAGCGAAATACTCCTCAATTATAGAACTACACCAGTTGCATGACTTTAGCGTCACTACAACAAAACTGTACAGCCGTGATTGGAGCACTGGGTGTGATGATGTTTTGTAGTCTCATTTAGCCACTTGCTAGCAGCCGCGTTTTCAAGACGCGTAACTAAAGGCTTCAAAATTCACAAGTGGGGTGTTTACTGACGTATTTTATGTCACAGAACAAAACATGAAAGTCTCATAAGCTTGTGTTAACCAGAGTTTATTTCAGGCATCTAAACAAAAGCCCGCTGACTTTGAGACGAGGGGACTGGAAGTGTAAAAATGCAAACTCATTTCCAGGTTTTAGGACTCATTCCTTCAGCACTCTATTCAGCCTGTTGCATCACATCCTCAGTGACTGTGCGGGAGCTCTTTTACTTTTTCTACTGGAAAGCCCCTGTGATGGGAGTCTGAGAGGCATTGACCAGTCAGGGTGGGCCCCAAAAAAGATGCTGTTACTCTGCATTATGGGAAGTGTAGGAGCCCAAGGTCAGGATACCTCTGCTGCTTTGCTTTGTCGCTCCCTCCAGGATGCTGCGATCACTACAATTAACGCAAATTCAGCCAATTCTGATGAATTCTGTGTGACTATGCAATTTTATCCAATCACCGCAAATTCAACTTTTTAAAACTGGTATAATCTAATTTCACTGTAAAGCTGCACACAGCGCATCGATTCGCTCAGCCCCTCCATCTCTCTCTGTGTTTGTCATGAGACTACTGCTGCACCTGGGACGAAAATCTGCTAATCCTCGGATGGTGTAGGAATGACCCGCCCTATTCTCCCTATGATTGGCTAGTACTTGTTGCCTTCATTGGTTGGGTTGATTAGGTTTAGGCAAGAGGAGTGGGATTGGTTCAGGTCAGGGTAAAGGCCCTGACACACCAAGCCAACGGTCGACGGTCGACCAAAGTCGGGTGAGCGTCTGTCGCCCTAGTTTGTGCGGTGTGTCCCGCACCGTCGGCAGAGCTTGTTGGTGGAGCTTGTTGGTGAGAGAGATCACTCTGATTGGCTGTTAGAGAAACCCCTCAGCTGACAGGATGTACCACTCTCTCACTCCGCTCTCTCTCACGCAGGCGCAGAACGTATGTGCTACTTGGCCGTCGGATGTAGTCCGTGTAGTGTGTTCAAATGCAACTGACACAGGGCGACGTGAGGCGACGTAGACGCAACAGTTGGCTTTCGTCACCACTAGTTCTTTGATGTTGGTTTGGTGTGTCCGCACCTTTGTCAGGGTAAGCCAGTCAGAGGCAGAGTAAGGCTGGCTAGTCCTTCACCAACCTAGGGTTCCGAAATTCGTGCCTTGGACAGAGTCACACACACAGTGACAAGGCTAACTGTTAGCATCACATGGCTAACGTTACCCAACTGTTATCAACAGGTTTAACAACACAGCTGAGCCGTTCCAGTGTCTTTGTGAGATTAACAGCCTGGTGTCTGACACTTCTGCTCAAGCGGCAAAATCTAAGGAGTAGGGATGAGATCAGGTTGTGCTGTGTTAGCTTCAACTCAGGAGGAGGAAAAGGAGACAAGGGGCTGATGAAGACGGTCCTTCAGCTCTGAGTCCAATGGTCTTCACTCCCACATCACCTATACCATCACGAACAGATTATAGCTCTGTGGGAAACACAGAATGCTCACAAAAATCAACTCCAAATCCACCTCTCAAGTTGCCAGTCCATGCTCCTTCACAAGCGAAGTCCCCACGGGCTGAGCTACTGCCGCCACATACATTGTAATTTTTTTAGAAAAGCTGCCAAGAAATCAGGTAATTCAGGCCGCAGCAATCACAAAAACAGCCCGCAAAATCCTGGAGGGACGGATGTGGACCACTGTAGCACTGATAAAGCAGAGCATGGAACCGACCTGCAGGGAACTGTCTCTCTCACGTCCCGCCAAATGTATAGAAGTGCAGCATTAAATCAGTGGAGTGCCCCTTTAAGACAAACAGCTGAAATCATGGCATGTTGTGAAAGAAAACAAGGCTCAGGTTTATGACAATGTAATATGACAGTCACAATGTTAAAACAACGTAAAACATTTGAACAGCAGGACCAGTCGCACTGACTCAGTCTTTACAATCAATCAAATTCAAAACAAAAGAAATTTTTTGCATACACAATATCTGAAATTTACCTCTGAGCTACCTGCCGAGTGAACTCACAATCTTTCACCTTTTCACAATGAATCCATGTTTTTCCCACAGTTCCCGTCTCAGTGCTATGTCACGTATAAAACCTATCACCTCACAGACTGACACATCCATCAGGTGCGACAGAATGCAACGAAACTGAGAAACTACAATGTTACTCACTGACAACGTTACCACTCAACATGTTGGCTGAACTTCACTCTTCCACAGACAGATCAGACCAACATTTGGCACTTACTGGGTGCTAATTTTGGACCCTGTGCATACACACACACACACACACATACAGACATACACACCTGCGTGCACAGAGGCACACAAGGTGCATGATGTGTGTGTGTTTGGGAGCATTACTTCCTTTTTCTCATCTCTTCTACAGGCTCACATAAAAATCTAATCTTGGCCATATTTTAAAATCTGGACAAACAAATGGACATTTCTCTACGTTAGCAGCAACATTACATACACAGAGCAGACAGACGAGGCTGCAGCCACTTAAAACCTCTAAAATAAAAACCCCAGCAACTCCCCGTTCCTCTGGTATCAGTTATACACAGGCAACATTTAGAGACAGTGTAGAGAGGCCTCGCTGCTTTGAGTTTTGTTCATATTTGTGTGTAAGACTTTGAAACAGAGCTGCATAAAATGTGAGGTGAGGCGTTACTGAGTCACGTTCATATGTTTCTGTACTGACGTCACTAGTACCAGTACTAACGTTACTGCACACAGCAAATCAGACATTATCATGACCTTTTAAAAGGGAAAAAATCCAGAGGTGTGGATTTGAGTCACGCAACTTCAACTCTAGTCAGAAACAAGTCACAAAAACCCGCTTCCACCAAGCAGCCCAGTACAGTACGGTTCAGTTTGGTATCCTTTTTTCCCGTTTCCACTGTGAAAAGTTGTGGATGGTACCAACAGAAGCGTTCCTTAGCGTCCCCATGTTTGGTCCCCCCTCTGTTGGGGTACCTAGCACACAGAGCTGGTACTAAAAGGTGCAGCTGTGAACACTGCAGTCTGATTGGTCAGTAGAGGACGCTCACTCTGCTCAGGGCTGAGTTGTGTCTGGTTTTGAGGCTCATGTAACCACTGTTCATACTGTGGAGAGTTTTATTAGTAAACTGTAACTATAAAATGAAAGGATGTTTTGCTGCCTCTCACAGCAGCTGGAGTCTGAGAAAAATAACTTCATTCACTGGGCCGACTGCCGGCAACTTTTAAGGTGGAACGTTAACTTGTAATGTTACTCAATGCATGAGTTGATGACGTGAATCCATCAGCACACCTTAAATTTCACTGTGACAACTCTGACCATCACTTTAGTTTTTATATGACACACACTTTTAGTAATGACTTTAAAAATATAGATTCATTTGGAGCGGATTATGTGAAGGTCATATATTCTAATCCTCACTTCCTGTGGGCTCCAGCAACACTAAACCCCTGAGCTTGCCTGAGAAGGACTAAATGCACAAAGCTGCTATTTTTAAATATCCCATGGAGAGAGACTCTCACTGCAGCCTGTTCTGTTTTGTTGTGAAAATGTGGGCGTGCAGCCTCGTTCTGTGGACGATAAACCAGGTTACAGTTTAACGATGCTTGGTGGCGTCTGGATGAAACGTGCTAGGACAAGAACAATAAAAGTTAAGGTGGTGAAAATCCAAGTAGGGTGTGTGGGAGGGGTGGTGGATGGGTCCAACAAACACCGCCCTTCACCCAGGAGAGCGGTGTGCGCGTCCTGCGAGATTATAGAGCCAAACCCTGTTTTTTTCCCCTAAACCCAACCACATGCGTCAGTTGTTGAAGGAACGTGGACGTGTTAAAACAACAGATGCTTTGCTGGCTGTATGTGGCTCTTGCAGGACATTATCATGATGATATCACAGAAGCTCGAGTGTCACTGCTGCATGCCGCTGCCACGGTAAAAAGATGTGGCAAATCAACTGCGACTGGCTGTGTCAGAACACAGATCAGCATCGGCAGAAGAGTCCTGTGAGACGGAGTCTGGGCTTTTCCAAGTTGTTATATTCATTGTAGTTTTTTTTTAGGAACAACAAAGCAGGCTTGCGTTACTGTACAATCCAAATCTTTTTAAAAACCTTTTCAGTGTGTAGGTTGTTAGCTTGAAGGTTGTTGCTGTTTCCTGTAGTCACTCGACTTGACCAAATCAAAAAAAGACTTGCAACTCGACTTGACCAACGACTCCTGACTCAAAATACCCGATACATCCCCCCACGCCTAAAGATTAAAAAGCATGTCTTTTTTTTTTTTTTTGCCAAAAATCAATTCATTACCCTTCATTTCCTGAAACAACTAATGTTAACATTATTCATTTCCAACAAGTCGACACTTGATTTCCCAGATCCGACGGCACGCGATCAAGTTGCAGGAGAGAGCAACGAAGAACTAACGTCACCTGACTGAGCACCAGACATTTATTGTTCGCGTACAACAACTATGTGGTGGTCGACAAAAAGCAAACTGCAGTATGCAAAACGTGAGGGTCGAAAATTACAAACTGAGACGCAACAACTTTAGCTGATTTGTTTTAACAAATAAATGCACATTTTAAATAGCATTACATTTTTAAAAACTTAATGTATTACTAGTCTGCTGTTAAAATAGCATTGTATTTGATGAAGGGTGCACTGTGACTTGTTTACGACTCGAAACTCACTTGAACCCAGTTTAGGATTAGAGTGCAAGGACTTGAGAATTACTTGTGACTTGTCTCACCTCTGGAAGAATCCCTTTTGAAAACTGCTCCTAAACATTTCTCCCATCTACACTGTGTCTCATCGTTCCCTGTGTATAATCAGCTTTATTCTACCCGACTACCCCCGTTTATTACCATCCCTAGATTCACAGACCAATCAAATTTCACTTGTTCTCGAGTCTCTATTTTACAAAGTGGAATTGACTCTGGATTCAGTCTCTACTCAAAAAGGGGACAGGATGTGTTATCTTTCAACTACCAACAGCATAGAATAGACATACATATAGAGAGAAATTTATATATTACCTTAGTATATATAATATACAAACAGTATACATAGTCTCTGTGACAGTGGTGGACAGGATGAAAGGAGACGGGAAGACAGGCAGGGTTGAACCTTTAGTCTCTGTAGGGTTCCCAGCGTGTGTGTGAGTGTGTGTTTCACCCTTTTCACACCAAATCGACGAGCTCTGTGCGCCCGGGTCGACGTGGTTTATCTGAAGCAGGTCCTCCGCTTTGCTCTGCTGCCTGGGTTGGCTTTGGTATGACAGGGTAAACACAGGTTACTATAGTAACTATGGGATGGCGTAGCATACATGGGGTGGTATAGTAACTGAACGATTTAAAGAAATCCCGCGGTTTTACCAGATCACTCCGTCTGTCTGTCTGTCAGTGTAAAAACATGAATGACGTTGCGATGCAACAACCCTGTTTCGCAGAGGGCGTAGAACTACAGCTGCACACCTGGAGCCTGTGTGAACAGTGACAAACGTGTTTTGGATCTGGAATGATGTTGTAGTAAGTGAACGGTCAAACGCAGGTTGAACCTGAGTCCTGTGTCAAACACAGGCGTGTGGAAAGCCGTACGAGATCGAGAATGTGAGTGTGCGCGTACATCTTGGTGTGTACAGGGGAAGACTGATGAGAAACAGCTGAGCTCCTGAAACAAAAGGAGAGAAAGAGACAATCAGACATCCACTGATACGCAGAGAGAGTCGTGTCATACCTGCTGTCAGCGCAGCTCCCACCCACCATGTCACATTGTTCTGCTGTACTGTATGCCGGTCTTGGAGGCGATGTTGGACCAGGGCAGCAGAGAGCGCAGCAGGGACTGGGCCTGTCGGTACAGCCTCTGAGGGATGGAGCAGGGGCTCAGGCTGGCCAGGGTTGAACCAATGTGCTGGATATAGTCAGTGGGACAGGAAGTTAAGGACAATGTGTAAAATACAACAGCTATGATCTCGAATCATCAGCTGGAGACCTCAGTCAACTGAGATTGCTTCAAGTTGAGCAGTCTTTAGATGTTTCGGTCCCCAGATTTTGCTACGGAGTGAGCTCTCTTAACATTCACACTACTCTTTGGTACAGACAGCGGCCGGAGGAGGAGAGGCTTCGCACCGTAAGGTTCTGAGATAACATTATCATCTTTCTCCTTCTCTAAAGTGGCTAATCTACAGCTCACAGTACAGTTAGTCAAATCCCAACTGTGACTTTATTAACATGCAATATTGCTGATGAAGAAGAAAAGACTAGGAGGAAGATGAGTAAATTTATGTATTTCACTGTTGAAAAGATGGTGCTTTAATAAAACTGGGCTGTCGGTGCAGTAGAAAGACACAAATCGTTTTAAATTTGGTGCTACATGACCAGAGGAAACCGAACACACCGTCCCAGAAGAATAAGCGGTGCTGCTAGCTAGCTCGTAAATGACCCGAGTGGTGCACATTTCAGAGCAGCCAAGGATAGCTTACCACTGGAGACTGCAGCACTGGGCACCATATTTCCGCATGCTAACGCAGCTAGACAGCTCTCTGTCAGTAAAGCCAAGAGAAAATAAAATAAAAGGCAAAACATTAAAATGTCCTCTACATGGATCGTCAATGCCTCACCACTAGATGTCACTAAATCCCCCTAAATCTGACACATTGGACCTTTAAATCAATCTGTCCACTACAGAACAATGAGCGGGTGTCTCCTTTTCCTGCCGTCACAAAAGGATATAATATTGTCCAGGGTGGGTGGCCCCCGTTGATGTAGAGCACGTATGTGAATCCATCTTTGAGGACGCCTCGTATGGAGTAGTAGTAGGGCAGGTAGTGGTGCTGCCTGAAGTCCCTGTTCTCATAGAAGTGGATGGCAGTGTTGTTGGTGGTGAGGACGTGCAGGTAGATCGCCTTACAGTGGTCCTGGGCTGTTGTTGAAATGTGCTCCTTCAAACTGTCCAGCAGTAGGGAGCCTGGATAATGGAAAAGAGAGAGGGTTCAATCAAAATTTAGCATTACATGTGCCATTCACAGGCCTTTATTATAGCAGGTGCTATCAAAGTTTACTGCTAAGTAATCCACAACTTATAGTCAATGTAAATGAAGACAATTTTCCATCTCTCTGCCTAGATTTTATTATGTTCTTCTTATTTAAAGTATTCGGAACGTTCCTTGGCACAGCGTGCAGATGAGGCGAGCCCTGAAGTAGAGAATGGGGATGAAGAGTGATGTGGAGTCGGCCTGTTTTCTTCTGGACGGGTAGGCGCAGCGGTTAGCCTAGTTAGCTTGCTAAAGTGTTAGCGTGAGGTCTGACCCAGAGAATGAGAATGACTTGCCACACAAGCTGCAGCAGTCCAGTGCTAAGGGTTTTAAAGCACCTTGATAACCTCCATTAGCTGCGTGTTACAGCCTCTCCTGCAGCTGCTGTGATGAAAGTGGGCCAAACTACAGTGTTTTTGCCTCATGTCTCTCGCTATAGGGTGAGGCCAAGTGTCATTTCTTATGTGATAGTGGTTTGTCTTATAGCAGCTGAAATCTCCCTTTATGAAATGGGACAACCCCTGATAAGCCATCAGTAGTCGTCGACGGTGTTTACGTGTACTCAAGTCGTCAACGTTAGCAGCCCATGCTCCTGCCGATGATTTCTGATAACACTCAGTTTTAAATGTGCCTCCGACAAACCTGTCTGAAGCACCATGTAGCCCTAGACTCACAAGTCAGTCTTTAGACGCTTTGCTTAACTAAAGACTGATGTCTTTCTCCCTGATTTTGTGTTTAGATGGGCGGATACAACAAACTCCCTACGTTGCAGAACCAATAGTAAATCCGCAGGGCGGTCCTTTGGTGGCTCGCTGAACTCTTGTGCTCGTAAACATAGTCCGACTGCGTTAAAAGTTTTAACCAAAGTCGCTGTAAGTCCTTCATTTCCACAATCTTGTGGACTGAGCACACGTTTGATAAAACAGAGTTAAATCTCTCGGCATCCATTTTCAAGCTCTCTGTGTGTTTGTTTCCTCGCCGACGAGAAAAGGGGGAGAGCATATTTCCAGGAGGGCATGTCCTTTTCAAAAATGCAAGAGGCGTTGCTTTGTTGCCGGCCGTTTTCTCCGGTGTGTTGAACACACTTTAGAAAGGAGTGTCCCCAGACTATCAGAAGGCGGAGATCTCTGATTGTCTGGTGGTGAGACTAATGTAGCCCTAACATTTCGCTCTACCCCTCTATCCCAACAAGAATAAGGACATCCTACCCCGAGATGTGAACGTGTAAAATTGAGGGGTGAGCGGCAGGGAAGAGGAGTGTATTGGGATTGTGTCTCAGTCAATAAAATTTCCTCTAGTTTGACAGTGTGTGTGTGTGTGTGTGTGTGTGTGTGTGTGTGTGTGAGAGAGCGAGTGAGAAAAGGGGAGCAGTACCTATGCCATGTTTCCTGAACTCTTTGACCACTCCCAGGCTCAGGATGTAGGCTACCTGTGTGTCCACAGGGAAACTGGAGGCCAGGATGTCTCCATCCTAAAACACACACAGATGAAGACAGAGACAAGATGACAGATTGTGTCCACCAAAGTACTTTTTTCCTTCCAAGCGCTCCTCAGGAAACGCAGAGCTGCGGGTGCTTGAGAGCGTTTTGGAGGAGGCGCTGTGATCTTCTCAGCTGAGCAGCTTTGGTTGAGTCTGGTTGTTATGATGTGGAACATCCGTTGAAGTAAACATGTCAGCAGAAGAGAGTTTTGGCTTTGGACGAGGGGAAGACTGAGGCAGAGAGAAAGCACGGACCCACCCGTCTAACAGATTTCTCCTCCATAGTTGTTATTCAGCACTTGTACATGGAAGATGTGACAGTTTGTCTTTGCGGTATTTGTCCCTCCTTCACTGTGTTTGATCAGCTAAAGGGACAGTGACGAGTGCACTGTTTTACCCAGAGTTTAACATTTTTCACCTCTCGAATAAAAGCTACATTTGATTCAGTAATGAATTAAAAAACATCACTTAAGAGGATCTTTCCCTCTCCACATGCTCTGTGTGCTCCCTGCCGGTCTTTGCGTAGGCAAATTAGCCACAGGGAAGGCAGAGTCCAACATGCAAATGCTGTTCCAAAGGGAAATGATGTTTTGACACCATTTACTGAGTAAACAGCTTAAAAACTACAGCCTAAAGTGAGAGGAGCAGATTTCTGATAGCCCAGTTGAATATATCTAACTCCTGTATTTTATATCTGTACATCTGCCATTCTGTATAAATATATTCTGCTGTTTTAAGACATGAGTTTCTCCTCATACAGACTGCTGCACAGAATGATAGTCATGTCATACATTTACATATCATTTAAAAAGGAGCACATCTGTGAAAAATTAAAGAAGAATGCTTGATGTTCATCACCATCCCTTATGTCTTATTCTTCTGTAATAAAAGAGTCTAACTCAGTCAGGGCCTCTGGTTCATCTAATTAGCAGACTAAAAACAGACTCTACTCTCTGTGTTCCACTTTAGACCTTTCCTCAGCTGAGCGAGAGTGGATGAATCAAACTAACAACACACTCTGTGACACCATCTTTACATAGAACATTTCATAGAAGCCTTGTGTTTTGTGTGAGTGCAACAGGGCTGAACATTGTACCTCTTTGTGTACTTTGGTCCGGCCTTTGATCTCGGCCACAATCATTCCCACGATGCCTCCTCTGAAGGTGGCAGCGAGGGAGAAGAACTTCTTGTTGGAGGTGATGTCCTGATACCATGAGTCCGGGTACCTGCAAGCAGAGGTCAGAGAGGTTGGCAGTGATCAGTCGGCATGTGAAGGAATCTGTCACACTGTTCTAGAGAAGGTGGCAGAATAATGGGGTTCCTTATGATACAAGTCAAACCAGATTAGAAATATATCGGAGCAGGGCTGAAAAGACTCCTTGAGAAACTCGAATAACTCGATTAACCTCATGCATGAGGTTAATCCAGATAACTCTCACTCATTCTTGAGAAGTGGGACAAAACCTTATTTTTGGTGGTGTTTGATTTTTACTCTTCAATCAGACTGGAAAATATTTTTTAAAGGTCACAGTCTTGGCAGCTTCAGACTTCATACCCAATGACATCACAAGGTTGAGACATACTTCTCTGGTTTCTGGATTTGACAGAGAGGAGCTCACATTCACAAATACTGATTAAACTTCCCTTAGACATGGAGATAACATATTGGAATTCTTAATTTAGGTGGTGTTCCCCTTTAACTCTGCAGAAGTAAGCTTTAATCAAAGTTTGAAGAAAATGGTTTGATAATATCTGGTCACAGCTGAGAACTGGAGTTTGTCCTCTGGACACACTGAGGTTAGCTGATTAAAAAACACTTGGGGGGAAAACTGGTTGTGCAAGCTGCGTGAATTCAGAGAAATGGAAGTGGGTCATATTTTGTTTTGTAGTTTACATACTATGATGATTTAAGACAGTAAAGATGACAAAGACGATGTTGTTGAGTTTGCTAATTTTGTCTCAAAAGCCTGTAAAAAAGGGAAAGTTTAGTCAATGTTTTATTATTTTCTGAAGCTGTGAATGTGAAGGATTTGTGCTACAACTGTTTGATAAAGTACATCCATAACTTTAGAGCTGCCTTACATCAATTTAGGGTGTTTTGTTAGCTCATGCAGCCTGTATGCTCAACACCATCATAAAAATTAAATTCAGTAATTCATCTTAATTTCCCGTGAACTTCCGAGATGTCACACACTCACATTTCCAGTGAGCACGCTTCTCAAAACTGGCTGTAATGCACCAAAGAGCAATCACTACTCAGCCTGTAGTCAACTAATGAGTGTGCACGAGTGCAGAGAATAAAGGCTTTACAATGCAAATCAGTAAAAAGAAAAAAAAAAGTTGATTTTGTGACAGTTCCTTTACAAGTCTCCCCCTAAACATTGCCTGCAAATGTCCACTGATAGATTTGAATCAGTATAAATATAATTAACAAATACAGATTAGGATGTAGTTTGGATAAAAAGCTTCAAACTCTGACGCTAACAGGAGCTATCACTGGATGTGACTCTTACTCGATTGGGAACCAATCACCACAGAGCAGCTTGACATTCTCTATGTCATCGTGGCAGAGGAAGCGGAGCTGGACTTCACTGAGAGCTGTGGGAGGCACCACGTCACTCATTCACACCTGCAGGAACACAGAGAGACAGACGGGTCACTGCGTGTCAGTAACTCACTCCGACCTGAACAAACAGTCAAGATATCAAAGTGAAAGAAACTGAAGATCAACATGTAGTCCTCACAGTGGTCATTCACACCAAGAAGAACCAGATAAACACATCGAAATGGGGTTGGATCATTTTTAAAAACCATGACCTATGATAGCCTCTTGTGCCATGATCAGGTGGGATTAAGTGTGTGTATATATGCGTCTGCGTGTATCCATTTTCATAACCAACATATAACAGGCTTCTCATACAAAATTTGCACAAAATTTCAAGACTTTTCCGTGACTTTTCAAGGATCCTAAAACATTTTTTCTTGCTCCACTTGCCCGCATTTCTCAAACATGTCAGACAATATTTAAACATAATTTCAGGCAGGAGACACACAGAGCGCAGGGAGAAAACGCAGAAATGTACGTGATGGTAAGCAAAACGTCATCACACATCAACACATTTTTGAGCCAAGTTATGTCGACAGCTACAGAATATACACATTACATTACATTACTTCACTTATTTCATCACTGTAACAGTTTCATTACACACAATAAAATTTCTTGACTTTTCCAAAACTTGTCATTTTTACTAATCCCATGGCTTGAAAACATGATTGTAATATTCTATAGCTTTCCCAGGTTTTCCGTGACCATGGTAACCCTGATTTAAGGATATATGACTCTTCTTTTAAGAGATTTGTATCAGCACATAAAGTTCATGTAACCTCATTTAAGAAGCTAAATAAATGACCAAAGCAGTGACATTACTGACTGAACATATATAACAAACGTTGCAAAATTATTAACAGTCCGAATTATCAATAAATAGGCTAGGTCACTTTTTTAGATGTATTTTTTGGTATAGAAATACATCACTAGAAATTCACTACAATATAAGGGAAAGCAGCTGCCAATCAAAAGTCTGTCATCTCCTGCCACCAAAGTTCGATGTGGTCCAGTTAGTCAGATGTGTGAGACGTCTCTTTAATACGCTTGAATAGTCTTTGATGCTTTTTAAGTTCTACAGAGTCCTCTTTACAAACAGATTTCATTTTGTATGAAGGGTTTGTTCAACCAGACTGACAACTGAAGAGACAAAGATCCCTCTGAACAACAGCTGAATCAGAACAGAAGAAATCAGCAGTCACTGGTGAAAGCAACTGGACGCTGAGCATCATAATGTGTGCAGATTTTAAAAAAGAACAGGTTCCTGTTTAACTGTCAACGGCACAATAATGTCTACAACAAGCTGGAAATAACTGCAGCAAAGCTCTTCACAATAGAAACTACTGGAACATGAGCTGAATGAACTATGACGTGACAAATCACATCTTAAACCTCTTCAATATAAGCGTTGAGTAGACTGCAGAGGGCCCAGAGAGAAATGCACTAACACACTTTGTTGTAATCTGAGAGTCACTTACACGTTTCTGGACTGGAAAACAAAAATTGTTCCAACAGTATTCTCCCTGTAATCGACTACATGGAAGTTTAAATAATTTAATTCCTCTTCCTATTGCCGGCTGCAAGGAGGCTGCAGTCCATCAGGACCAAAACCTCACACCACAAAAACTGTTTCTTCCCAACTGCAAGTGGGCTGATCAACACGGCCCTGGACCCCCACTGACACTGACTCTTATCCTGACATTATACATCACATTAACACACATCCTGCCATCATTACTACAGCCCTCTTGCACATATTTTGTATTGTACCTGTTTATGCTGTGAACTTTTATATCCCCTGCACAATAATTTGCACACTCCTACATCCTCTCATGGCAACGGCACTCCCCAATGACAGGTCAGTGTGCCAGGCTACACTGCACAAACTGCTCAGGAATGGCTCAAGACACATGACAAAGAGGTCAAAGTGTTGACCTGTCCTTCAAATTCCCCAGATCCCAATCTGACAGAGCATCTGTGTGACGTGCCAGTACCCAAGAGGTAACCCTGACCCACAGTGGGGCCTCCTGACACAAGACCTCTGGGAGTGTCCTGTGCTGTCTGGCACCGGGGTGCTGGTGGTGGATCCTTTGAGTCCTCTGTGTTGCTAGGTGCGGTGCCAGCATGTCAGACAGATGCTCGATTAGATTGGGATGTGGGGAATTTGAAGGGCAGGTCAACACCTTGACCTCTTTGTCACATTCTTCGGGCCATTCCTGAAAAGGTTTTGCAGTGTGGCATGGCAGACTGTCCTGCTGGGGGACGCCAAAATGCAAAAATAGGAATCCATTCCTCTCCTTTATATTGTACCCATTTGTATTTTTAAGACTACAACTTTCTGTGTGAACAGTCCTGTTGTCGTGAACACATCTATGGCATTTACTCTTTGCTTCTCCACTGCTGTTGTCTTGTGTGCACGATAACAACATTCATAAACAATAAATGCGTCACACAAACGCAGCACACAACCTGACTAGTTTAATCCAAAACATAATTGCAGTGATGGCTGAATGAAAGAGGGAAAAACATGACCCCTGACACAGAGTTCACTGGCAGAGTCTTTTCAGAGAAGCTCAGACAACAAATATCCAGGTCGTCAAATCAGATCAGAACACTGGTTAAAAAAATCATGATACACTGCTCTTTTCGCTGTGCAGAACAGACCCCAACACATAAATGACTGATGCCATTTTCTACTGATGCTGATAGCTGCTGTAAAATGTACTAAATGTACTGCATTAAAAACAACATGACTCATTAACCCTAATTCATATTGTAGACGCTAACTGTGATGTGAGCTTGTATTTCTGTGGCTGGTGACCCTGCCACTGGCTACAGATTTTACATATCCACTATTAAAACAATAAAACAGTACTCACACGGTCACAAAACAACAGACGACAAAACAAAGTGACGTGGAAAAGAACATTTGTTTACCCTGATGAAAACATGAAAGTAGAATAGAACTTTTATTCTGACAAAATTTTAGCCATTTACACCATAAAATTGTTCATAAAATGCTCACATTTTTCTTGTGGACGACCCCTGAACCCCTGGTTTTATGTGTGTTCTCCCTTATATGTTGATTCTGACATAAAAACTATTTTTAAAGCAAATAATACATTTGGTGTCTGATTATATTACTTTTATTTTAATAAATCCTTGTTGAAACTGTTATTAATTAAGGGAAGAAGAGACAAATGGACATAACAGCTGATTCAACAGTGTAATAGAGGGCAAAGTGCATCTGGAAATATGATATATGACGTTTAATAACATTATTTTATGGCCCATTTTTAGTGTTTAACAGCTTCACAGACTATAAAAAGTTGACTTATGACAGACCTTTGCTGTGAAGAACAGACACAAACACACTGAGGTTGTTAGCTGCTGAGAAATATATTTGATAGCATTAATCTATTTATTTATTCACTACATTACCAACCTAATAGTGAAGACATTAACAGGAATATCAGCTTATATTTCTGTGGCTGGTGACCCTGCCTCTGTTTATATCTGTTATTTTATATTTACAACACATCCAAGCGTCACTGTTAAATATATATTATTCACACAGTCACGAGACGACAGATGAAAACACACAATAACCTGGTGAAACACGCTCTAACAAGTAAAACAACTGCCTGCTGATTAGCAACCAGGCTAACCTTAGTAACCGCTAGCTAACGGCTAACGCTCGGATGCTAAGCTAACGTACCTTGTTTCAACACTCGGGCCGGAGGAAAGTCGAGGGGAAATATATTCCGCGGGTTTCTCTCGACACACAGACACTACGCCGGACACAGCATGGTAACACACCGGTTTATTCCCGACTCTCAGGGCCGTTTCATCACTGTACCGACGCTACACAGGCTGCTAACGCTAGCCAGAGCTCTGCCTGCTTAGATAACAGCTGGATGTTTTCTTCCGGTTTGTGGCTGCTACACAAATGACGTCACTCGGAGGGGTTTTCTTCTGGCGAGTCATCGGTCGGTGTCGAACACGTCAGCGCTTCATCGCCCCCTGCTGGGCTGCAGGGAGGACGACATCAAGAATATACTCACTTGTCCCACAGAGCAGCTGCATGTCATCACTGCTCTGCTGCCACACACTGGACAATTGAACTGTTTCTAAGGTTTCACCATATTTGCTTTTTACCTACCAGATTTAAAGTCCCTCTAAAATTTGACAAAACAAAATCTTGAGACATTAATACACTGTTAGGGGGTGGGAGTAAATACAAATTTTATTTCCTGAGCAGTTCTGTTGCAGCCTTCATCTAGCTTAGTTTGATTTGTGATTGTATAATATTTAATTTCATTTGCATCAGTTTTTGTTATTAATTTGATTGTGTCTATTAAATATTTCTACATACACACGTATACATATGCACATGTGTATGTATGTGTGTATATGTGTCGTTATTACATTATTGTAATCCCAGGTATTCTTCTTCTTCTTCTTCTTCTTCTTTCTTCTTCCGAGGAAATCATACTTCCCACGGGTGAAAACTCACCAAACTTTGCACAAAGGTCCAGTCTCATGCCAGATATCCTCAGCTGTAAACTCAAGCCAGTAGTCCTGATGGTGGCGCTACAGCAAGCGTCTAAAGTTCAAAACTTTGAAAATTCTGTTGTAGCCCCAATACTGAAGAAACTTTTGTACATTTAAACCTGTTAAAAATTATGAAGTTCATCACTGTTTTTTTCAAAAACTGTAAAACTTCTTAAACCTATCTCCTCCCACAGTTTTTGCTCAATTGACACCAAACTTGCTACAGAGCATCTTCAGACTGTCCTACACAAACTACGTTTCTCAGATTTTACTGATACAATACTGTAAACATATACATGCAAATTCTTGCTAAATCTTCAATGTTCATGAAAAAAGACAAAATTCTAGAGTCATGGTAGATGATGTGTGGCAAATTTCAGAACTTTATCTCAAAAACTGAATTTTTGACAGCATTTTGATTTTTGCTCTAATGTGAACAATTGGAGTCAATGTAAAAATGGCAATTTTAAACATCAGTTTTTCACTTATGGAGCAAATCAATCATTGTTACTAACAAATTACCAACATCTCCATGCTGTCTAGATGCAATATGTGTATTTTCAGATTTTTGTTTTGATAACTGAATTTTTTACAGTGGTTTGAAATCTGCTTTTCCATGCATGGATGGCTGCTAAACCTGCACGTCTGGCTTAGTCAGTTTGTGAAGCTACACATGAATTGTCACTGACTAATTAGCTCAGTGAGATAGAAACTGATTCTTTGTCTCAGAGGTTGTGAGTTCAAGCCTCAGCTGATGCAAAAGGCAGATTGTGTTGCTAAATTCCTAAATGTCTTCCAATTCTTCTGCTTGTTGCTCAGAATTGCCTAAAAATGCCCGGACTCGACCCATCACTTCAGGGGTCTTATACACACAGTAGGAACCTTCGTCTATCCTGTGTTACCTTGTTATTCATTATTATCATTATTATTAAAGTTCAAAAGTTTTTTATTGTCAATTTGCTATATGTGCAGGACATACAGAGAATCGAAATGCTGTTTCCCTCTCACCTAGTATTAATGCCATACAATTTAAGAGCTAAAAGAAAGCTAAATTGGAAATACAAGAAAAAAACCCAATATATACAAGTAAAATAAAAATAAAACCTAAGCAGTATAACTAATAGACAAGACACTCTAGAAGATAATCTAAAGTGGTGGAAATGGTAAAAGTAAAGTTAAGTAAAGTAAAGTGTACACTGCAAGGACAGATATTATTATTACTTATTTACAGAATTTATTTCTATTTTTACTTTTATTTTCTTTTTTGTTTATGTATGTTCTACAGTCTGATTTGTTATTACATGTACAAGTAACTATGTGTTTTGGTGTAGGTAGGTAGGTAGGTACTTTATTAATCCCAAAGGAAACTGCATTTTCAGCTGCTCAGACATAAACATAAAAACACATATCATACACACAGTGCATAAAGACAGAATAAAGTGCAAGAATAAATAGTAATAAAAATGGGATAAAAATAGACAGTGAGATGTGCAAATATGCAAATCCCCCCCGCAACTCATCTCCCTCCCCTCTCCAGTGTTGTGTTGAACAGTCTAATGGCTCTGGGCAGGAAGGACCTCTGCAGCCTGTCTGTGGAGCTCATTCAGTGAGAGCAGCCTCCCACTGAATGAGCTCCTCTGCCCCATCGCCAGTTTATGCAGTGGGTGGCAGCTATTGTCAGTGATGGAGAGCAGTTTGGAAATAGTTCTCCTGTCTGCCACCGACACCACAGACTCCTGCCCTGCACCGATGACAGAGGTGGCTTTCTTGATGAGTTTGTCCAGCCTCTGTGTGTCCTTCTGTTTGGTGCTGCCTCCCCAACACACCACCCCATAGAAGAGGGCGCTGAATACCACAGACTGGTAGAACATCTGCAGCATTCTCCTGCAGACATTAAAGGACGCCAGTCTCCTCAGGAAATACAGGGTAGGGTGCTGTAGGAAACAATAAAAAGCATAATTGAAAAAAAAAAAGAGATAATAATAAACTTGTCAAAATACTTTTCTTTGAATAATAATTTCTGTTACGGTTTTCCCTCAAAAGTTTCATTACCTTGTTAAAAACATCTAAAAGTAGCCCACATCTGCTCCTTTTCCACCACTGAAAAATCCAGAATATTGTAAACCTTCAATGAAAAGCCTCGTCCTAATTAAACGTCTAGTCAAGGGGTGTCAAACATATGGCCTGAGGGCCAGAACCAGCCTGCCAAAGGGTCCGATCCGGCCCACTATGTGACTTTGCACACCTGATATTGAAGCAGTCGTGCAGGCTGAGAGATGCAGCTTTCAGGAGCAGGTTAAATGAGTACACACACATTGGCATGGATAGAACAACGAAGAACAAATCTGGCCGCCCTGTTTCTCAAGGTGTCCTTGACCAGGCTTCTGTCTACTTCTATCCCCAGACCCTGTCTTTTGAACATTATGAAATAAACGTGTTACTTTTGCATTTTTATTTTACAATTATTCATAGGACACACTGTCCAAGACCATACAAAATCATTAGGATGTAATCAAACTCCTGCAAGTCACGTCCACATGTTTTGGTGCTGCCCATCACTTACATATATATATATCTACATGTTGTATTTTTGCTGTTAATGTTGTATTTTTACCTTTTTGCCAAACTATTTACAAGTGCAATGATCCTGTAAATGTTGTTTTACTTGAAAATCCCTTAAACAGAGCGGGAAAAGAATGAGCAGCTGTGATTGTTAAATTCACGATCATCATATATTATATAAATATTACAGTCGAAATGTATCGACCTCTGAAAAACTATTAAGAATAAAATAAGTGTCAAACAATGAAGTTTAACTACAGCAAACATGTTTGACTTTGGGTGATATTTGGGGACCTTGGGCTTCTCCTGTCCTTCAGAAAACACTGTATTTTATCATCAGGGTTTATTTTTGTTCATTTCTTGGCAGCAAATGTTGTTTTTTTCCCAAGAATATTATATTTTGGCACGAAAACCATGTAAACGTGTCTCAATGCGCAGAAAGTTTCCATCACACACAACCTTAAATGAGCTCTCTTTATCACGTATTCAGACCATCTGTTGCCTTCTCACTGCTGCTGAGAACTCTGCAGGTAAACAGAGCCGCTGCTGATCATTTGCACACTTCAGTTTAAGAGGTGACCTGCAGAAATAATAAATGATAAATAAGAAAAAAAATACATTTTGAAATTGAACTGTTGTTGTCATCTAAAATTTATATTGGAACTCTGATACATTTCTTATTTGTAAATGCAAAAACAATGGTTTGCATTATGTTTTTAATATTCCTTTCATGAATATATTGCAAACAAATCTTAATTTTGAATTGATTTGCATTCGTAATATTTACAAAATAAGGTAGTCCAAATACATATCTCAAGTTAATGCTTTTACTGTACGGTTAATCTTTAACCTGACATTGAAGTGGAAGACTGAAATACTGTCAGGAGGACTCTACACCCCCATATACATCATGGAGCTTCACACTGTGGACACCACACAGTATCACTGTTACCATATGAATCATTAACCAACTATAAATCCATCGAAACACCCATGTCTCTTTAACGACATATCCTCGTCAGCTGATGCAGACCGGCACAGTGTAGCCCCTCCAAGATGGGGCCTGTCAACCATATCACTGTGCAGAAGGAAGAGTGCATCTACTGTTAGCTCACATAGCACCACTGAGCTAGCTAACGTCACAGCTCAGTCAAGGCGGATTCCATTGATATTCACAAGCACGAACCTCTCGTCCATGAGTAGATGCCTCACAACAACGTCTGTGGATGATGTTGAGTAACCAGGTCATGATTTCTGCAAAGAGACATTGATGTTGAGTTTTTCAGATTAATATTTTGGTGCTTTGAGCTCCACCAGTCGAGTGTCATCTAGTTCCATTATATTGGAGAGAAGACAGACATCTCTACGGATGATATCTCCAACACTCGGCGACTCACACCAAAACAATCTAGATAATAAATAGCACTTGAGGTAAAAGGAAAATAATGTGTTTTTGATTTTAGGGTCCCTTTAAGAGAGTTTTTGTATTTTGTGCATAAGGATGAAGCCATGTTGTCTCTAGTGAGCCGAGACTAGTCATGGATATATCCATGAAGTTTTCACAGATATTGAAGTGAACCAACAAATGTTTAGATACTGACATCTGTTTTAATATTGAGACGGACAGAAATTTTCAGTTGGGGCGCATTGAGACTCATTGGCTGCCATGTTGCGTGCTTGCGTCTCAAAATGTGTTGTCCATTTTTTTGATACGCAATGCAGCAACATGTGTAATACCATGAATTGCCAGCGGGGGTGATAATGCAAGCAACGTACTTGAAATTAACCACTTTTTGTTATTCACAGAAGAAGCAGGTATGAAATATGGTGGTCGAGGAGGAAAAACTTTGCGAACTCGTTCGGGTGTCGCCTGCGTCACTTGCGTTCAATGTGTTGACTATGAAAGGAAGTGTGTTGTTAGTGTTGCATGCGTCCACTATGAAACGGCCCTTACACTGTTGTTAACTGTAACATTTGCAATGCTTTGTCCTGATGATACTGTCCACCTATCCATCCATTTTCATCCACTTATCCAGGGCCGGGTCACAGAGGCAGCAGGCTGAGCAATGCACCCCAGATATCCCTCTCCCCAGCAACTCTTTCCAGCTCCTCCTGGAGGACCCCAAGGTGTTCCCAGGCCAGATGAGATATGTAATCCCTCCAGTGTGTTCCAGGTCTGCCCCGGGGCCTCCTACCAGTGGTAGGCACCCAGGAGGATCCTGATCAGATGTTGAACCACCTCAACTGACTCCTTTTGACATGAAGAATCAGCGGCTCTACTCCGAGCTTCCTTTGAATGTCCGAGCTCCTCCCCCTATCTCTAAGGCTGAGCCCAGACACCCCACGGAGGAAACTCAATTTCGGCCGCTTGTATCCGCGATCTCATTCTTTCAGTCACTATCCAGAGCTCATGACCATAGGTGAGGGTTGGGACGTAGATGGAGCAGTAAATCGAAAGTTTGGGAGAGTTACTGCCTCAAGTAGGGGAGTTCAAGTATCTCGGGGTCTAGTTCACAAGTGAGCAATGGTTCTGTGCTCTCACTAAAAAGTAATAGCCATAACCTTGCGTCTTCAAAAAAGTAAAAAAAAAAGTATAACAGTTTGTCACCTGAAAAGTTGAACAACTTCCAGAAACTACAGTAGCAAAATGACCCACTCCAGCGTCACACAGTCAGTTCTGCCAAGGCCCTCCATGGCTGCCATGTTACATCATATGAAACCCTGTACCCTATCCACCACACACCTCCTCTCTTCACCCCTCCCCAGCTCGACCCGGTCACATGCACACACAGGTAAATAAAAACCTCAGGAGAGACACTATCAGTGGTTCTGCTCTGAAGTTGTAGTGGAGTCTCACGGGATTCACACAAACAAGCCTCTGTGCAACAGGCCGTCTCCGTCCCCACTCAGACTCACAGCGGCAGGTAGATATCAACCTAATCCAGTGTGTCTGTGTCTGCTTTATTCTTCATTCTCTAAATGTGCATGCTTTATAAAGTAACACACAACATGGCTTTACTCCTGCAGAGTAAATGTAACACACAGCAACAGTGTTTGCAGGATCACCGTAACAAAAAGTCACCTCAGTGGAGCTGCTGCTTTCATTGTCCAAATTTTACAACCTTTGCACCAAACATCGCCAGGAGAACAGGATAATATATTCCTCTGCTGGAGTAACATTTGAGTCAGTATCATGCCTCAGCTGCCGACTTTGAGTTAGATAAACTGTCAGGATCATGTTGGCATGTGTCCAGGGCTGCAGGTGTGAGGTCCGCCTCTCACTCCCACAGTAAGGCTGAAGGGTGGAGGATGCTTTCAGGGTCCAGTGTCATACAAAACAGTTTTTAAAAATCTGTCGTCTTTGGCCTAGGATGCGTTTGGTGTGTGCTCTGGGTGTCTTTCTGGCCCTGCTGCAGCTGTCCTCCTCTCTGCTGCTGGGAGCCTTCAACATCAAGTCATTTGGAGATAAGAAAGCCTCCAACGCCACCCTGATGAACATCATCAGCACGGTCTGAAACTCTGTTTTACATTCCTTTATTCTTCCATAAACACTCACATTTTAAAGACAATATATTGTGAAGGAGAGCTGAGCTTTTGTTTGGTGTGCAGTTTTAATCTCTGCCACCTATCTGCGATACATACATAGAGACCTGAGAAGTTAAAAGCAAAGCATTGTCTGTTCATTTCATTTAACACCTAAACATGGCTGTGCAAACACAAATTGTAAATAATGCAACATGTCTAAAAGCTGAGAGATTTGTTCGCTTTGTAACTTTGCATGAATTCTCCTTGCTCCATATTCCAAGCTAGCAATGTCCTTTGTGTCTGTAGGAACAGTCCGTCACACCTAATTAGCCTGTGTGAAACACTGTGATAATAAAATACTATACTATAATACTATAATATAATAGTCCCCATCCATATCCTCGAACGAGCACTTCCCTATAAAGTGTCTTAACTTGTTACTATTACGAAAATTTGATTTCCACTTTGTGCATTTATTTACTTTAATTTCACAGATAAGAAACAATAAATTGTGAAGCCTCCACAAAAAAGCATCTTAATTCTCGTGTGTGATTTATCCTGGCTTCAGATGAGCAGAGGAAATCTCCACTAGCCACTAGGCTAATTTATACAATGTAAAATACCATAGGCTTGTGCTAATAACGTTAGCATGTTATATTTATTTGGAAAATGTGTTTAGTATAAGACAGTTGTTTTGTCAGTGAACCTTGTGAGCTGTAATGGAGCTGAATTATGTGCCGTTACCTTTGTTAAATGTTGCTGTTGTCCCTGGCTTCATATGAGGAGAGGAAAAGTTTGCTAGCTGCTAGGCTAATTTATACAATGTAAAATGCCATAGGCTTGTGCTAATAATGTTAGCATGTTGTATTTGTGGGGAAAATGTGTCCAGATAAAGACAAGTGTTTGTCTGTGAATGCTGCGAGTTATAGTGAAGCTGATTTGTGTTTGAAACTGTCTCTATTAAGCCATGTTTACTGTGTGTTTAATGTGTGTTTAATGTGTGTTTTGAATCAACTAAACTTTACAGCACTTCACAGAAACCTCCGCCGCTAACTAGTGTTTTGGAGGTGTAACTGCAGAGTGACACAGACACACCACCACACAAGAGTGACACAAACACAAGTATAAATGACTCTGCATAAAGCTGACGTACAAGTGCCCTTTAGAACAATGATAAACACAGATTATATAATAATAATAATTTGCTTTAGGAGAAACATATTTTAACAAACTACATCAGACTCCAAATAAAAAGGTCACCATATGCCACAAGAACATAACTCAGATTATGTGTTTTGTGTTTTCAGATTGTCCACCGCTATGACATCATTCTGATCCAGGAGGTCAGAGACAGCGACTTGTCAGCAACCAAGAGACTGATGGAGCATGTCAACAGGTTAGACGAACCACACACCACCTCACATACAGCATATTATCACAGACATGATGCGGTGGCCTTTTGGAGAAGTTTGTTGATGCTCTTCATCTATATCTGTGTGTGTGTGTGTGTGTGTGTGTGTGTGTGTGTTCAGCGGTTCCCCTCAGTCCAGGTACAGTCACATCTTCAGTGAGCCTCTGGGTCGCAGCACCTATAAGGAGAGATACCTCTTCCTCTACAGGTGAACACAGACACCATTTAAACAGTAACACCATGTTTTGTAGAGATCCCTGGCTGATGCTCCACATCAGTCAGCAGAGACAGAATCATTTGTGTTTTAAAGATTATTTTCCTTCAGCTCTGCACAATAATGATTCTCACTGTCAGTGATGACTGCCAGAAACTAGAGGATCCTGTACTGATGTAAAAGACTACAGAAGTATCATCAGCAGACAGTGAATCTGTTCTACACTGTTAGAAGGAGATAGTTCACAATACCACAGTAAAACAGAGGTGATTAAGTAAAATCTTTCCTCTCCAGGGAGCAGACGGTGTCCGTGGATAAAAGCTACACCTACGATGACGGCTGTGAGTCCTGCGGGACTGACACCTTCAACAGAGAGCCCTTCGTCGTCATGTTCTCCTCCAAACAAACCGGCAAGCACAGAGTGTGATACTGCCCTCTCACTGTCACATACTAATGATGTAGATTATATCATTCAGTGGGTGTTCAAAGGGACAGTTCAGCCCAAAATCTCATTTGAAAAACTCAACAGCAAAGTCTCTATCCAGAAATCAGTTACTCAAAATAATCCACAGACCTTGTCGCGAGCATTTTCATGTAGGAACTATTTTCTCTCTACCGAAGTACACTTGCCATCTGTAACATCAGGCAGATGGAAACATCCATAAAGTTTTACCTTGCCTAGCATAACTGAGCTAGCTGACGTAACATCTCAGCTGAGGAGGTCACCATTAATGTTTTCATCTAGCACTGTAATGAGCGTCTTGTCCATGAGTAGATGCACGCTTCCTTCTGTGCAGTGACATGGTTAGCAAGAAAATAGTTCCTTCTTGAAACTGCTCACAACAAGTTCTGTGGATTATCTTGAGTAACCAGGTCATGATTTCTGGAGAGAGACATTGCTGTTGAGTTTATCAGAGACGGCAGACATCTCTATGGTCAATATCTCCAACACTCAGCAGCTCACACCAAAATAATCTAGACTGATGAATAGTACTACAGGTAAGAGCAAAAATATGTATGTTTGATTTTGGGGTGAAATGTCCCTTTAACTAAACATATAAATAGCAAACTTGTGTAGGATTCTGAGGTCTTTTGATTCCTTTTAAAAACAATATAACTTGCTTCAGTTTAACTCTAGTCACTACCACACAGGAAGTGTGTCAGCTAGGGTTGTTAGCTCTGCCCTGACAGATTTTAAAAAGCTGTAAGCTCACTATTCATTTGATTTCTATTTGGTCATCAAAAACTTGTCTCCTCTCATTAAAGCATTCCTCTCTTCTTACCTCCCTCCTGATTTCTAGCTGTGAGGAACTTTGCTCTGATCCCTCAGCACACCTCTCCAAAGGAAGCTGTGAAGGAAGTGGACGCTCTCTATGATGTTGTGACTGATGTCAGGACCCGCTGGAACACGAACGTGAATACTTGTTCCAGCAAACACACCTACACGCACTAAAAACAATTAAGCGATTGAGGATTCTCCCAGTTAGAACTGTTTATTATTCAGGAAGTTTTTTTTTTACCAGGGACACCAAAAACGTGACTGTTAACGTGAACACCACAGTGCATAGGATCCATAGTTAAAAGTGTACCTACGGACGCCATCTGCATCGCCAATTTTCCATCTCCAAAAAGTTCGTAAGCATGGGTCAAAGTTTCTCCCATCAAGTCTGTTTTTATAGATCACAACTTTTCCTTCGGAAGTGGCAGACGTCTCTTTCAGGCCTCGTTTTGTGCGTACGTAATGTTTGTAAATGAGACCCTAGACCACAGGTTCTCAAAGTGCGGCCTCCGGGCCAATGGCAGCCCCAGAAACATTTCTGGCAGCCCGCAATGAATTACAGTTGTTGATCCAACTGTAGATTGCTTTGAAAGGATGAATCTCCATTTCGTGGTCTTTAGCGGATTCTATAGGAATAAGCGGTAATTATAGGTGTGGTTTAGACTTCACTTGACCTCACTCCCAGAGGTCCACGGTGCAATGTTTTTTTTTCACCACTGGGATGCTGATGGCATCTACTGCCTCACTCTGCCGCAGGGAAGAGACTGTGACTGTAGCTGTGAAGATGGAGTCGGAGCGGGAGCCGGAGCCGGAGCCGGGCCCCTCGAGAAAAAAAAGTTGCGTCGGCGAGAAGAAAAGGCGGTTTCACGATAAGTGGACAAACGCTTACTTTGTCGTACCTCACGGGTCGGATAAAGTCATGTGCCTGATCTGCAAGCAGGTTCCTAAATTGGCCCTCAGCTATCAAAAGTTTGAGAACTCCAGCCCTAGACTTTATGGAAAGCCACTCAGCCTTGCAGTCAATTTTTCCCAGTGGCCACTTGTGGTATTGCAGCATAAAAATCCCCAGCGGTCCAAAAACAATTTTCCCCAGAGGCCACCGTTATAAAAAAGACGTCTGTAAAACTGTTAACAGGACACCTCCAACTGCAAACAAGGTCAACTATGACTCTTTGAACTATGGATTTTTGATCCATGGAGGTTTTATATTTGTAAAATTTTCCCATAGTGGAGAAAAGCGATTTAAAAATTTGTGGTGTTATCACAATTTTAGGTCTATGAGCAGAAGAATGATTTAATTTTGTGGATCAAATCCTGATGTTGGGATGCTCAAAAAAAAATTACAGACATCTCTTTTCCAAAGTAAGTCACAGAAAAAAGACTTTTTGGGCCGAGCCCAGCGGACACTCACAGGCGGAGCCAGTGGGAGAAACACTACTGTGCAAATTTAGTGGGCTGCAAAAGCCAGAAACTTTTTTGGCGTATGCGAGCAACTCCATTAGAATGAATAGGTGCTATCTCAGGGACCTGCTCCCTATGTAGATATAAACGTCTCATTCTAAGGTAACAAAAACACAATGATTCTTATTTACAGGTGATTATACACTCAAGTACACAGACTTATTATATTACATTCCATTACTGCCAATATATCCCCCTGAGTCCTACACACTGGAGCTTTAAAGGTGGAATGCAAAGGATAATTAGTTTGGTAACTTATGAGTGGATGATGTCACTCTCCCTGCAGGACATTGTGCTGCTGGGCGACTTCAACGCAGGCTGCAATTACGTGTCGGGCTCTGACTGGCCGCAGATCCGCCTCTTCACCGACAAGAGCTTCCACTGGCTGATCACCAACGAGGCCGACACTACAGTGACGCACACTTACTGCCCTTACGACAGGTACGCACACACACACACAGTCACCTGCATGCGCACACATGCACTCTTAATTGCAGCGTTCTTCCTGTATCTGCAGGATCGTGGTCACCACTGACATGATGAGGGGCGTGGTGCACGGCAGCGCTCAGGTCTACGACTTCATGATGGACCTGGGTCTCAGCCACAGTCTGGTAACGACAACTTTAGATTTAATTCTCCTCAATAATGTCATTCGCTTCAGCTGCAAAAAGCTGAGACTATAACAAGCAACTTGGCTGGCTGAAGATCTCGTTTCTGGTTGACCTCCAGTAGTTTCTACAGCAGGAAATGGCACTTCAAAATAAAATATCTGTGCCAGAAGTTCACTTTACTTCAGAATGGACCCGCGACCCACCAGTTGGGAAACACTGCTTTAGAGTACACAGTGAAACATGTTATACAAGGAAGACAACAATATCTGACTTCTGTTTAAAGGAGCAATAAGCGAAATTGTTTCACCGCTAGGTTCACTGTTGTGCACTGCCTGTACACACACACACACACACACTCGCCTCGTCTGTGTCGGCGAGCACCGCAGCACCTCCACGGACTATTACATCCAGACGGTCCCGGTGTTTCCTCCGCAGGCTCCACTTCACTCAGCTGCCCGATAAACCCGCTGCTTCTTCCCACTTTAACCTGAATAACAAACCAGGGCTCAGTGCTCCGGATCCATACGGAGAGCCGCTAGCTGGGAAGCTAGCGGAGGCTAACTGGGCGTGTTAGTAGCTGAATGAAGTGGAGCCTGAGGAGGAAGCACCGGTTAGCCCCGCTTTCACTGAAGGCAGATTCACTCACCACAGGGCGAGGAAATCAAACCTAAACAGCCAACTTAGTTTAGCAGTTAGCAATGTCTGTTAGCATTAGCACTTACTCGGCTGCCACGTTAACGCTCCAACTGAGCCGGGAGCCGGGCTCACGCTTCTCCGCCAGGCTCAGTGAGTCCGAGCCGAGAAGCGTGGGGACGTTAGAGTTAGCCGGCTGCTATGCTAACGTTCCGGGAGCCTGCTTCTCGGCTCCGGCGAGCTCTGGCGTGGGGACGTTAGCCTTAGCACTAGTCGGCTGCTATGCTAACATTCCAACTCTTCACCGTGAGCCGGAGAAGAGAGGAATGTTAGCTTTAGCTCCCACAGTTAGCACTAGAGCTACTACGGCTACTGGAGTAACTTGCAGCTATGGAGCGCTTCTACCAGCTCTTGTAGTCACTGAGCCTCGCCTCCATCTCAGCAAATATATTGCATTTATTACAGGTACCATCATCATTGAAGTAGGCAGGGGAATAGCTATACACAGCCGCCAGGCTGCCCGCCGGGCTACATTTTACAATGCTAATTGCAAATTAGCTGGGCTGCCGGGCTACACACCTAACACAACCGAAACGCCTGACCCATTGCTGGGACCGAGCCGCTAATAACTCAAGCTCCATTAACCCATGCTACGATTGTAACATTAAATTTAATTGAATCGACATAGCAACATGTGCCTAACGTTACTGTAACATTAATTAAAACAGACATTTGACTTTATGTTGTACCTGTCCAGGAGAAGAAGAGCTAGCTCCGAGTCAGATTGTAGCCCCTTTAGCTCTCGCAGTGCTCTGCACCTTGGAAATGCAAGGCCAATGTTAATCCGAGTTCTGTCCCTTTCTTTATCCAACAACTTCTTTGCCAACAACCGTTGCTTCTTTAGAGGTAATGTCAGATCCTGGTCATCTTCAGGTGGACGTTCTGCTCTCTGCCATTTCATTTCGAAAATACGCGCTGCCATTGCTCACTGGCTGTAGCGTTTTAAAGGGAGGGAGGGCCAAGGGCTCCGAGAGGACGAAGGAGGCGATTTACATGAACGTACATGAACGCGCAGCCGGACCGGCTTGTAAACAATGGGCTGGAGATCAACACAGAGACAGGGCGTGTGAGGTCATACTATACTCCAGATGAAATTACACCTCTAGTTCTTCACATAGCGATTTTTTAATTCCTTCAATCTAGAAATGATGAATTTCGCTTATTGCCCCTTTAACTGTGCAAATCTTCTGTACACCAACCACATGAAAACTGTCTACATTTTCTCTGTCTCTCTCAGGCGCTGGCTGTCAGTGACCATTTCCCTGTGGAGGTGGAGCTGATTCCTGCTGCTGCCTAACTCATGACTCCCACAGCGGTGCAGAACACCTCCAGGCTGAATCTGAATTATGATCACGCAGTGGGGGAACTGACTGCTTCCATACAGCATCGAATTACAAGACAAAAATAAATAAATCTGCCAAATCATTTCATTGAGAAGTTGCTTCTTGGAACTGGCATGTGAACAGGAAGAGTCAAATCTCTTATTGAAGAGCATAAAAGAGGAGGTGGATGGAAAAAACCCTCTTAGAAACATTTACCAAAAGATCTTTAGAAAAATAAAACTGCTCCACATTCACCTTTAGACACACTTTTGTTTCAGAGGGGGTCTGTTTAGGGATCTTTAGAGGGAGACAGCAGGTGAACAGTTGATGCCACACAGACGTGGTTCACATCATCTGAAAGCTTGGACTCTTAAAATGAATCTGAGACGCAGCTCAGCAGTGTGTGATAAGCTTTTCAGTCATTGTGTTCAGGTTAGTCCCCTGTTGAGAACGTTTAGGGTGTATAAAGGCTTATGATGAAAGTATATGACGGCCATTTCCACGCTCGATTATGTCACATCATTTGTTGCAGCAGTTGGTGCTAAATTTGCGCATTTTTTTTTTTACAACTCCAGGATTGATGAAAAGGTCAAAAGTTCCTTCACAACGCCACATAAAATCACCAAGACCCTGAGGAACACTACAGAGAAATTCATGCTGTGATTTGATATCAAAAACTTTTGACATTTGGAGATTTCTTTAAGAAATCTATGATTGGATGGTGAGCACTTCTGTTGTGGAAACTGCTGAGAAACCCCCTTAATGTCAATATGCCTGTGAAAGCCAACCATCCTCTGAATGCTTGAGGTTTCTAGTTTGTGGTTGTTAAGTTTCATGCGGCTGTGATTATCTTAGAGGTCACTGTAAGTCATTTTATACAGTGAGGTCAATGTTCAAAATGGTCTTGCCTCATGAAAAGGCTACTACAGGGGTTAACATCATCACACATGACAAACTGGGCTCAATGAATCCACAAGAGTCTCAGCTTTGGAGTTGTACCCAATTGATGTAATTCTAGGACTGTTTAAGGAGCCTAGTGTGAAGAAATATTCATATACAATAGGCGAAAATAACACATTTGTACTGCATGAGGAAAGCTGCATGGGTTTTGTCCCAGACTGCATGACACTAGGAAAAAGTGGGCATGTCTCTGAAGGGGAGCGTAGCAACTACTGTCAATGAAAAAAGCCGTTAAGAGGCTGAGTGGGCTCTTAACTATGACGTGTTCAATAACGTCCATGCTGAAGTCTAAAGATGGGTTTTCATGGTGATTTATTCAACTAACAACTGAGAAAACTGAAGCAAAATGAGATGAAATATTACGTGATTGTGGTTATGCTCAAATGGAAAATATCGGGGCCAAAACTCCCTCTCTTTGTCTAAAAGCTGCCACGCCAGTGAATGAACAGGTATGATCATGTGAAAGCACACACACACCTGTGCCAGTTACTACTGGAAGTGAAAGTGATGAAGGGAACATGTGCAGCCTAAACAAATAATGAACAACAGAGGTTAAATACACATTCTGGCTCCTACAGGGAGACTCGGGGGTACCTATCAAACCTATTTTCATTCAGATATCTTGAGGTTGGAGGTCAAAGGTCCCCTGTGAAAATGGTAGTGCCAGTTTTCCCCTCACCAAATTTGCTGTGTCATTTAACCCCCTTTCCAACAAGCTGAAAGACAGTAACATCAGCCGAGGATGGTGGCGTCTCAGAGGAATAGAAAAGGCTAAAATTTGACTGTCTACATAAGAAGGACAATACTTATTCAAACAAACTAGGAAAATGAATCTCAGAGGACGTTTTTCTGTTGACATTTTTTCAATGTCTGAAGCAGAACAATGAAAAGTGCGCTCACCTTTACTGTATCAAATCTTTGCACATAAAACTGAAGCTGTCTGCATATTATAAGACCAGCGGTAGTATTGCGTCTGTCTCTGCAATGTACTGCATTAAATTCAAATTCAAATTCAAAATGGCTTTATTGGCATGAGGTAACACTGTACATATTGCCAAAGCAAGCGTTTGGAATTCAAAATAATAATAACAATAAAGGAAAACAATATTTACAATCAGTTAGTTATAATCTATACTGCTGGTAATTCTGTATGTATAATATGTATAACTATGATTGACTCCATCACAGTCATAGTCACATTCAATCAATCTCAGTAATAACAATAATAATAATAACAGTAACAACAACAAACAACAAATATGTGTGTCACTTCCTGTCTCTGTCTATGGCAGGCACAAAGACTGTGGAAGTTTGTGTTGAAGTTGTTAGTTTGTGTGTGTGTGTGTGTGTGTGTGTGTGTGTGTGTGTTGATGTTGATACGAGAAATAAATGAATAAATAAATAATTAAGAATGAAACAATTAAAAACAATTAAAAATAAGTAAATAGTGAGTTGTGTTTCTCAGGTTCCACTGGCTGTCCTCAGGTCGGGACATGACGTGATGAATTTAGCTGCAGTGTTCTCACATTTGGGTATTTCCCCAAGTAAATATGGGAGTTTCTCCATGTCTGTCATGTTTTCAAATTCAGGGTGTATTTGTATTATTTTGGGAAAGTGTTCATTTCTCAGAGCCTGGTATTTGGGGCATGAGGTGAGGAAGTGTAGCTCTGACTCGACCTCTTGTCTGTCACAGTGGGAGCAGAGTCTCTCCTCCTCTGGCAGCCAGCTCTGTCTGTGCCGACCCTTCTCTATAGCTAGGCTGTGTTCACTGAGTCTGTACATAGTCAAAGCTTTTCTTAATTTAGGATCTTTTACTGTGCTCAGATCATTTGCTAATGTGAAGTTTCTTTTTAGGGTCAGATAACATTTTAATTTACTCTGTATTTTAGTTGTTTCCTTCCAGTATGCGATATAGATTTCTTTTTGTTGGTTGATAGTTTGGTTTGGTCTGATTGGCTTGGTGTTGTGGTCCCGGGGCTGTCCGGGGCATGTTAGGTTGTCTGGACAGAGCCTCGGGACCAGCTGGCTGAGGGGGCTCTTCTCTGGCTTCAGCTCTTGGCAGGTTAGGGCTTTGTGATGGTACGTCTGGGGGTCACTAGTTTTTAGGTGATTGTAAAATTGAATTGCTCTTTTTTGTATTTTCAATATGAGGGGGAATTGGCCAAGTTCTGCTCTACAAGTGTTGTTTGGTGTCTTTCTCTGGACGTGCATGATGTTCTTACAGAACTCTGTGTGGAAAGATTCTATTATTGTTTTGTCCCATTTTTCAAATTCATGATTTAATTTTGGTCCCCAAATTTCACTGCCATAGAGAATTATCGGTTCTAATACAAATTGGAAAATCTTTAGCCAGATTTGAATTGGAATGTCCAGTTTAATATTTCTTGTAATTGCATAGAAAGCTCTCCTTGCTTTGTCTCTCAGATCTTTCACAGCCAAGTTGAAGCTTCCTGTGGAGCTTATGTTGAGGCCAAGGGATGTGTAGTTTTTTGTATGTTGTAATTTAGTGGTATCCAAATAGAAATTGTGTGTGTTTTCCTGACCTCTGGACTGCTTCTGGAAGATCATAATTTTGGTTTTCTTTGGGTTAACTGTCAGGGCCCAGGTCTGACAGAATGTATGCAGGAGGTTGAGGTGCTGCTGTAGACCTTCTTTTGTTGGTGACAGCAATACCAAGTCATCTGCATACAGGAGACCCTTCATTTCTGTGCCGTTCAGGTTGAGGCCAGGTGCCGTGGATTGATCTAATTGACATGCAAATTCATTAATGTATAAATTGAAGAGGATTGGACTAAGATTGCATCCCTGCCTCACCCCACGACCTTGGGAGAAGAAGGCTGTTTGTTTGTCTCCTATTTTAACTGCACATTTACTGTTTGTGTACATAGATTTAATGACATCATATGTTTTTCCTCCAATGCCACTGTTGAGTAGTCTGTAGAAAAGGCCCTCATGCCAGATGGAATCAAAGGCCTTTGTGAAATCAACAAAACATGCGTAGGCCTTTCCTTTCTTCTTGTCTGATTCTTGCTCAATCAGGGTGTGGAGGGTATAGATGTGGTCTGTTGTGCGAAAATTTGGTAAGAATCCAATGTGGCATTTATTCAAAACATTTTGGTCATTGATAAAACTGATGAGTCTTTTATTCATAATGTTGCCAAAGGTTTTTCCCAGGTTACTATTTACACAGATCCCACGGTAATTATTAGGGTCATATTTATCTCCATTTTTATAAAGGGGTGTTATTAAACCTTTATTCCATGTGTCAGGAAAAGTGCCAACTGCTAGAATTATATTAAAAAGTTTGAGTATAGCCAATTTTAATTTACGGTCAGAATATTTGATCATTTCATTTAAGATGCTGTCGACTCCACAGGCCTTTTTAGCTTTCAGGGATTGGATGCTTTCCGTCAGTTCCTGCTCTGTTATTGAAGCATTTGGAGGGTTTTGGTTGTCTTTGATTACTAATTCTAAAGTTTTCCACTTGGCGTGTGTTTTGTTTTGGTCGCTGTTCTTTGTAATATTGCTGTATAATTCAGTAAAATAATTCATCCAAATGCTGCCATTTTGTATTGCCAATTGATCTTGTTGTGTTTTGTTTAGAGTGTTGCACTTCTGCCAGAACTGGTTTGACTCTAAAGATTCTTCTGTTTCAGAGAGCTGGGTTCTGGTGTGTTGGTCTGTCTTTGCTCTCAGTGTGCGTTTGTATTGTTTCAAGGTGCCGTAGTAATGAAGGCGTATGTTTTGGTTATTTGGGTCTCTGTTTTTCGTTTGATAACTTTCTTAAAGTTTTCCTTATATTTTTGCAATCATTGTCAAACCATTTGTTATTGTGTATTTGTTTTGGTTTTTGATTAGAGGCTTTCAAGTTTGATAACTTTGCCAATTTATCAAAAATTGCGTTAATTTTGCCCACAGCAGTGTTTACACCATCATTATTGTGGGGGAATATTTCAGAAAGAAAGAAATCGATTGAATATTGGATTTTGGCATTTTCAAATGCCTTTTGGTAGCTCTCCATGCTGTCTGATTTCCATCTGTATGAATGTGTGGTGTTGTACAGTTCACTGGGTTTAGAGGCCTCAGAGTTACTGTGTGCCCTCTTCAGACAGACCGTGATCTTGCTGTGGTCCGAGAGGGGTGTGAGTGGGTTGACTGTGAAAGCTCTGAGAGACACTGGGTGCAGATCTGTTATGGCATAGTCTACTGTACTACTGCCAAGAGCTGAACTAAATGTGTAACGGCCCAGAGAATCTCCTCGTAACCTACCATTGACTACATACAGACCCAGCGTGCGGCAGAGCTGTAAAAGCTGGGTACCATTTGTGTTTGTAATTTTATCAAAATTGTGTCTCGGGGGGAGTTCGGGGAGAGGAAAGCAGGTTTCTCCAGGTAGGCCTAAGTGCTGATCTCCCTGGATGTTTCCAGTGTCAGCTTTCTCTCCAGTTCTAGCGTTCAGGTCTCCGCAGACCAGCACGTTTCCTAAAGTTTTAAATTGGTTTATTTCCCCCTCTAGAGTGGAAAAAACATCTTCATTGTAGTAGGGGGATTCTGAGGGGGGTATGTAAATAGCGCATAGGTAGACATGTTGGTCTGCACTTATTACTTCTTTGTTAATTTTCAGCCAAATATAGAATTCTGCTTTTTTGATAATTTGAGTTGAATGGGTTAGTTCTGATCTATACCAAATGATCATGCCTCCTGAGTCCCTACCCTGGGTTACTGTTTGGAGTTTAATTGATAAGATAATAATCTCAATGTAACCGCAAGGACAACCAGTGGAACTGTCTTCTCTGTACCACGTCTCTTGTAAGACGGTGATATCAGAGTCTTTTACTTCTCTAATAAAATCTGGATTTCGGCTTTTTAATCCAAAAGCAGATGATCTAAGGCCTTGAATGTTCCAACATGTTATTTGAAAAGATTTCATCTTTAAATGTGTTCTGTTTTAAAAATAAGACAAACACTGAAAAAATAATAACGATAATAAAAACAAGAAATAAACAACTAAGTTAAATTAAACTAAATTAGGGATTTTGGGGGATAGTTTAGAATGTATGACGTATGTATGTATATATGATTTTATCTTAAACATTTTACGATAAGATTCGTATTCTTTAAGATTCTGTCTCTGCTCTTCTATTATGTAGCTATGAGGTTAGAGCAGAGCAGGTGTAACATGTATTGGATCTCCCTGAGGTCACCAGTGGGGGGTGGGGGTGCCGCTCCTCTCACAACCTCAGCATAGTTCCCTCCAGTAGGGTGGGGTGCCTGTAGAGCTGGCTGTACTGCTGGATGTAGGGGGGGGCAGGGGGTCTAGGCTGGGGGGTGCCCTGGCTGGTTTGTGGGGGCCTGTGTTGACTTGGTTGTGGGGTGTGTTGGTGATGCTGGTGATCCTGCGGGGGCTGGGGTGTCCTGGGTATCCTTGCTGGTAGTCTGGGCTGGTGGTGTCGAGGGGCTATGGGAGGTCTGGGAGGTCTGGGTGGGGTCTGTGCTGGCCGACTGCTCCTCTGGGTGGTGGTGAGGTTCCTGCTGAAGGCAACGTCCTTCAGGTTCTTGGCCAGGATGGGGACTGCTTCTCTGTACAGGTGTACATGGTCATACAGGTAGTCCGGACCTAGTATCAGGTGGAGGTGCAGGATAATTTCAGCCCTTCTGCCTCTGTGTGTCTGAGCAGTCTCAGTGGAGTGTGGAGAATCCACTGGTGCTGGGGTGGGCGCATGACTGTGGCTGGAGGCTGGAGCTGGTTGAGTGAGGTGGGGTGAGCTCCCAGGGGTAGGGCTGTGTGGAGGCTGAGCAGGTGCAGGGCTGGTTTGGGTGGGGATGGTCTGGCTCTGAGGGGTGACTGTAGGTAGAGAGCATTGTGTTTTCAGGCTCTCCTGTAGACTGAGCAGAGTTCTGGCCCTCTCCAGCAGCTCCTCTCTCAGTGCTGCTATCTCTGCCTTACAGCTGTCTCTGTCACTTCTCAGCTGCTTCACCTCCTCACTGAGGTAGTCCAGCTGTCTGCTATGACTGGTTCTGTCCTGCTGAAACTCTCTCAACCGAGCGTTGAGTATGTCCTCCAGCTCTCTCCTGAAGATGGTCAGGGTATCCTGGAAGGAGGGAGAGTTCGGCTGCTGTTGGTCCAGCTGCTCCCTGAGCTGTACCAGCTCTATCTCCATCTGGGAGAACTGTTCCCTCATGATGTTCAGAGCCTCTGAGTGCTCCAGTAGGGGAGGGTCAGTGTCAGCGTCTGCAGGCTCTCTGTCAGACGTGGGGAGAGAACAGGTGGAGGTTTTGCTTCCATGGGTTGGTGGGGTATTTGTAAGACCCTCCTTCTCCTTTTGAGTTTCATGGCGGGGAAGTCACGCTCAAACTTTGCCAGGTGTCCTTGAACCATGGCAGTTCCATTTTTAAACAGGTTGACTGTCATGATGGTGTTGTCTGGGTCATTTTCCTCCAATACACTTATCTTCCATCCATTGCAGATACCTGTTCTCTTTACTGAGGAGTAGTGGGAGCTGATGACATCCAGCCAGGCATAAGCTTCATCAGAGTAGAAGATTAAATTACATGCCCTCCCATCTTTATACAGGTCGAGAAAGAGTGTTTCTGGTCTGTGAGTTTTGATTTATAACAGGAAAGTTCTGGTGCTACTGCTGCTACTGATGCCACTGATGCCCTTGCTAGGGCAACCGTCCAACTGTTATTTAGCTAGTGTAAGCTAGTTAGCTGTTAGCTTTAATATTTCAGTTGGGATTTTATTTGTAATTTAAAGTGTTAAAACTTACTGTCAGTGTCCAGTAGTTTTCACTTAGTCTTCTTGTTTGTTTAGTTCAGTCCTCCTCTGTCTTCTTCTTTTCTTTTCTTCTAGTTGTTTTGACTGCTTAGGTTAGCAACATTGTTAGCAACATTGTTAGCAACATTGTATCCAACCTGCTAAATGTCTTGATCTTTGTCTCCAGGGTCCTGTTCCAGCTGTTTTTCCTCTCTTTCTCTTCTCTGGCTTGTTGTGTTGACTTCTGTATTCAAGTTATTTACTATTTTTCAGTGTTTATCTTATTTCTGAACAAAAAACAATAATATTGTTCAGGAGCTATTCTTAAGCATGTCTGCTCAGTTCGTTACCGTAGTAATCTCCGTAGTAATGCATTATCTAACTAGATTTACCACCTCGCAGTTGTACGCCTCCACAGTTTATATTCATGTCTGTGAAAACATGGATGCTTCATACACATCTTTCCCTCAAGCTATTCAGTGTCTGACCAAATGTCTCCCCTTCTGTTCCTCAGTTATAAAGTTGACTGACGACCAGAAAAGTGTTTTTGCAGAACATTATGATGTTACAGTGAAGTTGACCTTTGACCCTTTGTATATGAATTGTCATTGCTCCATCGTTTTATCCTATTCGACATTTGTGTGAAATATTGTCACAATTAGCACATAAACTCTTGAGTTAGGGCCAAAGACATGTTTTGTGAAGTCACAGTGACCTTGAACCTTCAACCACCAAATCCTAATCAGTTCCTTCTTGAGTCCAAGTGGACGTTTGTGCCAAATTTGAAGAAATCCCTCACCGTGTTCTTGAGATATTGCGTTCATGAGAATGAGACGAATGCAAGGACACAGTGACCTTGACCTTGACCTTTGACCACCAAATTCTGATCAGTTCACTGATGTGTACAAGTGGATGTTGGGTCCCAATTTGAAGAAATTCCTACAAGGTCTTTTTTTTTAAATATCACGTTTGCAAAAATGAGACCGATGAGTTCACAGTGTCCACGTTCACAAGAATGCAACCTACAAGGTCACACTGACGTTAACCTTTTCCCTTTGACCAGTTCATCCTTGACTGAAAGTGGACGTTTGCGCAAAATTTGAAGGCATTCCCTTGAGGTATTCTTGAGATATCGCGTTCATGAGAATGAGATGGATGCACAGTCACAGTAACCTTGACCTTTGGCCTCCAAATTCTGATCAATATATTGATAAATACAAGTGGATGTTTGTGCTAAATTTAAAGAAATTCCCTCAAGGTACTCTTGATATTGCGTTCATGACAATGAGATGAAAGGTCACATTAATCTTGACCTTTGACCTCCAAAATCTAATCAATTCATCCTTGACTCAACGTGGACGCTGCTGTTCACAGATATTCAAGTGAACAAAAAACTTCAATTCAAGTGAGAGGAAAAACTTTGTGAACTCGTACGGGCACACCCCCATTTATATGACAGTTCTCGTGCCCCCTTATAAAATACCAGTACTAGCTAGCTACAGCAGTGCTAGCTAGCTGGAATGTACCAGTGACTCTGCTACCCCCTATTGCGCGTGTGATGTATTGCATTTCCGCGTTGCTTACGTTCAATGTGTTGACTATGAAAGGAAGTGTGTTGTTAGTGTTGCATGCGTCCACTATGAAACGGCCCTTACACTGTTGTTAACTGTAACATTTGCAATGCTTTGTCCTGATGATACTGTCCACCTATCCATCCATTTTCATCCACTTATCCAGGGCCGGGTCACAGAGGCAGCAGGCTGAGCAAAGCACCCCACACGTCCCTCTCCCCAGCAACTCTTTCCAGCTCCTCCTGGAGGACCCCAAGGTGTTCCCAGGCCAGATGAGATATGTAATCTCTCCAGTGTGTTCTGGGTCTGTCCTGGGGCCTCCTACCAGTGGAACGTGCCCGAAACACCTCAAGCAGGAGGCGTACCTGAACAGATGCCTGAACCACCTCAACTGACCCCTTTCGACATGAAGGAGCAGCGGTTCTACTCCGAGCTTCCTTTGAATGTCTGAGCTCCTCACCCTATCTCTAAGGCTGAGCCCAGACACCCTACGGAGGAAACTCAATTTCGGCCGCTTGTATCCACGATCTCATTCTTTCAGTCACTACCCAGAGCTCATGACTGTAGATGAGGGTTGGGACATAGATGGACCAGTAAATCGAAAGTTTTGGAGAGTTGCTGCCTCAAGTAGGGGAGTCTAGTTCACAAGTGAGCGATGGTTCTGTGCTTTCACTAAAAAGTAATGGCCATAACCTTGCGTCTTCAAAAAAGTAAAAAAAGAAACGTATAACAGTTTGTCACCTGATGAGTTGAACAACTTCCAGAAACTACAGTAGCAAAATGACCCACTCCAGCGTCACACAGTCAGTTCTGCCAAGGCCCTCCATGGCTGCCATGTTCCATCATATGAAACCCTGTACCGTATCCACCACACACCTCCTCTCTTCACCCTCCCAGCTCGACCACATGCACACACAGGTAAATAAAAACCTCAGGAGAGACACTATCAGTGGTTCTGCTCTGAAGTTGTAGTGGAGTCTCACAGGATTCACACAAACAAGCCTCTGTGCAACAGGCCGTCTCCGTCCCCACTCAGACTCACAGCGGCAGGTAGATATCAACCTAATCCAGTGTGTCTGTGTCTGCTTTATTCTTCATTCTCCAAATTGTGCATGCTTTATAAAGTAACACACAACATGGCTTTACTCCTGCAGAGTAAATGTAACACACAGCAACAGTGTTTGCACCGTAACAAAAAGTCACCTCAGTGGAGCTGCTGCTTTCATTGTCCAAATTTTACAACCTTGGCACCAAACATCACCAGGAGAACAGGATAATATATTCCTCTGCTGGAGTAATATTTGACTCAGTATCATGCCTCAGCTGCAGACTTTGCGTTAGATAAACTGTCAGGATCATGTTGGCATGTGTCCAGGGCTGCAGGAGTGAGGTCCGCCTCTCACTCCCACAGTAAGGCTGAAGGGTGGAGGATGCTTTCAGGGTCCAGTGTCATACAAAACAGTTTTTAAAAGTCTCTTGTCTTTGGTCCAGGATGCGTTTGGTGTGTGCTCTGGGTGTCTTTCTGGCCCTGCTGCAGCTGTCAAGTTGTAGTTACAGTTTATATTCATGTCTGTGAAAACATGGATGCTTCATACACACCTTTCCCTCAAGCTATTCAGTGTCTGACCAAATGTCTCCCTTCTGTTCCTCAGTTATAAAGTTGACTGACAGCCAGAAGTGTTTTTGCAGAACATTATGATGTAACAGTGAAGTTGACCTTTGACCCTTTGTATATGAATTGTCATTGCTCCATCGTTTTATCCTATTCAACATTTCTGTGAAATATTGTCACAATTAGCACATAAACTCTTGAGTTAGGGCCAAAGACATGTTTTGTGAAGTCACAGTGACCTTGAACCTTCAACCACCAAATCCTAATCAGTTCCTTCTTGAGTCCAAGTGGACGTTTGTGCCCAATTTGAAGAAATTCCCTCACCGTGTTCTTGAGATATTGCGTTCATGAGAATGAGACAAATGCAAGGACACAGTGACCTTGACCTTGACCTTTGACCACCAAATTCCGATCAGTTCACTGATGTGTACAAGTGGATGTTGGGTCCCAATTTGAAGAAATTCCCTCAAAGCGTTTTTTTTTAAATATCACGTTTACAAAAATGAGACCGATGAGTTCACAGTGTCCACGTTCACAAGAATGCAACCTACAAGGTCACACTTAGCCAACGTTTTCCCTTTGACCAGTTCATCCTTGACTTAAAGTGGATGTTCGTGCAAAATTTGAAGGCATTCCCTTGAGGTATTCTTGAAATATCACGTTCATGAGAATGAGATGGATGCACAGTCACAGTAACCTTGACCTTTGACCTCCAAATTCTGATCAATATATTGATGAGTACAAGTGGATGTTTGTGATAAATTTAGAGAAATTCCTGCAAGGTATTCTTGATATTGGGTTCATGAGAATGAGATGAAAGGTCACATTAATCTTGACCTTTGACCTCCAAAATCTAACCAATTCATCCTTGACTCAACGTGGACGATGCTGTTCACAGATATTCAAGTGAACAAAAAACTTCAATTCAAGTGAGAGGAAAAACTTTGTGAACTCGTACGGGCACACCCCCATTTATATGACAGTTCTCGTGCCTGCATTCTTATAAAATAGCAGCACTAGCTAGCTACAGCAGTGCTAGCTAGCTGGAATGTACCAGTGACTCTGCTCCCTATTGCGCGTGTGATGTATTGCATTTCAAGTGTCGCCCGCGTTGCTTACGTTCAATGTGTTGACTATGAAAGGAAGTGTGTTGTTAGTGTTGCATGCGTCCACTATGAAACGGCCCTTACACTGTTGTTAACTGTAACATTTGCAATGCTTTGTCCTGATGATACTGTCCACCTATCCATCCATTTTCATCCACTTATCCAGGGCCGGGTCACAGGGCCAGCAGGCTGAGCAAAGCACCCCACACGTCCCTCTCCCCAGCAACTCTTTCCAGCTCCTCCTGGAGGACCCCAAGGTGTTCCCAGGCCAGATGAGATATGTAATCTCTCTAGTGTGTTCTGGGTCTGCCCCGGGGCCTCCTACCAGTGGGACGTGCCCAAAACACCTCAAGCAGGAGGCGTACCTGAACAGAAGACTGAACCACCTCAACTGACCCCTTTTGACATGAAGGAGCAGCGGCTCTACTCCGAGCTTCCTCTGAATGTCCGAGCTCCTCACCCTATCTCTAAGGCTGAGCCCAGACACCCCATGGAGGAAACTCAATTTCGGCCACTTGTATCCACGATCTCATTCTTTCAGTCACTATCCAGAGCTCATGACTGTAGATGAGGGTTGGGACGTAGATGGACCAGTAAATCGAAAGTTTTGGAGAGTTACTGCCTCAAGTAGGGGAGTCTAGTTCACAGGTGAGCGATGGTTCTGTGCTCTCACTAAAAAGTAATGGCCATAACCTTGCGTCTTCAAAAAAGTAAAAAAAAAAAAGTATAACAGTTTGTCACCTGATGAGTTGAACAACTTCCAGAAACTACAGCAGCAAAATGACCCACTCCAGCGTCACACAGTCAGTTCTGCCAAGGCCCTCCATGGCTGCCATGTTCCATCATATGAAACCCTGTACCGTATCCACCACACACCTCCTCTCTTCACCCCTCCCCAGCTCGACCCGCTCACATGCACACACAGGTAAATAAAAACCTCAGGAGAGACACTATCAGTGGTTCTGCTCTGAAGTTGTAGTGGAGTCTCACAGGATTCACACAAACAAGCCTCTGTGCAACAGGCCGTCTCCGTCCCCACTCAGACTCACAGCGGCAGGTAGATATCAACCTAATCCAGTGTGTCTGTGTCTGCTTTATTCTTCATTCTCCAAATTGTGCATGCTTTATAAAGTAACACACAACATGGCTTTACTCCTGCAGAGTAAATGTAACACACAGCAACAGTGTTTGCACCGTAACAAAAAGTCACCTCAGTGGAGCTGCTGCTTTCATTGTCCAAATTTTACAACCTTGGCACCAAACATCACCAGGAGAACAGGATAATATATTCCTCTGCTGGAGTAATATTTGACTCAGTATCATGCCTCAGCTGCAGACTTTGCGTTAGATAAACTGTCAGGATCATGTTGGCATGTGTCCAGGGCTGCAGGAGTGAGGTCCGCCTCTCACTCCCACAGTAAGGCTGAAGGGTGGAGGATGCTTTCAGGGTCCAGTGTCATACAAAACAGTTTTTAAAAGTCTCTTGTCTTTGGTCCAGGATGCGTTTGGTGTGTGCTCTGGGTGTCTTTCTGGCCCTGCTGCAGCTGTCAAGTTGTAGTTACAGTTTATATTCATGTCTGTGAAAACATGGATGCTTCATACACACCTTTCCCTCAAGCTATTCAGTGTCTGACCAAATGTCTCCCCTTCTGTTCCTCAGTTATAAAGTTGACTGACAGCCAGAAGTGTTTTTGCAGAACATTATGATGTAACAGTGAAGTTGACCTTTGACCCTTTGTATATGAATTGTCATTGCTCCATCGTTTTATCCTATTCAACATTTCTGTGAAATATTGTCACAATTAGCACATAAACTCTTGAGTTAGGGCCAAAGACATGTTTTGTGAAGTCACAGTGACCTTGAACCTTCAACCACCAAATCCTAATCAGTTCCTTCTTGAGTCCAAGTGGACGTTTGTGCCCAATTTGAAGAAATTCCCTCACCGTGTTCTTGAGATATTGCGTTCATGAGAATGAGACAAATGCAAGGACACAGTGACCTTGACCTTGACCTTTGACCACCAAATTCCGATCAGTTCATTGATGTGGACGTGGGGTCCCAATTTGAAGAAATTCCCTCAAAGCGTTTTTTTTTAAATATCACGTTTACAAAAATGAGACCGATGAGTTCACAGTGTCCACGTTCACAAGAATGCAACCTACAAGGTCACACTTAGCCAACGTTTTCCCTTTGACCAGTTCATCCTTGACTTAAAGTGGATGTTCGTGCAAAATTTGAAGGCATTCCCTTGAGGTATTCTTGAAATATCACGTTCATGAGAATGAGATGGATGCACAGTCACAGTAACCTTGACCTTTGACCTCCAAATTCTGATCAATATATTGATGAGTACAAGTGGATGTTTGTGATAAATTTAGAGAAATTCCTGCAAGGTATTCTTGATATTGGGTTCATGAGAATGAGATGAAAGGTCACATTAATCTTGACCTTTGACCTCCAAAATCTAACCAATTCATCCTTGACTCAACGTGGACGATGCTGTTCACAGATATTCAAGTGAACAAAAAACTTCAATTCAAGTGAGAGGAAAAACTTTGTGAACTCGTACGGGCACACCCCCATTTATATGACAGTTCTCGTGCCCTGCACTCTTATAAAATAGCAGCACTAGCTAGCTACAGCAGTGCTAGCTAGCTGGAATGTACCAGTGACTCTGCTACCCCTATTGCGCGTGTGATGTATTGCATTTCAAGTGTCGCCCGCGTTGCTTACGTTCAATGTGTTGACTATGAAAGGAAGTGTGTTGTTAGTGTTGCATGCGTCCACTATGAAACGGCCCTTACACTGTTGTTAACTGTAACATTTGCAATGCTTTGTCCTGATGATACTGTCCACCTATCCATCCATTTTCATCCACTTATCCAGGGCCGGGTCACAGGGCCAGCAGGCTGAGCAAAGCACCCCACACGTCCCCTCTCCCAGCAACTCTTTCCAGCTCCTCCTGGAGGACCCCAAGGTGTTCCCAGGCCAGATGAGATATGTAATCTCTCTAGTGTGTTCTGGGTCTGCCCCGGGGCCTCCTACCAGTGGGACGTGCCCAAAACACCTCAAGCAGGAGGCGTACCTGAACAGAAGACTGAACCACCTCAACTGACCCCTTTTGACATGAAGGAGCAGCGGCTCTACTCCGAGCTTCCTCTGAATGTCCGAGCTCCTCACCCTATCTCTAAGGCTGAGCCCAGACACCCTACGGAGGAAACTCAATTTCGGCCACTTGTATCCACGATCTCATTCTTTCAGTCACTACCCAGAGCTCATGACTGTAGATGAGGGTTGGGACGTAGATGGACCAGTAAATCGAAAGTTTTGGAGAGTTACTGCCTCAAGTAGGGGAGTCTAGTTCACAGGTGAGCGATGGTAGTGTGCTCTCACTAAAAAGTAATGGCCATAACCTTGCGTCTTCAAAAAAGTAAAAAAAAAAAAGTATAACAGTTTGTCACCTGATGAGTTGAACAACTTCCAGAAACTACAGTAGCAAAATGACCCACTCCAGCGTCACACAGTCAGTTCTGCCAAGGCCCTCCATGGCTGCCATGTTACATCATATGAAACCCTGTACCCTATCCACCACACACCCCCTCTCTTCACCCCTCCCCAGCTTGACCCGGTCACATGCACACACAGGTAAATAAAAACCTCAGGAGAGACACTATCAGTGGTTCTGCTCTGAAGTTGTAGTGGAGTCTCACGGGATTCACACAAACAAGCCTCTGTGCAACAGGCCGTCTCCGTCCCCACTCAGACTCACAGCGGCAGGTAGATATCAACCTAATCCAGTGTGTCTGTGTCTGCTTTATTCTTCATTCTCTAAATGTGCATGCTTTATACAGTAACACACAACATGGCTTTACTCCTGCAGAGTAAATGTAACACACAGCAACAGTGTTTGCACCGTAACAAAAAGTCACCTCAGTGGAGCTGCTGCTTTCATTGTCCAAATTTTACAACCTTGGCACCAAACATCGCCAGGAGAACAGGATAATATATTCCTCTGCTGGAGTAATATTTGACTCAGTATCATGCCTCAGCTGCAGACGTTGCGTTAGATAAACTGTCAGGGTCATGTTGGCATGCAGGAGTGAGGTCCGCCTCTCACTCCCACAGTAAGCTTTAAAGGTCCAGTGTCATACAAAACATTTTTTAAAAGTCTCTTGTCTTTGGCCTAGGATGCGTTTGGTGTGTGCTCTGGGTGTCTTTCTGGCCCTGCTGCAGCTGTCCTCCTCTCTGCTGCTGGGAGCCTTCAACATCCAGTCGTTTGGAGATAAGAAAGCCTCCAATGCCGACCTGATGGACATCATCAGCACGGTATGAAACTCTGTTTTACATTCCTTTATTCTTCCACAAACACCCACATTTGAAAGACAATATAGACCTGAGCTTTTGTATGGTATGCAATTTTTAATTTCTCTTAACTACCTAGGACAGAGGGACCCAAGAAGTATAAAAAGCCAAGCATTGTTTTTAAACAGGGAGTAGTTTCTGAAAGAAAAGATGTTCTCGTGCAAGGGTTTAATTAAGTATAAAACAGCTTACTTCAATGCCTGAACAATGTTGTGATAAAAATGGAACTACAAACAAAGAAACATGTGTTCAATTTTTTGTAACTCTTTAGGTCAAAGGTCACTGTTCAAGTTTAAACCTGTTCAGAAATGTTCATTTTAACACCTGAACATGGTTGTGCAAAAGCAAAATTGCAAATAATGCAAGATATCTAAAAGCTGTGAGATTTGTTCGTTTTGTAACTCTGAATTCTCCTTGCTCCATCTTCCAGATGTCCTTTTTGTGTCTGTAGGAACAGACAGTCACACCGAATTGGCCTGTGTGAAACGCTGTCATAATAAAATAACGTCCCCGTCCATATCCTCGAACGAGCACTTCCCTATAAAGTTTCTTAACTTGTTATTATTACTAAAATTTATTTACCATATTAAGCAAAAATCAGCCATAAAATTTGATCAGGTTTTGTACTTTTTCTATTTTGTGCATTGATTTACTTTAATTTCACAGATAAGAAACAATAAATTGTGACGACAACAAAGCCTCCACAAAAATACCATTTTAAGTCTTGTGTGTGATTTATCCTGGCTTCATATGAGCAGAGGAAAAGTCTGCTAGCTGCTAGGCTAATTTATACAATGTAAAATGCCATAGGCTTGTGCTAATAACGTTAGCATGTTGTATTTGTGGGGAAAATGTGTCCAGATAAAGACAAGTGTTTGTCTGTGAATGCTGCGAGTTATAGTGAAGCTGATTTGTGTACTTGTGTTTGAAACTGTCTCTGTTAAGTCATGTTTAATGTGTGTTTAATGTGTGTTTTGAATCAACTAAACTTTACAGCACTTCACAGAAACTCCACCACTGACTAGTGTTTTGGAGGTGTAACTGCAGAGTGACACAGACACACACACACACCACCGAACAAGTATAAATGCTCACAATGGTGTAGCCTCTGCATAAAGCTGACGTACAAGTGCCCTTTAGAACAATGATAAACACAGATTATATAATAATAATAATTTGCTTTAGGAGAAACATATTTTAACGAACTACATCAGACTCCAAATAAAAAGGTCACCATATGCCACAAGAACATAACTCAGATTATGTGTTTTGTGTTTTCAGATTGTCCACCGCTATGACATCATTCTGATCCAGGAGGTCAGAGACAGCGACTTGTCAGCAATCGTGAGACTGATGGAGCGTGTCAACAGGTTAGACGAACCACACACCACCTCACATACAGCATATTATCACAGACATGATGCGGTGGCATTTTGGAGAAGTTTGTTGATGCTCTTCATCTATATCTGTGTGTGTGTGTGTGTGTGTGTGTGTGTTTGTTTCCTCAGAGGTTCCCCTCAGTCCAGGTACAGTCACATCTTCAGTGAGCCTCTGGGTCGCAGCACCTATAAGGAGAGATACCTCTTCCTCTACAGGTGAACACAGACACCATTTAAACAGTAACACCATGTTTTGTAGAGATCCCTGGCTGATGCTCCACATCAGTCAGCAGAGACAGAATCATTTGTGTTTTAAAGATTATTTTCCTTCAGCTCTGCACAATAATGATTCTCACTGTCAGTGATGACTGCCAGAAACTAGAGGATCCTGTACTGATGTAAAAGACTACAGAAGTATCATCAGCAGACAGTGAATCTGTTCTACACTGTTAGAAGGAGATAGTTCACAATACCACAGTAAAACAGAGGTGATTAAGTAAAATCTTTCCTCTCCAGGGAGCAGACGGTGTCCGTGGATAAAAGCTACACCTACGATGACAGGACAGACATCTTCAGCAGAGAGCCCTTCGTCGTCATGTTCTCCTCCGAACAAACCGGCAAGCACAGAGTGTGATACTGCCCTCTCACTGTCACATACTAATGATGTAGATTATATCATTCAGTGGGTGTTCAAAGGGACAGTTCAGCCCGAAATGAAAAACACATTTCTACTGAACTACACCTGTCCCTTTAACTAAAGAACAAAGCACCAGACTTGCTCTCTAGGACGAACTCTGAGGTCTTGACGTCTTTTAATCAATGCCCTTTTAAAATACTGTCTGACTTGTTTCAGTTTAACTCTAGTCACTACCACACAGGAAGTGTGTCAACTAGGGTTGTTAACTCTGCCCTGACAGATTTTAAAAAGCTGTAAGCTCACTATTTGTTTGATTTCTTTGTGCTTCATCCAGAACTCTCAACTTCTCTCCTCTCATTAAAGCATTCCTCTCTTCTTTCCTCGCTCCTGTTTTCTAGTTGTGAAGAACTTCGTCCTGATCCCTCAGCACACCTCTCCAGAGGAAGCTGTGAAGCAAGTGGACGCTCTCTACGATGTTGTGACTGATGTCAGGACCCGCTGGAACACGAACGTGAATACTCGTCCCAGCAAACACACCTACACGCACTAAAATCAACTATGTAAGGCAATAGTGTGTGAGATTTAGGGGGATGAAGTGGCATCTAGCGGTGAGGATTGCAGGATTGAGGATTCTCCCGCTTAGAATTGCTCATTATTCAGGAAGTTTTTTAACCAGGGGACAGCTAACTACGGTGGCGGAAACCAAAACATGTCAATGGCGCTATCTAGGTGTTTTGGGCTACTTTAGAAACATGGTAGTGCAACATAGCAATCACTGTGGATGAGGACCAGGGGTCATGTTTATAAAGCAGTGCATAGGATCAATACTTAAAAGTGTACGTACGGACGCCATCTGCGTCACCAACTTTCCGTCTCCAAAATGTTCGTAAGCATGGGTCAAAGTTTCTCCCATCAAGTCTGTTTTTATAGATCACAACTGTTCCTTCGGAAGTAGCATACACCTCTTTCAGGCCTCGTTTTGTGCGTATAATGTTTAGAAATGAGACGCTAGACCTTATGGAAAGCCACTCAGCCTTGCAGTCAATTTTTCCCAGTGCCCACTTGTGGTATTGCAGCATAAAAATCCCCAGCGGTCCAAAAACCATTTTCCCCAGAGGCCACCGTTATAAAAAAGACGTCTGTAAAACTGTTAACAGGACACCTCCAACTGCAAACAAGGTCAACTATGACTCTTTGAACTATGGATTTTTGATCCATGGAGGTTTTATATTTGTATAATTTTCCCGGAGCTGAGAAAAGTGATTCTTGGGTAACGCTTTAGATTACAGCCCACAATTTACACCTTAACTATTGGGTAGTTACGCTGTAATCTGTTGTACTAACAGTGTACCAGTGTAGTACGTACCAATACATAAATGTAGGTACAGGGGAACAAGATGTTAAGTTATGGAATAAGGGGCTAACAATTCATGAATTTACAGAGAATTTATATTATAGGGTTTTTTTTAACTACTGGGTACCTATTCTGTTATAACAGGGTATGTGCGACCTGCTGATCAATAATATGGATGTTTGGGGGGAATTTACAGAGAACTTATACAGTAGGTATTTTTAACTACTGGGTATCTATTCTAGGTCGCACATACTCTGTTATAATAGAATAGGTGAATGAAGCCAAAATGATTGAACTGCTGTGTATAAAATTACCCAGATAATCTGGGGTTTATCAGCACTCCTGCACTGTGCGACCCATAGAGCATGCATACTAGAGACAAGAGCAACTGAGCAGCTAACGTCTGCTGACTGAAGGGATACCTTCCAGTCCAGCACTCCGCTAACCTGAATGGCGCTAAAATGATTTAATATTGCAGCTTTTCTAGACTTTCAAAACGTTATCGGACAAAATGGATCAAATCCTGATGTTGTGATGCTCAAATAAATGTATCCCCTGATTTACAGAAACCTCTTTTCCAAAGTAAGTCACAGAAAAAAGACTTTTTGGGCCGAGCCCAGCGGACACTCACAGGCGGAGCCAGTGGGAGAAACACTACTGTGCAAATTTAGTGGGCTGCAAAAGCCAGAAACTTTTTTAGCGTATGCGAGCAACTCCATTAGAATGAATAGGTGCTATCTCAGGGACCTGCTCCCTATGTAGATATAAACGTCTCATTCTAAGGTAACAAAAACACAGTGATTCTTATTTACAGGTGATTATACACTCAAGTACACAGACTTATTATATTATATTCCATTACTGCCAATATATCCCCCTGAGTCCTACACACTGGAGCTTTAAAGGTGGAATGCAAAGGATAATTAGTTTGGTAACATATGAGTGGATGATGTCACTCTCCCTGCAGGACATTGTGCTGCTGGGCGACTTCAACGCAGGCTGCAATTACGTGTCGGGCTCTGACTGGCAGCAGATCCGCCTCTTCATGGACAAGAGCTTCCACTGGCTGATCACCAACGAGGCCGACACTACAGTGACGCAAACCACTCACTGCCCTTACGACAGGTACACATACACACACAGTCACCTGCATGCACACACATGCACTCTTAATTGCAGCGTTCTTCCTGTATCTGCAGGATCGTGGTCACCACTGACATGATGAAGGGCGTGGTGCTCGGCAGCGCTCGGGTCTACAACTTCATGATGGACCTGGGTCTCAACAACGATCAGGTAACGACAACTTTAGCTTTAATTCTCCTCAATAATGTCATTCGCTTCAGCTGCAAAAAGCTGAGACTATAACAAGCAACTTGGCTGGCTGAAGATCTCGTTTCTGGTTGACCTCCAGTAGTTTCTACAGCAGGAAATGGCACTTCAAAATAAAATATCTGTGCCAGAAGTTCACTTTACTTCAGAATGGACCCGCGACCCACCAGTTGGGAAACACTGCTTTAGAGTACACAGTGAAACATGTTATACAAGGAAGACAATATCTGTTTTCTGTTTAACTGTGCAAATCTTCTGTACACCAACCACATGAAAACTGTCTACATTTTCTCTGTCTCTCTCAGGCGCTGGCTGTCAGTGACCATTTCCCTGTGGAGGTGGAGCTGATTCCTGCTGCCTAACTCATGACTCCCACAGCGGTGCAGAACACCTCCAGGCTGAATCTGAATTATGATCATGCAGTGGGGGAACTGACTGCTTCCATACAGCATCGAATTACAAGACAAAAATAAATAAATCTGCCAAATCATTTCATTGAGAAGTTGCTTCTTGGAACTGGCATGTGAACAGGAAGAGTCAAATCTCTTATTGAAGAGCATAAAAGAGGAGGTGGATGGAAAAAACCCTCTTAGAAACATTTACAAAAGATCTTTAGAAAAATAAAACTGCTCCACATTCCCCCTTTAGACACACTTTTGTTTCAGAGGGGGTCTGTTTAGGGATCTTTAGAGGGAGACAGCAGGTGAACAGTTGATGCCACACAGACGTGGTTCACATCATCTGAAACGCTCGATTATGTCACATCATTTGTTGCAGCAGTTGGTGCTAAATTTAAGCATTTTTTTTTACAACTCCAGGATTGATGAAAAGGTCAAAAGTTCCTTCAAAATGCCACATAAAATCACCAAGACCCTGAGGAACACTACAGACAAATTCATGCTGTGATTTGATGTCAAAAACTTTTGACATTTGGAGATTTCTTTAAGAAATCTATGATTGGATGGTGAGCACTTCTGTTGTGGAAACTGCTGAGAAACCCCCTTAATGTCAATATGCCTGTGAAAGCCAACCATCCTCTGAATGCTTGAGGTTTCTAGTTTGTGGTTGTTAAGTTTCATGCGGCTGTGATTATCTTAGAGGTCACTGTAAGTCATTTTATACAGTGAGGTCAATGTTCAAAATGGTCTTGCCTCATGAAAAGGCTACTACAGGGGTTAACATCATCACACATGACAAACTGGGCTCAATGAATCCACAAGAGTCTCAGCTTTGGAGTTGTACCCAACTGATGTAATTCTAGGACTGTTTAAGGAGCCTAGTGTGAAGAAATATTCATATACAATAGGCGAAAATAACACATTTGTACTGCATGAGGAAAGCTGCATGGGTTTTGTCCCAGATTGTATGACACTAGGAAAAAGTGGGCATGTCTCTGAAGGGGAGCGTAGCAACTACTGTCAATGAAAAAAGCCGTTAAGAGGCTGAGTGGGCTCTTAACTATGACGTGTTCAATAACGTCCATGCTGAAGTCTAAAGATGGGTTTTCATGGCGATTTATTCAACTAACAACTGAGAAAACTAAAGCAAAATGAGATGAAATATTACGTGATTGTGGTTATGCTCAAATGGAAAATACTGGGGCCAAAACTCCCTCTCTTTGTCTAAAAGCTGCCACGCCAGTGAATGAACAGGTATGATCATGTGAAAGCACACACACACCTGTGCCAGTTACTACTGGAAGTGACAATGATCAAAAGAAATGTGCAGCCTAAGGTTAAATTCACATTCTGGCTCCTACAGGGAGACTCGGGGGTAGCTATCAAACCTATTTTCATTCAGATATCTTGAGGTTGGAGGTCAAAGGTCCCCTGTGAAAATGGTAGTGCCAGTTTTCCCCTCACCAAATTTGCTGTGTCATTTAACCCCCTTTCCAACAAGCTGAAAGACAGTAACATCAGTCAAGGATGGTGGCGTCTCAGAGGAATAGAAAAGACTAAAATTTGACTGTCTACATAAGAAGGACAATACTTATTCAAACAAACTAGGTAAATGAATCTCAGAGGACGTTTTTCTGTTGACATTTTTTCAATGTCTGAAGCAGAACAATGAAAAGTGCGCTCACCTTTACTGTATCAAATCTTTGCACATAAAACTGAAGCTGTCTGCATATTATAAGACCAGCGGTAGTATTGCGTCTGTCTCTGTTGCCTTCACAGGTCAGATTTTATTTCTCAGTGTGATCAGGAGGATGTAAAGTCCTGCCAAAAAGAAAAGTGACATTGTGATTTTGATCTTTCTTCATTCATTCTTTAATTATCACACCTATAAATCCACTGACCACATAAATACACACATTTATAAAGATATTTCAAGCTAAGAAGAAGTCAGAAAAATTGACTGCGGATAAATCTGTGAGAGGCTTCGCCCACTGTGGGCTGTCAGAAGCACCCAAGGTTACTTTCATGTGTTGTAATGGTTCTTGAAGGTACAGTGAAGCTTGGCACTTGGTTGAGATCAGTCTGTGGCAATAACTGATTGTTAACTAAACCCTCATCACAGCTTAGCAACCGTAACCAGGCACAGTAGGTCCGTCAAGCTTTGAATGAGTGTAAGTGTGACAGTGTTGTGGCTGCGTTCCATTAGTCGTTTATCGTTCACTTCCCTTCTGTACTTACTCTCAGACAACCGCCGCCACTGTCACAGGAGTGGTTTCACGTGTCTGAAAAATGTCAGTGAACTTGGCACGTCATAAACAGATGCAGCTAATCACCAAGTGCCTGCTCGTGTATTAAAATTACCCGCAAAAGACACTTTGGCCTCACTGAAATCAGCCTAACAAGCTGACTAAATATTTCACAAAATAAGTTTAATGTTTTGAAACTAAGTTGTGATTTGTGGAAGTTACTTTCACTATCGTCGGTAGAAATACGAACAGAAAATTTGTCACGGGATCATTGGTGTCACTCCCGGGTGTTTCCCTTGAAGTCGCTGGTTTAACACTGCGATGAAGATGAGCTGCATTGAAGGATCTCAGGACAGCTGACACCAATGAACACATGACACTGGGTTTTCAACTGGTATTAATGTGTGTGTCCCTACTGCGTGTATGTGTGTGTCATCTTATAGGTTTCCCATAGTCCTCTATCCTCGTCTCTTCTTCAGCATCTCCATATACATGCCAAGCGACTTCTGAATGGAGTCTTTGGAGATGAAGTTGACAAAGTGCTGGATGTCAGTCTCTCTGTTGGACGTCAGCTTGTCGATGGTCGACTTCCTCATCATGGACTTGGTGAGCTGTCTGGCGTGGTCTGTAAAGTGAACACATCAATAGTTCAGCTCACAGATTATTTGTGTTTCTGCCCCTACATTAATGCTGGTACTGGTGATTTGATCAGTAGCATAAACTTGAGTCTGACATGTGTGTGTGTGAATCAATATCAGTTTAATATACCTGGAACAGCCAACCACTTGGTCATCGTCTGTGTGGCTGTGGTGAGGACCTGGTCTTCAGGTACCAGCTGGTCCACCAGTCCTATCTTCAGGGCCTCTGAGGGGTTGTAGAGGAGCCCCAACTCCAGAGCCATCTCTGTCTGTCGGTGGCCCACCGTGTTGGACATGGTGTCTTTAAACCTGCAGACAGCAGCAGTGATCGTCAGTCAGGTGAAACAGCGCAGGGGGTTACCAACACTATCGGTTGTTGTCATACTCAATTCCATACCAAGGAGGTGCTACGATGCCCAACAGCGTCTCATTGAGGCCGATAGTGTAACGAGGGTTGTCGGCCATTATCCTGTAGTCACATGTCATTGACATCAAACAGCCACCTGCAGGACTGGAACCCTGTGGGAGGAGTGACGAGGTCAGCTAAGACACAATCTGGAAAACCTGAGTTGTTCTTCAACCACAGTGACTACCAGTGGATGGTGATGGTGGTGGTGATGGTGAGGGGTTTATACGTACATTGATTGCAGCGATAGTGACCATGTTGGAGCCGTAGAGTTTCAGCCACATCTCCTGAACGGCTCTCCAGAACTCTCTATAGTGCTCTGGACTCTTCCCGTACATTTCCATGATGTCCAGCCCGGCTGAGAACACCTTGGGCTGACTCTGGATCAAAACAACAACACACACACACACACACACACACACACACACACACACACACACACACACACAAGGTAAACTGTCAATTTGTAGTGCATTATCTAACTAGATTTACCACCTCACAGTTGTACGCCTCCACAAACCTGTCAAGTTGTAGTTACAGTTTATATTCATGTCTGTGAAAACACGGATGCTTCATACACATCTCACCCCCAAACAATTCAGGATCTGACCAAATGTCTCCCCTTCTGTTCCTCAGTTATAAAGTTGACTGACGGCCAGAAAAATGTTTTTGCAGAACATTATGATGTAACAGTGAAGTTAACCTTTGACCCTTTGTATATGAAATGTCATTGCTCCATCGTTTTATCCTATTCGACATTTGTGTGAAATATTGTCACAATTAGCACATAAACTCTTGAGTTAGGGCCAAAGACATGTTTTGTGAAGTCACAGTGACCTTGAACCTTCAACCACCAAATCCTAATCAGTTCCTTCTTTAGTCCAAGTGGACGTTTGTGCCAAATTTGAAGAAATCCCTCACCGTGTTCTTGAGATATTGCGTTCATGAGAATGAGACGAATGCAAGGACACAATGACCTTGACCTTTGACCACCAAATTCTGATCAGTTCATTGATGTGTACGTTGGATCCCAATTTGAAGAAATTCCCTCAAGATATTTTTTTAAATATCATGTTTACAAAAATGAGACCGATGAGTTCACAGTGTCCACGTTCACAAGAATGCAACCTACAAGGTCACACTTAGCCAACTTTTTCCCTTTGACCAGCAAAGTTTAATCAGTTCATCCTTGACTGAAAGTGGACGTTTGCGCAAAATTTGAAGGCATTCCCTTGAGGTATTCTTGAGATATTGCGTTCATGAGAATGAAATGGATGCACAGTCACAGTAACCTTGACCTTTGACCTCCAAATTCTGATCAATATATTGATGAGTACAAGTGGATGTTTGTGCTAAATTTAAAGAAATTCCCTCAAGGTATTCTTGATATTGGGTTCATGAGAATGAGATGGACGAAAGGTCACACTAATCTTGACCTTTGACCTCCAAAATCTAATCAATTCATCCTTTACTCAACGTGGACGCTTGTGCCAAATTTGGAAAAATAAATAAATAAATAAATATTCAAGGCATTCTTGAGATATCATATTAACCAGAATGAGACGGACGAGTTTACAATAACCTTGACCTTTGACCTACAACCACTAAAATCTTATCAGTTCATCACTAAATCAAGGCGGACATTTGTGTCAAATTAGTAGAAATTCCCTCAAGGCATTTCTTGAGATATCACGTTTATGAGAATGTGACTGCCAAGGTCACACTGACGTTAACCTTTTCCCTTTGACCAACAAAGTTCAATCAGTTCAGCCTTGACTCCTTAATGTTTGTGCCAAATTTAAAGGCATTTCCCTGAAGTACTCTTGAGATATTGCATTCACGAGAATGGTGATGAAAAACACAAAAAAATAGTAATTGCTGGCACAGAGACAGAAGTATTGTGCAGTGAAAATGCCACATCGATGAAATAACATTTGAATACAGACAGTGTTCCCTATAAAGCAAGTACAAGCCATTTTATAATGCACTTTAACTACTTGTAATACGAACACAAAGTCAAAAGACACATCCTGAATCTCCTGCTTTAAACAATTGTGTTTTACCATACCGAAGTGATGATGACGCCTCTGCAGCTCTTATCCATCTCCAGCTTCTCCACACTGATGCAGAACTCCGTGAGGAAATCTAAACTCAGGCTGTTGACCGGCGGACTCTGGAAGCGCATCACCGCCACACCTACAGAGACACAGAGAGGCTCATCGTTAAATACAGATTCATTCCAAAATAAAAACAAATGAAGTGAAAGGATAGGAATGATGACACAGAATATGAAGTCTCAGCTCTAATTGTGTTTTACAGTCAGTTAAAGGACGTGTAGCAGTATCTAAAGCATTTTCCCAATAGACTACTGTTATAAAAGAGACATCTGTAAAACTGCAAATGTACAGAGGTCTCTTTGCCATGGTAAGTCATTGGAAAGAAGACTGTTTGGGTCACGAGGCATCATGTGACAGACCCAGAAATTGCAGTACCACTGTTTGGCCATTACGAAAATTATCTTCAAAGCCCGGTGCACTTTCTGGGGGCCTGGGAGGAGCTCTTGGTTGGGCCCAGCGGGTGAAACACTACTACACATATTCAGTGGACTGTGTATCATCAAGTAAACCCAGAGCTAGAAACTTTTTTTGGTGTATGTATGCCCAAGGAGAACAACTCCACTGGAACGAACAGACGCCGTCTTGGTGTGCGATATCTAGGCAAAAGTGGCATTTATGTGTGTCTAAAAAGTCTGAAGAAGAGGAGGAGGAGGACTGTGGACGCAGGAAAAGATAGAGCTCAAAGTGTATTTATTAGCGTCTACTAGCATTTAGCATTGTCGCACTGATCAGTGGATGGAATCAATTGGATGATTAACAGATGTAGGTGGTAACAGCAGTCACACAGTGAGAGGGTCATCCCAAATTTCTAACACTGTCAGAATTTGATCCCAGGCTGTCTTTGATCGCAAGACTGTGACAACGTTGCTCCTTCAGCTTCTCTCACTGTGTGACATAGGACCACCATTTGAGAGCCATGACCAAAGATATCGCCACGTTTCTTTAGCACTGCTCATCTCTCATCTGGGACAGCCGAAAATCACACGGTGTGTACGGGGTTTACACAGGTCTGTCTCCTGTAATGATGCCGACTGATGCACACTGAATTACAACCAGCATTTTAACATATTTTGATCAAACACACGATGCACTGATGGTGTATTATTCACCTGTGCTTTGGTCAAAATCCACTTTAATCTTCTGCGAGGTGGAGTTGTTCCTCCGCTGAGCAATGAGGACGGGAGACACACACAGTCTGCCATGACTGCTGCAGGACGACCACTGGGAAAGAAGTCCTACACACACACATAGACACTGTTAGCAGATCTGTTACAAGTAGTACATATCAATGCATATAGGAAAACCAAAACTAAAATAAAACACATTGAGTTACACCTATCACAGCATTAACGTTTCGTACTCACACCAAAGGGTTTTAGTTCACTGTCATGGGAGAGTGTGTAAAGCTGTCAGTATCTTAACGTAAGAAGCTGCAATAAGAGTATTTTGGGTACTTTTACATGAAAAATGACTCAAACTGATTAGTCGACTACTAAAGTAGTCACTGATTATTTTAATAGTCGATTAGTCATCGATCAAGTAATTGTTGCAGCCCTACTGCATTTATTTGAAATCTTTTCTGTCTTCGGTCGCAGTTAACATGTTGAATTAACATCAATCCAATACAGAGAAAAGTGGCTGAAAGAGAAACAATAAGAAAAGTAAACTGGAGCAAAATAAAAATGTATGCCTCAAAGTAGATGAGAAACACCAGAGAAAGCAGATGATACAGAGAATTTAGTAGCACAGTGACAACTGCAAAATGTGTGGAAAATGACTGCAAACAAAATGCACACAAGCTTTACTGTTGTTGTGTGCACCGCTATAAATGCAAGGAAAAAAAGCGGTTTAATGAGCCATCAAATGATCAAATCAAACAATGTTAAAAAATAATTAATTTGATCATTTTTATATATTAATATTTAGATTGCTTGCTCTTGCCAAACCAACAGTCCAAAACAACATATTCAACATATAATAATGTAAGACAGACAAAAGAGCAAATCAGCACAACTGAGAAGCTGGAACAAGAGAATTTCTGACTGGTAAATGATTGATCAACTATCAAAATAGCTGCTAATTAATTTTCTGTCGACCAACTAATCAACTGACTAATTATTACAGCCATACAGTGTATATTACTTCAGATGTATGTTCACCTTAAATATTTTCTCTTGACCAAGACCACTAGTAATAGTAAGTCCTGGTCTTAAAGCTGCATCATGGTAAGGACAGTAAAGAGTGTTGTAAATTAGCACCAGCCACCACCTAAATGCTGGTAAAATGCAAGTGGCTGCTAGAGGTAATCTGTTAAATGGCTGGTAGATTTTGGAATCCAGCGCCCGCAGTGGCAGGTGGACAAAAAGATAATTCCCTGCTCTGAATGGGATTCAAATCAGTGTGGGGACTCATTAGTCACTGACGTTAGCTGACTATCCTGTGAAAGCAAAAAACACTCATCCCTTAAATATCAATATGCTTGGCAAGATACTTCCAGTCAGTTAACATGACTTCACTACTGTAACATCTGTTTACTCACCTCTGTTTTAATGTTTGTTTTTTTCTTGTTTGCCTTTCCATTTGATGGTTTGCCATATTTGCTGCCAAGCCTGTCTATTTTATTTATATGTAATATCTTCTATGATTGAAAACTCTAATAAAACATAAATGATGATTGTATTATCAACTTCTGCTGCAACATTTCAGTGATGAACACTAATAATGTTTAATACATTATCTATAAATGGGCCATCGTGTATAATGAGTATATTTGATGTGTAACAGAGTGATTATAAACTTGAGCTACTTTTACTTTCTTCCACCTCTGCCTGACATGCTGTGATACTGAAAGCTGAGGTGCAAATGCACAAGCTGGCCTAATTTAAAAGCTTAAGTCAGATATATTCATTGATTGATAAAGTTAAGACCCCTGCCATGTCCTGTGACCTTTGTCCCAGTTTCTGCAGAGCACAGCTAACAGAGCTAACAGTTAGCACAACTGACAGAACTAACAGAGCAAGTAACACAGCCAAGAGAGCTAACAGAGCTAACAAAACTGACAGAACTAATAACTTACAGCTAACAAAACTAATGAAGCTAACAGAGCGAGCAAAGCTAACAGAGCTACTAAAGCTAACAGAGCTAACACAGTTCATAGAGCAAACACAGCTAACAGAGCTAACACAACTTATATAGCTAACAGCCGGAAGTGAGTCGGCATTTATTACAATATTTAATAAATTCCTTTCTTTAAAATCAGGTACATATTCATACAGACATACCTGACAACGTGGACTTGCTCCTCAGTGCAGCTCTCAATGCCATTTTGTCCTGCTAACAAACAGGTTCACACTCTCTGTGCTATAGATACTGGACCCGCCCCCCTCTACCTCTGATTGGCTCAGGCACAGTTCTGCCTGCCACTAAGGACTCTGGACCCGCCCTCCTCTACCTCTGATTGGCTCAGGCACAGTTCTGCCTGCCACTAAGGACTCTGGACCCGCCCTTCTCTACCTCTGATTGGCTCAGGCATACTGCTGCCTGAACACAGGAAATGCTCAGGTGTAAATAATATATATTTTTAATTCTCTCTTTATCTTTATAAACAAAGGGCTTCATACAAACACGGGTGTTATAAATTAAATACAAATACACCCATGAATAAATATATTTAACATCTTACAAGCAGTCACAGTTTTGATAGCTTTTTGTTTTTGAGCATGTTGAATAGAAAGACTATTGCTTGAACTCATTGTTAAAAGCAATAAAGCATGGTTTTCTACGGAAGCGTATTGCATTCACTTGACAAATAAAAAAAAAGCCTTGTTTTTCGGAGTAATTTATTTATTTTTCTGTTTTTGTGGTGTAATTTTTCCTGTTTATCGGAGTAATTTTTTCCTGTTTTTCGTGGTAATTTTTTTTCCTGAACGAGGAGACAAGATACTTCAAAATCTCGCGAGAAGCTCCCACCTGGCACCTGCAAGTGACCCCTGCATCCATGGTGACTCCTGCTCATGGATGTATTTTGCCTTACCCTTGTTGATCCCGCAGTTGAAATTGTGCAGGAGCAGGAGCACGGATGCAAAATACATCCATGAGCAGGAGTCAGGTGAGAGCTTCTCGTGAGATGTTGCGGTATCTCGTCTCCTCGTTCAGGAAAAAAAACTACCACAAAAAAATAAAAAATAAAAAAATAAATACCCCGAAAAACAGAGAAATATTACCACTCAGAAAAACAGGGCTTTTTTATTTGTCAAGTGAATGCAATACACTTCCGTACTCTGAGGCTTTTTCTTATGTGTGTAACTTTCCAAGAGACCAGAAACAACACATTCCTCCAAAGCAAGACAAAACCTTAAAATAAAATCACACATGTTAAGCCAGTCAATAATGAAATCTGTAACAGTGTCAGGATTTGCTGACTCATATAAAAGTAAAGCACCAGGAACGCTGGTAGGTTTGTTAACTAGTTTACATTCAACTCAGTATCACTCTGTGGAGTTCAGTCTCAAAGATGCTATTTTCATTTTGGAGGTGATGTTAATTCAATAATTTTTTTTTTGACAAACCTCTTGATCCTGTTAGGTTAATTTCATATACACAAATCTAAATTTGCAAAATCATCTCCCTCTTAAAAGATTTTTTTGATCGAGAAAAGTTTTTTTGATAAAAAAAACTATAGTGACCTGATATTAGTCATTTGTTTTTAAATGCTGCCTCTTGTATTTTTTTAAATTGGGGAATTTCAGTCCCTTGGGGGTTTTTTTGTTTGTTTGTTTTTACAATTTCTGCTCTCTGAGATGTCTGACTTTGTATTTGTCACTGTTTTTTTTTAAATAAAGCTGAATTGCAAACATAAAAAAACAAAAAGAAATCCTAGTTAAAGTTAATATCTGCAATGTCTTCCCAAATGTGAGCGACAGATGATCTTTTTGTAACTTTGAGAGGGAAATGATTGAACATGTGTTTGTAGATTTTTTTTTTTGATCAACAAAGGAACCTCTCAAAAGATCACACACCAACAGAGGCTCATTTTTAACAATCCCAATGTCTCATCTGATTAAAAGCACATAATTAACTTATTATTTTGGCAAAATATTATATACATTCCATTATTGGTTTAAAGGACTGCCCTCCTTTTATATTTTTGAAGATACTAAACCTTTATTTAAGACTCAGGTAATCAGTTGAGGGAGACCTTTATTTTAAGTGATACTGAGTATGAGCAAAGACATTAATGATCCCGTCCTGCTGGCTGTCCTGTTTATACAGACATTGTTTCAGAGCTGTTACTAACTTTAATGCCGACTTAAAGGTGAGACAACTCTGGTCGCCCATACCACAAATTATACTTTTTATACAGAACGACAAGGCGACATAATGGCGTGAAATTCCCACCTTGAAGAGGCCGTGCAAAAGGGACTATAGACTGTAGTGAAGCCTCACAGACAGCCTGTCACTCAAATATGTGTAACCTTAAGCCTTAATAAGTCATAAACCAGGGGGTTTCCTAATGACAGTTGTCATGAATGTTGAAGTTAGCTATAGAGACCAAAACTGCTTTCTACCAGGCTGTAAACATGTTTATTTCCGCTGTATAACTGAGCATTATAACATGGGGGTCTATGGGGATAAACTCACTTTTGGAGCCAGCTTCAAGCAGCCATTCAAGCAACTTCAGTGTTGGCTTAATTTTTTAGCTGCGGAAGTTGCTGCATGGTTACGTCACAGTGGCAACATCCATTATTTATACAGTCTATGGCTGCAATCTGCAACCTCGTCACTAGATGTCACTTAATCCTACACACTGCTCCTTTAAATCAAGGATCTGAATACTTCCTCCACTGCCTGCTGTTAAGCTGTGTGCCAAACAACAAATGAAATGGTATTTTAAGAGTTTAAGAGATATTCTTGTCTTGAAACTACTACAACGTGGAAATTATTTGCACCGTGAAAAAGTCATTTCATAGGAACTTGCTATAAATATATTTGTTAGTGAACATTTATTCCTATGAAGTGAAATAATGTAAAACCGCTTTTGTGTACATGGCAGTGCAGGCGGTTCAGAGAGAGACAAGGGGAGAGTGAGAGAGGGGAGAGACAGATGTGTGTGTGTAAGTCACCAAGGCACAAGTGTGTGATCGCAGCAGAGAGATACACCAGCATCTGAAGCTCCTCCAAATCAGTGAGTATTTTATTTTACCTTAAATCCACGTTTGTGTGTGTACATGTAGTTTTGTTCAGCTGTAACCACGAATGTACAGTTCCAGGTTCAGATTGTTTAGCAGGTGGAGGCAAAAATGATAAAAATGACTTTTTAATGAGGTCATTCTCAGTGACATTGATGCTTTCAGTGATAAAAAATAACAAGAACAAAAGGAATTAGGAATTAAAAAGCATCTTTTAGGGACTTGGAACCATTAACTAACATAAAAACAACATAAACAGTGCATGTAGTGTTTATTTAACCGTTTCAAAGTGCACATCCTCTATGCACGTGTGTCCATTCATATATGTAAACAGTATTTCATGCATTTATTTGTGTGATTTCCTGGAAGTGTGTTTTGTTTCCTCCAGACTTTTCCATCCTGACCATTTCCTCCAGTGTTCACTGCCATTGGAAATCCATCGGTGTGCGTCACCTCTGCACCCTGTAACCTGGGACACACACACCTCTCCCCCGCCGCTTTCTCAGTTTTCACGTCCTCTGTACGGCCCCACCCTGCGCCGTCATGGATCTTATAGAGTTGGGAGACATGGGCAGTGGCTGTGAAGATGAAAACTGTGGCCTCACGTCTGGTTTCCAAGAGGACTGCTCCAACCAAGAGTGCCACTGGAAGGAACCTCTGTTTGGACTCAATGAGTTAGGTGGGTAAAGACAATAGGAAACAAACACTACTGCATGATGTTTAATGGAAATTTAAAGCTGCAGCGGGCAAGACTTCAGGGGGGAGAAATCACACATATATAAAGTCTTTGTTCCTTTTGACTTTGGGTTAATTTAAGTGGAGGAAATTGTTGACAGTACAATCCAAAACTCCTTGACTGGATGTTTCCCTTCAGCCCAGTCACCAGAGGATGTTGGCGTTGTAGTCTACATTGCTGGAAACTATGTTACATTTGTACTTTTCATACGTATCATATCAATGTTTCTAAAGTGATGTAGTATGTGAGCTGACTTTGTCATCAAGAGGTGGATGTTGTCACACCTTGGTGAGACACTTACTAAGCTGTAGACCTCTGTTTGGGACCAACAGTCAGCTAAAATCAGCTGTGTTTTATTGAATCATCGCTGCATTTCCAGCAACTTTTTAGCCACCAAACATGGGTGGTTTTTAGCGATCCCTTGCTGTTCTTCCACCTGGTATAGTGCACGAAAAGTGTATTTTTTTAAGAGAGATATTGTGGCAATTCCTGCTGGGGTAGTGCCATGAAAAGCATTTTTATCTGAGACAGTACTGTGTTTCCAGCAGCTTTTTAGCCACCAAACGTGGATGCTTTTTAGTGACCTGTTGCTGTGTTACCACCAGGGATAGTGCCACAAAAAGTGGTTGTGTTATACCGAGACACTGCTGGGTTTTCTGCTGGCATAATGCTACGAAGGGCAGTTGTGACATCAACAGTGGGTATTTCCAGCTTAAACATGATCTTTTCCTAACAGCTGCTGAAACGTAAATAAACGTAAAGTTTCAACGTATCTGCTACATAAAAACATACAAATGTAACGTATCGGTGATTTGCAGAAACATAGCATGCCAACATTTATTCTGGTAACTGGGTTGTTTCCTTCGTTTATTTAATATTGAAGAAATATTTCAGTAATTTGGGAGATATGCTTATTCGCTTTGTTTCTGATGGTTAGATGATGCTCAGCACCACTCTCCTGTCTGTATGGTAAATATGAAGCTACTACCAAAAGTCTGTTAGCTTAGCTGAATATCACAAGCCCTGAAACCTGTTTTTTTTTTCCACTCAGCTTTATATCCCAAAGGCCTTTGCACACTGAGTCCGCACAGAAACCTTGCTCACTGATTCTGATGTGTTTGATTGTTCTATCTAGTGCTGAAATTCTCAATATGTGAAGAAATGAAACTAGATGCATTTCCTCCTTTGCTTCTCTCCACTGGCAGTACCTATCTGACTGTCACCACTCCCTCCCTGTCTTTCGTTTGGCACCGCAGCTGCATGAAGGGGCGGAGCTGTCCTGCACATCCTGTGTGCGGTCCACATCATCCTCTTCTTCATCTTCATCCACCTGAATATCACTGTCTGACCTGTTGAAAGTAGCTGTCTGAATTATGAAATGATTCTGGGTGCACTGCTCCTCTGTCGTGTCGCGGCTGTTTCCCGACACCACATCTTCACTGATTCTCGATCAAACGTCTCTAAAACTGATGAACATACAATTTTGGTAAATGGTAAATGGACTGCACTTGTATTGCACCTTCCTAGTCTTTGGACCATTCACACACACACTCACACACTGGTGGCCGAGGCTACCATTAAAGCTGCCACTCACGATTTTTGTTGATACTTCATTTCTTTAATCACAAGAGCATGGTGCAGAAAAATTCTTGATTTTTCATTTTATTTTTCAAACTATTTTGGCTGACAATGTGTCCAGTTCTGGAATAAATACAAAGTGGTTCTGATGAAACATATCAATATTTCTTATTCTAGTGTGTGTGACTGTCATTTACGTCCCACTGATGCTCTTCGGCCTCCTGGGAAACATTCTGACGATCCTGGTGGTTTGGCGCCGACCTCACATGAGAAGCTCAACTTACCTCTACCTGAGCAGCATGGCTGTTAGCGACCTGCTGATACTCCTACTGCTGCCTCTGGATCTGTATAAGGTACACACACACCTGAGTGTGACAGCTGTGTTGTCATGAAGTGGAATAAAGGTTGAAATGAAAATGTTGTTGTGTCTTCCAGCTGTGGAGGCCCAGACCCTGGCCCTTAGGAGACCTCGCCTGTAAGCTGACGATGTTCCTCTCAGAGTGCTGCACCTTCTGCACCATCCTCCACATCACCTTCCTCTCCCTGGAGAGGTACCTGGCCGTCTGCTGGCCAATCACAGCCAAGACGCTGGTGACACGGCACAGAACAAAGGCTCTGATTGGCTGCCTCTGGCTGGGAGCAGCCGTCAGCGCGGCACCGGTGTTAGTCATGGTTGGAGTGGAAGAGGTTGGGGGAGATGAGCTGGGGCTCGTAGGATGGGGGGAGGACGGAGGGTGGACAGGAAGGGAAGGAGAGCATGCAGGATTTATGATAGGAGGAGGGGACAGAGGAGGTGGACACATGGCCTCAATGGACGGAGGATTAGAGGGAATAAAGTGGGGAGAGAAAGAGAAAAAGGGATGGAGTGAAAGAGATGGTGAGTTGAAATGGTTTGGAGAAGAAGGAGAGAGAAATGTGGGAATAGAGGAAAGAGATGAGAGGAAAGAAGGAGATGGAGGACAAATGAAACTTGCGGATGAAGAAGAAGAAGGAGAGCTGGAAGCTGGCGGAGAGCGGCAAAATAAAATGAAAGAAGACGAGGGAGGAGGAAGGGAGGAAGGAGGAGAGACTGACAGGAGTGAGTGCCGCTGCACACACTACGCCGTCACCTCCGGCCTGCTGGCGGCCATGATGATTCTCTCCAACTTGTACTTCCTGGTGCCCCTCTGCATCCTGGGGCTGGTCTACAGCCTGATTGGACGGACGCTGTGGCTCCGTCCAAAAAGCAGCCGCAGAGACCAGAGTCACCGGCACACTGTCAAAATGCTGGGTGAGAAACACACAGTCACACACACACACACACACCCTCAGGTTTATTATAACAAGAAAAAGAACATAAAGAAACAAACGACATAATCACAAAAGCAAACATCCAACAGCTCAGAATTACAGCTGTGTTTGTTGGTGTAGGACACATCTTTCACCTCCTTCAGGTATCAATGATTCTAACATCCTCCTCCTTTTCTCCTCCCCACCCTGCCCCTCTGTGTCTCCACCCCCTGCAGGAGTGATCGTCCTGGCGTTCGTCCTGTGCTGGCTGCCCTTCCACGTGGGTCGCACCATTTTCTCTTTCACTCTGGACACCGGCTCTGACAGACAGGAGACACACATGGATACAAACTCACACTCGGACATTAACACGCTCTCTGACGTCAGCACGGACAAAAATATAAACACACACACTGTTACTGAACCCACAAGCCCCTCAGACACGGACACACACTTCAAGACTGGGATGACGACTGCCCACACTCACACAGAGAAAGATGACATATCCTGCGACACCAGTGCAAAGGGCGAAATCAACACAAACACTGATTCAGACACACACACTGCGACACCCACTGACCTGTACGATAACACATACAATGACACAAGCTCCAACGACACACACACACACTCTGACGCACACTTGTATTTTTCATATTATCTGTCTCAGTATTTCAACCTGGTGTCCTCTGTCCTCTTCTACCTCAGTGCCGCCGTCAATCCCTTACTGTACAACCTGATGTCTGCCAGGTATAGACACGCTGTACGCAGCCTCATACACGCACCCTCTCACACACACTCTCACACACAATCTAACACACCGTCTCTCCGCCTGCGCACATTCACGACGGGTCACTCCACGACCACTTTGTAAGGGCAAGTACCTGACGCACACACAGAATGCAAAAAAGGAAATCAAGTGAACACACTACGTGTTTGAACCTGACCTGCACAGGTGTAAATAATAACATCACTAATGGCTAAAGTCCATTTTGTGTATATAAACAAAAACCTAGCAAATCATACACATGTTGTGTCATAGCAGAGATTTTGTCAGTTAGAGTTGTGTTAGAGTTTTGTCATCAGTACGATGTATGATTAATAATGACAAAAGTGCCATGATGCGCGATAATTTAACCAGTTAGTGACACTTACAAGTAGTAGTTGGTTTTAGTGTGCGCTGTCTCATTTTAATTAATTTCCCAACATAATTAGGATCAGCACAGTCGCCAGAAGAAAATGTTGGCGTTGTACGTCCCTGTACACATTTCTAAGGGACATAGTGTATGAGCTGACTTTGTCATCAGGAAGGGAACTGCCCATTGGTTCGACATCCCATTGTTCCGAAGTCCATTCTGAAATCATCATGATGCCCTGTGGTTAAGGTCTGGTTAGGTTTAGGCACAAAAACCACTTGGTTAGGGTCAGGAAAAGATCATGGTGTGGGTTAAAATGAAAAAGAAAGTGACAAACACATAAGCCGTGAGCCTGCTCCGCCTCAAGCCTTTCCCAGCTGACCCTGAGCCGGTCGTGGCGCACCATCAAGGTAGAAATACCCCCACCGGGAGCCGTTCAGCACCGCGGACCGTCGGACTAATGGGATGTCGGACCAATGGGCTGTCGGACCAATGACATGGACCCATCAGGAAACCCAGTCTCACTCCAAAGTCATCCAAATCTGGCACTTGGGCATTGACTTGTGGCGTCAGACTTAACGTCGGCATGATACGTGGCTGGTCAACATTGTAATTTAATAGCGCTTGGAGGTGTTGGGGGAAAAGCAGCGGGACAAGAATGAAAGTTAAGGTGGCAGTGTTTGCATCCTGTAAGATTCTAAAGCCAAAACCTGTCCTTTTTTCCAGAACCTAACTGAGTACCCTGGAAATCCAGAGTTCTCGCTAGAGCACAATTTGAATTTGCTCAGCGAGTCACTCTGGCAATCAGTAATGATGCTCATTACCCACGCCGATGGAGCTGAACTGCACCAATCACATTGGTGTATCTGATATAGGCGGGCCAGAGGCGAGCTAAACAGATGACGACAGCGCTGTGACGACGAAGTCTGGAATCAGTCAGTAAACATTGCAAGATGGCTACGGATGAACACCAGTTGTTTGAAACGGCTTTGGCCGCTACAATGAACGAGTTAGACTTGGCTTTTTCTCTAAAAGAGGAACAGAAGACGGCGCTCGAGTCTTTCCTTTGCAAGAAGGACATTTTTGCTGTTTTGCCGACCGGATACGGCAAGAGTCTAATCTACCAGTTAGCTCTGCTGGTAGCTAAGCTCTGGATACGTCACCCTGTGTATTGTTCTGATTGGTTGTAGTGTTATCCAATTACATGCAGTGATATTTTCAAATGCATGCAAATGCGAGTTGGGCCATTTGCATCACTCATAGCCAGACCCTGAATCTTTCTAGATTTGGGTCTGGATTTCCAGGCTACTAACTGAGTGCTTTTATTGTTGAAGGAAAAATCGTCATTTTGCAGTGCTGTACCGACATAGTGCTTTTATTTTGAAAGAGACTGTATGTAAACTGTACATTTCCTGTGAAAACAGAAGCGTATTTTGAAAACTGACAATGCATGTAAAAGGTAGAACTTGTCGCAAGGCCCAGAACGTCAACAACCAACACAACCAGGGTACCTTGCACGTCGTATCTCGACATGGAAAGTCCATGACCAAATGTCGGTGTGTGATGAGGTTGGAGTGAGAATGTGTTGCATCATGAGGGGAGATGTCTGCCAAGCTGCAGACCACTGCAGGTTGTCAAATACTGCCGCTGTGTCGGTGAGTGTGAGTGTAGCTGTGCTGCAAGTTAACAGACTGACAGAGATGAAAGTTTAGTTTGAATCACCAACTCTGTGAGAGGACACCAGTTTAAACCTCCAGACTAACATGTTGCACATGAAGAAACAAGTTATGTTTCTGCTTCTTAACAGTCACATGGATAAGTCAGAGTTTACAATGAACCTGGGGACAAATCCTAGTTGGCTCACATTAGTTATTTGTTGAGAGCATAAATAGAGACATGTTGAGCTTTTCAAATGACGATCAGTGAGTGTGTGCTCGTAAATCAGCCCTTAAACCTGTCACACACTGCTGGAGACATGACACACACATTATTTTACACAACCTGTCACCTTGAGTCTAATTTCTAACACACATGAATCAGCCTCACAGACATAATGACTTAAAGTTAAAATGTCATGAATTTTCATAGACTCAAACTATGAAGGATAAAAATGACTACAATTTGTCTAAAACTAATAAACATGTTTGTCTCAAGATTCAGACTAAATCTAAAATAGCTGTAAAAAATGAACACTGGTTTTGTCCCCAAATGGAAGGCGAGTCTCCACAATGTTACCGTGTAAACAGATTTATGTCCTCACAATGTACGCAATACATGTACACACACACACACACGGATTAGGGCTATCATTCTGATTCATGTAGTTTCATTCTTCCTGATGTGTTTTGATGTACCGTGTATCACATTACGTGTCCTGCTGTGTCAGATACTGATATAAATGCCTTTATCTAATTCCCACTGGAGGCTTTGTCACCTCTGCGTTACGCTACATTATGTCTCCACCCATGTTAGTCTCCCTGTGTGTCAGCAGGAAACACCTCAGGATGGATTTCCTGAAGTGTAGTGGACACATTGGCCTGGCGGCTGAGGGGCAATTGATTTGATTGGGTCTTGGAACATTTCTGCCGTGAGATCAGGTCCTATATGTTCGTGTATATGTGAAGCACAGACTTGATGACAGTATCAGTGTGAGAAATGTATTAAAAAATATTAATTTTACACAGATGCAGTGTGTAATATCATGAAGTGGTAATAAACAAGTATTTGCTTTAACTTATGATTTTAAAGTTGCACGGTGTGGTGGCTTCAGAATAATGACACCATCAGTGTACAAGCCTCACAGTTCTTTCTGCCACCAGATATGATCTCCCAGGAACATAAAGGCTCCATTTACGGAACAAAGGAAGTGCGTGAACCATTGTGCAACCACAACAGGAAGAGGACAGCACTTTTGTTTTTCACGGTAACTATAGCCAGCTATCCCCAGTTAAGAATATCTGTGTAAGTTCTAGTTTCTGGCCCCAGTAGTGTAAATGGTGGACGGTAGAGTATATGTAGTAAGTGTGGAAAGCAAAACGCAGTGTGTCCTGTGTTGTTCATTGTTGCTGGGCTGTGAGGAAAATGGAGCGATCCGGTGCAACAGCAGCACCAACAGTAATATTGGAAACACTGAGAGGAGGTTAGAGTTAGGGTTACTGTGTGACCGTTGTTACTGTACACTTTGTAAAATGCAAGGATCTGCCATATTTGTTTAGTGTATTGCTTGGATTTGACAGATGAGGCATCTCCTGGGAAATTAATACATGTTGGCATTGTACGTTTCTGCAAATTACAATTCCATTTGTACATTTCACATTGTGTTATATCAAATCAATGTTTTTGAAGGGCTGAGTGTATGAGGTGAGTTTGTCATCAAGAGGTGGAGGGGTCGGTGGATAGCATTACAGCGAGGAGAAGTTGCAGAGTACCATTTACCAAACGACAAAACTGGTTGTTTTTCCTCGTGACATCCACTTGCACTGCTTTTTGTTTTGTTGTTATTCTGTTCAGATATGTTGCAGCTCACTTTGTATCCTGAAAGCTCAAAATAAAGCTCCTTCATAACAATACTTTACACTTGAGATAGGAGAAATTAATGATTCTGTGATGCCGTTTACTGAGCAGAGATTTAGGGTGCGTTCCAAATCGCATACTTTTTCTTTTCACCTCTTATATGTACTGCAGCTGCCCCTTAAAAAGTGCATACTGTTGCATGCAGTATGCACACAATCGGGACATACCACTGTCTCATAACACATCCGTTACCTTGGAGTTGAAACAAACGCCACTTACCAAGTTTGCCAGAGACAGAGATCAACCCCGAGAGCTCTGCTGTTGTTACTTTGTAATGTATGAAGTTTAACTTTAAAGTTATAACTGCACAGATTGTAGATTCAAACATATTATAGTTGCAATAATAAAATTACATATGCAGTTTTATAGTTTTATATATTTTATAGTTATGTCCTGTAGTTGTTTGTGATATTTCTAATTATTTTGTTCACTTAAACAGTCAATTTTCCTATGATTATTTCTCGACTGGTCATCAGTTACTTTAATGTGCTGTCATCCATCATTGCGGATTCTGACAATCAGCTGTCAGTCAGCTGGATTGTGGGAGGATTGTGGGTCAAATATCCAGAAAAACATGCTGGCTTGCAACCTGCAAAGTTGGACCGGATGTAATAGAACATCCTGGTATTTTTGGCATACTGCCTATGACATACATCTATTGGGACATACTAAATCTTTTTCTGGCATACTATATAGCATAGTAGTACACACAGTTTCTACCTACTGGCTAAGAGAACAGTTGGAAACACCCACAGAGTCTCTTCTGGAAAACATTCATTTCCCCAAATTGACCACCAGAGGTCAGCAGGGTATCGTCTACAGGAGCAGTGAGGAAACAGCCACAAGACACTTAGTATAAATGAAGATAATAATAATTGAACACACAAGGTGTTTTCAAAGGTGAAGAGATTACAAAAGTGACACTAATAAAATATTTACACAAACATACACCAACATATACACCTGTATGCATGCCTACATAAACACATGGCCGCATACACTCCTATACACACAATAAGTCAGGCACTGTCAGGAAAGGCCATTCTCTAAAAGTGAATTTTCAGACGAGATTTATAGACGTGAACAGAGTCAGCTGATCTGATGCTCAGTGGGAGGCTGTTCCAAAGCCGAGGACCAACAATTGAAAAGGTTCCATCACCCTTTGTTTTTAACCTGGACTCTGGAACATTTGGAAGACCCAGATGAGCAGACCTGAGGGCCTGTTTGGACGTTACAGTGTGAGAAGCTCAGTTACATATTGTGATGCGGGATCATCGAGAGCCTTGTGTGTGATTAAAAGAGACTAGGGAGCCAATGCAGGGAAGCCAAAATAGGTGTGATGTGTGAGGATCATTTTGTTTTGGTCAAAAGTTTTGCTTGGAATTGCATTAAATGGAGCGATGTCAGAGCGAGAGAGCTGCCCCCTGGATTGGCACCCCGAGCAGTTGGCGATCGGATGCCTTGCTCAAAAGCACCTCTGCAGTGCCCAGGAGGTGATCTGGTACCTCTCCAGCTACCAGTCCATGCTCCATGCTTGGTTCGGATGGGGACTTGAGCCCGCAACCCCCTGGTTTCCAACCCAAGTATCCATGGACTGAGCTAGTGCCACCCCCAAATTAAAGTAAAAGTTTATTGTAATTCCAATCACAGCAGCCCCTCTCTCAAACAGCAGACATTTTAATGAGCAAAGAGTGTTCTTCTGAGTCAGGTAGAGTATGTTCTTTTCATGAATTTGGCTGCAAAAGCCAAACATGACACTAGGTGGCAGGCACTCCATTCTTTTACGGTCAACTCTCCCCTCACTGTACATTCAGTATTTCACTGACTGTGTATTCTATATGGTCTAAAGAAAGAAAAGGTAATCAAAACGTTTTTGTTTCTTTATAGGAATTCTTTCCATAATGTTGTCAGGCACAATCTGAGCAGGGGCCCACATATAGACAGTGCAAGAATGGTGGTTGCATTGAGAGAGTGGACCCTCCAACTATATGTTGGACAGAAATCAGACCCTTGTGAGTAATTCAGATGCTATTTATGCCTATGTTCAAAGAATAACTCCATTTGCTATATGTGCCTTTGAAAAGGCAAACCCATTTCCATTATGTTTTGTCTTTTTTTTGTAAAACAGCCAGTAGCAATCTATAACAAAATATATTATGTACATATTCTCCATCACCTAGAAATAAACTATAAAACACTATACAATTAAATGAATAATCCCTTTTTTCTATTTGTATTTTTGTAATATGATTTTTGTGATAATTTGCATGTTGGTATTATCCAATGTCAAGTCTCTATTTGATCATGTGACCATAAGATTATACAGTAGCTACTATAACAAGTAGGCCTAACTAGCATGCCTTAGGGCCCATCGTTATAGTGTGCACAGGGGCCTGGTGTAACTACCTTACACCACTGAATCGGAGCCTGTCAGTGGGTGGACGAACATTGATGGTGCGCTTTCGCCCCAAAGCTTACATTACAGCCTGTTTCGCAGCTACGGGCTGCAGTGGTTTCACTCAATACTGGACCAAGTTAAAAAAAATTGCTGACCACATTAGTCAAAGTTTCCTTTTAATTAGAAATATTCCTCATTTGCAACGTTTTCATAAAGTCTATAACCTGTATCTGTGCTCAGAACTATGTGACCGGTCATTTTCAGGCACCATAGCTGCATTCCACTCCATTGCTCAACACACACTGTGACATATTGCGCACACAGGTACACATCTACCTCACCGACAAGCAGCCTTAAGATGCTACCTGCTGTTCTCTTACTGTCCACAGGGTGGAGAGAGTGTAATCTGTGTTCAGTGTGTCCTGATCTGCTCTCAGTGCAGGTCGGTCAGCATAGCAGAGGAAGGTCTAATCTCCACACTGGCTTTATCTGTAAGTGTCACCTGACGGCTGCAGGAGAGTTTTACCCTACTTAGATTACAATCATCTGATATCAGCACCTCATCAACAGTTTGACTGTGACAATGCATCAGTCAGGTGCACTGGAGAGATTCTTAATTCACCCATGGGTGAACAGGTGACACCAAATCACTCATAAATATGAAAGGTTGGTCTGTCTATCTGTGCTCTGTTGAAGATTTCTCTTATCGACTGCATCAGCATCTTGGATCTTAGAGGGTGGAGCTGTGGAGGAGCGAGGGGCAGATATGATTTATAACCTTAATAAAATGTAAATGGGTGAGTTATATAAAAATTCATCTCCTACAGTTGTCATGAACGGAGAAATCAGCTATAGAGACCAAAACCGTTTTTTGTACCAGGTTGTAAGCATGTTTATTTCTGCTGTAAAGTTAGGCATTTTAACATGGGGGTCTGTGAGGAGTGACTCAACTCTGGAGCAACCCGAAGTACATGAAACAGATAATTGGGTGAAAAAAGAATCATGTCCCTCCTTCCCTCTTACTGCCTCTAATGGCATTTGGGAGACCTTGGCACAGCAGCAACAACCAGTCAGAGCCGAGGAGTCTCTAACGCAGCTGTGAAGCAGTCACTTTGTAAACTGTGGTCAAACTGTCAAACAAGGCAGCACTGATTCAAACCTAATATGAATCAGTGGGTTCATTCCGAATCACATACTTTTTCTTTGTACTTTAAGAAGGTGCCGTAGCTGCCCTTAAAAAGTACGTACTGTTGCATGCAGTATGCACACAATTAACCTTTCGCTAAGCCCCGCCTCTCTCTGATGGTCCAACAAGCTGTCACAGTAAACATGGAGCCCTCACTGTAGCTAACTGCACTTCCTGAAGAAATATGATCATATTTTTGGAAGAATGAAAGAGTGATGTCAGAGAGAAGCAGACAGAGGGGTCTACAGTCTGTGTTTGAAGGATATATCCAGGATGTCAAACTGACTCAGCAGCAACAACAGGTTAAAAAGACAAAGACAGTTAGAAGCTAAAGCCGAACTATAGGCTACAGATCACAGTGTAAAAGTGAACCACCACATCACTGCTGATCGCCACACAAGACAATGAATATAAAGGGAAACTTTGCTCATATTGAACCAGCTGGGTATACATTCAGTAGGCTATATCTTCAGTAGCTAGCTAGCTAACCCTACACTTTTCAGGGTTTGATTTTGGTTGTGGAACAGGGAAGAAACGTATATCTTTCTCCAACCTCTCCAGGTAACGAGTCTCATTAATACACGGCGTGCCCCAGACACAACATTTAGCTCCACATCCACAACACCAGCCTGAAAATGACGGAAATCTGACACACTGGAGAACAGCTGTGTTGTTGTCGGACCCTGGTCTGAGCCGGCCTGATGCTACGTTGTGAGACTTAGCGAAGGGTCAGTTGTGACGTACTATTTCATTACAACATTACACCCTCAACTTTGGTCCTCTTTCTCAGATATTCATTACCTTGGAGTTAAAACAAAATGCCAATCACGCCATTCACAGTTTTTTTTTTTTGACATGCTGATATCTAATGATTTTAGCAAGCTACAGCTATTTTGTTGATGTTTCAGCCTGTACTGATATTGTGGCGCTATAAGTGGCGTGGTTTTCAGAGTATGACACGTTGCACTCTGTCTCTATAGAGGTAACTATATCTACTTGTGCAAGTGGGCACTGAAACTGAACTACTAAATCATGTGTGCCTTAAAATTTTCAATAAACAAAATGTGGGCAAAAACCCATAAAAGGCTGGAATACTATCTGCCACTTTTTGACACTGAAATCTGACAGGTTTGTACCACATGTTGTTTTCCAATTCTACTCTTTGTGAACAAAACTGACAGATTATTTTTCAGCGTAACGTTACCCACGTTTGGCCCAAAATCAGTCCCTTTGTGAAGCTTTAAAAGGAGCAGATTGATTCTTGCTTTTTATATGATGCCACACCTCTCCCAGAGGTTACGGTCATTCAGTTTGTAACCTTTGCACAATAAACTCCCTCAGCACAGTAAACACATACGGGATTATAGATGTCCCATTAACATCATCACTGTCCTCAGGCAGAATGACTACATTTCATTTTGTTTGCAGTTAAACAGCAGGCAGTAATTCAGCCGGCGAGTCACAAAAGATGCTGTTCTTCCAGCAGTTTTGCGTCAGAGGACCTGAGTGGTTAATACGGTTTGTTGGCCAGTGAAGGGTTTCATTCCTGTCTCCATGGAGAACACCTGAACAGCCCAGTGGTTGAGTCATAAGCAGGAGTGGTGGAGTTCTTGAGAGTGGCTGGTATGCACTTGATATGACATTGATGCGGCCCTGACAACCCCCAAATATGTGAGACAGCCTTCTGGTAATACCTCAGTGTGTTTCCATTTCAAGTATTTTTATGTTAGATAAAGTCTGGTGATGAAGGGAATGACATCTGAGTCATGTTTTACCACTTTTCTTTCATCTGGAGAGTTTCTGCTGCATGTTTCAGCTTGTGTAGCAGCAAACTAAAGAGGACAGGGATTACTGTGAAGGCTAAGGCTGCCAATGTTTCTTTTATTTGTCCATTTTCTGGCACTATATGTAGTAGGATATGCCAGTTAAGTGGATCGCTGGGGCCAGTTAGTAATATGAGTGTCTGGATAGTGACCTGTGACCTGCATGAATTGATGTTTGTTGGGCATTTGGGGGCGGCACAACAAGCTGCAAGCACAACACTGTGTTGACAAGTTAGCTAAAGGCTCGGACACACCAAACAGACATCAAAGCGCTAGTAGAGACGAAGGCCGACTGTTGCGTCACCTCATGTCACCTGTGTCTTGGCCAAAAAATGTCCAGGTTATAGTGCTGAACTGTGTTGCTATGAGCTGAACTGTTGGTCAAAATGCACACAGGGAGGGCGCGCTGTCTGTGGCGCAGGGTCCTTACTGCTCTGTGCCCGGTGTTTTACTGAACATCCAACATGCAGCTGCTAGTTAAAGAGTTAATACTAAAAATACCTCTCTATATTCATTCATTCCTCATTTGGTTTGTTGGAATCTGGTCACCAAATTGCAAAGTTTGGGGCTTTAAAACCAAAATAATGAGCTGAATGATGTAAGAACACCCGACAGAGCTCAGGGTAACTGCAGTCAATTGATCATTTTCCATTGGTTTGTTACTACAAGCAACATCTTTCACATTACACCCATCCATCCATTTTCAACCGCTTATCTAAAGCTGGGTCGCAACCTCAACCTCAATCCAGCCAGCGCAAACCCCAGCTCCATGGGACCAGACAGCCCCAACTCCATGCTGGATCAGCAAACTTTCTGTTGCTGCTGTTACACAGGTTTGACCCAGTGCTGCCACTGGCTACCAGACCACTGTGACACCTCGCACTGGAAGGTTTAAGCAGAACATTCCAGATGTCCTTCTCCCCCATGCAGGTGTTCCCAGACGAGATATGTAACCCCTCCAGCATGTTCTGGGTCTGCCCCGGGGCCTCTGAGGTAGTACGGAGCATGAAATATATCAGTGGTTTAGCACAGCGTCTGCAGTGCTGTTGGTGCAGTGCCAGACCGTCATGGTGAAGAGGGAACTGAGCTGGAAGGAAAAGCTGTTGATTTACTGGTCCATCAACATCCCAACCCTCACCTATGGTCATGAGCTCTGGGTAGTGACTGAAAGAATGAGGTCGTGGATGCATGCGGCCAAAATGAGTTTCCTCAGAAAGCTGTCTGGGCTCAGCCTTAGAGATAGGGTGAGGAGCTAGGGGTACCTCCCACTGGATGGACACACTATTTTTCTCCATAATTACACTGGTCAGTTTAACTTTTCATTTGGCCAAATCCAAAAGTGCTGAAGTGGTGAACATACAGTTGAAGAAGTTTTATGTGCAGCTCTGCCCTGAAGGCAAACTCCTGTCATGAGGCTCATGAATGCTAAGAGTGTCAAAAGGTATTTGTGTCTTGTGCTGTGTTGATAAAGAACTGTCTGTCTGCATTCCTTACCACTACTGTAACCGCTGTGCGTCAGCCTTTTTCTGAAGTCTTCTAATTCCTATATCCAGAGAACAAATTCTTTGGATTGTCTGAGATCTTTAGTTTGTATGGCAACAGGTGGGGGCTCTTTGGTCAAGGCTTGACAACATTTATTGGTCAGTTACCAATCTGCCATCTGGAGTCCTTCAGCCATTATTGTTGATCATAATGGGAGTGCCAGAGTAATAAATGCTCTTCTTTGGCCCAGAAGTGGAGCTTGTAATGACATTAAAGTATTCAGTCAGTGGACTGCTGCGTAAGAGTCTTACATAATTTGAAGAACTCTCAATGGATGGCACACAGAGATGTGTGTGTTCAGCTGACTGTGTGTGTAGCCTGTTTTGACCAGTTTGGTGCAGACTGAAATATCTTAACAACTATTGGTTGATATTTTCACATTCATGGTCTCTAGACGATGGATGCACAGGATTTACACCTGCTGAACATCAGCAGGGACATTCTGGGAACTCTCTCAGAGAGCTCCTAACTCAGCCAAATATTTTTAGCAAGGAGTCCTAGCTCAGGAGGGATTTAGGAAAATTCTCAGGGCAACTTTGAGCAAGGAAGGGACAGAAACTTTTACCTTAGTGAGGAGGTGTGGTTGACCCCATTGCTAGGCATGATGCATTCTTTTAGTAGTTGTGATTGATCGCCTCTTTATGACCCAGCAAGGCGTGGACATTCAGTGGAAATGAAAAGAACTGAGTCACACTGTGACTGTGTAAAGCTGAAAACACCCCTGGCACACACTGGGAGCATCAGGTTGCAGCTCGTCAACAGACGACCACGCAAAGTTATTGTTACTTATACTGAAAGATCTGTACTCAGTGTTAGCTCAAAATCATGTCTGGAGAGGTCCAAATTAAACTATGTTTCTCACCTGAAGAGCTCATCTCCAGAGCTATGACTCACCAGTAAATATCTTTTTGGCCATTGTCTTTATGATTGGATTGTGGGTTATTTAGCTCGGGACCTCAACAACGAATCTCTCCTCATCCAGTCTTCATCACACATCAGACACAGCAACAACAACAGAGTTCTCTTTGTGCATCAGTGTTGAGGAAAGGAGTCGAGCTGCCATAGGAGCAGAGAAGAAGAGCTGCTACGGGAGCTGGTATGTACAAGCTGAGAGTGAGTGGGTGAAAAATACATTCTAGGGGTGGCAAGGCTGGAAATAGGACAGTGGCATAAAGTGCAACAGGGCATCGCGACCAGGAGCACCCATGTGTTGTACATTAGAAATTATAGAGGCGTATAGGAGGTGTGGTACTTGCCTCTGGTGTGTTTTGGCCTTAAGCGCTGTCACAGTTTGTTTGATCACTCTGCTGATGGAACGTTGCAAAAAAATCACTGCAGCACTGTTGCGTTTTTAAGATGCAACCTCAATCCAGCCAACACAAACCACAGCTCCATGGGACCAGACAGCCCTGACTCCATATTGGATCAGCAAACTTTCTGTTGCTGCCGTTGCACTGGCTAGACCTGGCGTTCTGCTGGCCACCAGCCCATTGTGACACCCCACGCTGGAGGGTTTGTGCCAGCCAAATTCTAGCCACTACAACCTCCATCCAAGGGTGACTCTCCAGACTGCTGCCTGGTCTTCTCCTGGGGAAGCAGTCCACAGTGGGGGGTAGCGAGGCGAAGGGATTGTGGGGTGGCTAGCAACTATATTCTTGTCTCTTTGTGGTCTTATAATCAGAGAGAGAGGGGCAAAGAAAGTCTGAGTGAATGAGCTGTGTGCAACTCTACAATTCAATAAAATTAAACAATTCAGTGTATAGCAAACACTGAGTTACTGTTTGATGCCCTGCATATGCCGGTGATCACCTGGCTAATCCAGCTTTAAAAGTCTTCCGCCCCTATTTCTAACAGTTTTTCACTTTCTGCGCTTTCTTCAGAGCTTGAATGTTTAGTAAATAACTTTAATCCTTCCCAGGATCGAGTCTGAACTGTGAGCGGAAAGAGTTTCCTTAGAATTAAGTCAACAGGAAGCTTTGTGAATACGGCCCCAGCACACTGGCATTGTGAGCATGTTAGCATTCCAACATTAGCCTTTAGCTCAAAGCACCACTGTGCTGAAGTACAGCCTCACAGAGCTGTGGACTCTTAGCCCTGTTCACATGATGCCTAACTCAACTGAAAATGTACAGCCGTGCAGGAAAGAATGGATAGACGCTGTGGCTGAGATTAAATACCAAAGCTTTGTGAATCAAAATAAGCAGTGTCTCCTCAAACCTTCACAAATGCCCTTTAATTGTTATATTAAAAGAGATGACACGTTCAACGCAGGTGTAGGTGTTGGCCTGCATTCTACGGTGTCAGATTTATGGACTAATATCATCATCAACAATGAACGGCACCCGGGGGAGGAACCACACCTACAGGCGTCAGAGGATTCATCTTTACTGTTCTGACAAGGAAAATGGAAACTAAATCTGTGTCAAGATTTTAGATGACGGAGAAACATAAATGTCACTTGTGTCAGCTGTTTCAGCGCTACTGGGAATACAAAAGGTTCGAATATGACCCGTGTGGTGTGTGATGTGAGTATTTGATAAGGTCAAAACATCTGACGTTAGTTTGTCAAACAGCTTTGTGACTGTAAAGAACATCCTTGTGTTCGATAAGATAAAGAGCATTTGATGTTTTTGTTGTCGTTACATTTGGGTGGGAAGAGGATGTTGTAGGATCATGAAATGCCACCCAGGAAAGAGCAGCCATCTTTCAGGGAAAAGTTAAGTGTGTTTTCACTTTCTTGGAAGGGCCAGCATCATGTGCGTCAGATTGAAAAGTTGTCACCTGAAACAAACTCTCTCACACACACACGCTCACTCATGGGTAACCTGGGTCAGGATCAAATTAAATTATGATTTTCATGGTTAGAGGGCAAAAATTAGATAAAATTATGAGCAAGAACAAGGTGATGAAAGTGTGAAAGTGATCATGAATGATGGTCAAAGCTTTTCAGATGATGATCAGTGAGTGTGTGCTCGTAAATCAGCCTTTACACCTGCCAAACACTGCTGGAGACATGACAGTTTGTAAGTGTGTAGAAATTATTTACATTCAAATTTTTATACAACCTGTCACTTTGATTTTAATTTCTCATACACGAATTAGCTGCACTGGATTATCCATCCATTCATTTTCCTCCGCTTATCCGGGGCCAGGTCGCGGGGGCAGCAGGCCAAGCAAAACACCGCAGACGAAAGCAACTCTTTCCAGCTCCTCCTGGGGTACCCCAAGGTGTTCCCAGGCCAGATGAGATATGTAATCCCTGCAGTGTGTTCTGGGTCTGCCCCGGGGCCTCCTACCAGTGGGACGTGCCTGGAACACCTCTAACAGGAGGCGCCCAGGAGGATCCTGATCAGATGCCTGAACCACCCCATCTGACCCCTTTCAACGCGAAGGAGCAGCGGCTCTACTCCGAGCTCGCTCCAGATGTCCGAGCTCCTCCCCCTATCTCTAAGGCTGAGCCCAGACACCCCACCGAAGAAACTCGTTTCGGCCACTTGTATCCACGACCTCATTCTTTCAGTCACTACCCAGAGCTCATGACCATAGGTGAGGGCTGGGACGTAGATGGACCAGGAAATTGAAAGCTTCGCCTTCTGGCTCAGCTCCCTCTTCACCACGACGGTCCGGATGTTCCATTTTATCCTCACTCGTGAACAAGACCCCAAAATGCTTGAACTCTGTGGTTTGAGGCAGTAACTCTCCCCAAATCCAGCAGGGTTTATCCACCTGTTTCCGGCAGAGAAATATGCCTCAAATTTGGAGGTGCTGACTCTCGTAACTGGATTAGTTTAACCCTCGAAACCTGGAGCGACATCGCTTCAGATGCCTATTGCAAGTATTTAAACCTTTGAAACCCTGAAATTGGGGAGATTTTTTCAGAAAGATGGGAAAAAGGCAATGGACAACTTGCCAAAAAAATGCCCACAAATTGCAAAAAATTAATAGATTAAAAAAAAAAAAAAAAAATAGGGCAAAAAAGCTGGGTAAAAATATGTTTATAATAATAAATATTATTATTACTTTTTAAAAATTATTGTACAAAATTATTATAATTTTTTAAAAACTTTTCTCAGGTCATTTCCTTGTTCTTTTTGTTTTTAAATTCTCTCTTTTTACTAATTTCTTGGAATTTTTGGGGGGTCTTTCCTTCTTTTGTTGCTTGTTGCCTTCTTCCCATGTTTTTAAAAGAAATCAAGCCAGTTTGCTCAGGTTTCAAAGGGTTAAGAATAACAACAAGAAATATATGGAAAAAATCTGACTAAAAAGTCATGAATTACAAATAAAACTATGACGGCTAAAAATTCACTGAGCTGTGACCAAACCTAACGAGGCATTAAGATAACAAGACTAAATGTAAAACAGCTGTCATAATGAAGACTGCAGAGACATGACAGTCATATCAGTGTTCCATCTAACTCTTTGCAAGACACACAAAAACCTAATTTCCCACACTTTTCCTTTAAAACCAAAAACAAACACACATGCACCCCCCTCCTCCTCCTCCTCCTCCTCACACAGATACAGACACACCTCCTCTCACTCCTCCTACACTCAGCTCCTGCAGCACAGTCACCTCCCACTATAAAACCCACAGAGTTTCAGTCACACTGTCCACAGTCAGATACAAACCGGTTCACCATCAGCCTGCCTGTGTGTGTCTGTGCGTGTGTGTGTGTGTGTGTGTGTGTGTGTGCACGGGGAGAGAACAAGTCGGAACACTTCAGATCTCGTCAGATGGGAGCAGCTCAACATTTGTCTATGCTGGTGTGAAATGTGACCAACAGTTTGCGCTCAAAGTCTTTGTCATATTAATACAGGCGCGTTCATGTAGCTCCAAACAGCAGGATTACAAAGCGTTTTTATTCTAAGAAGATGAAGCCATAAATTCAGTGTGTCGCGAGGTGGAAGCTGATTTTTACTCCAACGATTCCCGTCGAGATGGAAAGTGCCAACACTCCCTGAAGACGAGATGGGAAAATGGGAGTTAACTATGGTGAGTGTGATTATTGATGTGATGTAAGGATAAACTGAAGTCAGATAAAGAGTGGGTTTTATGTCCATGGAGCCATTCAGGGCTAGTCAGCACTTACTCTGTGATCTGATAAATACAAATAATGTCCTGATTAATATGTGAGGAGATTCCTGCTCTTCAATCTTTATATGTGAATACAGCTTTTTATAATCTCTGTAAATCTGCAGGCTGTTTGTGCTGAAGCTGCAAAAAGTCAAGCCTCAGTTTGTGCCTCTCCTATATTAACATTTAAAAGCTGTAAGCATCATTGTTTATTAAAAAATAATACCTGGCAATGCATGAAACACCCAGAAGTTATTTTAGGAACATTTCATTCTGTTGTGAGGAATCCAATCTATCTGGATGAACATCTCTGTCTCACAGGAACGACAAAAATTCTTAACCTGGTTCTTAAGTTGCTTATCATTTCCAAATCTAGGTTGCGAGAAATGACTATATCCTTTTTTAAAAAAAAATATTATTATTATTATTATTATTTTAACTCAGGCAAATTATTGATGTTTCAATTTGTATTATAATGTAAAATATCTGAAAGAAACATCAATATAAGTGATATTAATATGTGGTAAGGGACTGTTCTTTATTTATTAGAGGAGAGGGGTGGCTCAGGTGTGACTTCTTTTTTTAAAATAAAAAAATAAATAAAAATATTGATGTTTTAATTTGTATTGCACTATAAAATATTGAAGAACAAAAAGAAACCCTAATATAAGTAATATTAAGATGTGGTTTGGGGACTGTTCTTTATTTATCAGAGGAGGGTTTGCTGGGGTGTGACTTCCTTTAAAAATATATATATTATTATCATTATTTTAACTCAGGCAAATATTCATGGTTCAATTTGTATTGCAATATCAAACACTAAAGAAGAAAAAATGTAAAAAAAAAAAAATAAAAATATGGTAAGGGACTGTTCTTTATTTAAAATAACAGTTTTTTAATTTTTTTTAATCTATTTATTTATTTTAATTTTGAGCCCCACCAAAGCTACTAATATTTTTCCTTGACCCTCCCTGAGTGCATGGCAGAAAATGCACAACTGTCCCTCCACCACAAATTAGTCCTAGATTTTTAAAAATTACCTTTTGATGTTTGAATATTAAAAGTTAAAAGCTGAAGATGAAATCCTGGCATCTCTTTGTCTTTGCATGCTTGTTAATCTGTGCAAATAGTTTATTTTTTGGCAACATTTTAAATGTAGAATTAAGTGATTTTGATGAAATATCACCATTTTCAGCTCAGATTTTTTTGACAGAAGTGTTCGTTGCACATTATGTGACCAAGGACTGTCGGAAATTTGGAAATACAACGATATTTTTTGTTTTTTATAGTTTCTGGCTGTGATAAATGGTGTAATTGTGGTATATATATGCCGCTTCCCAAGACAAATTAAGAAAAAAAGTCCCTTCCCAGTGTTTAAAAAATAAAAAACTTATTTGATATGCCTCCCCCTTGATGCACCACCCCTTCCCCCTCATAAATAAAGAACAGTCCCTAACAGATGTTAAAATAAGGTAAGGGTTTTAGATGACCTTTCAGTCTCTCTTCACTGTGTGTTTATTTTTCTGCTCTGTAACTCACATTAATGTTCACACACCAGAGGCACAAACTGATCTGCAAAAGGTCAAGACTGTGTTTACCTCCCTGTCTCTCACTCATGACAGCTGAATCCTCCTGCTGCTCCAGGATCTGCTTTTCCCCTCATATTAGCTGCTGTAGAGGCCGACATACTCAGATCTCCACAGATAAAGTTTTTTCTGATTCAGATTTGGCTGTCCGCAGTGCTTCGTACCACCATCACTGAAACTGAGTAGCAGTGAGACACAATGCGCAGCCAGTTTCCCATCTGTGTTGCTAACAAACGAGTTTCTATGAGGGACAATGGGGATTGTGTGATACCGGTTAGCACCAGCAGACACTGGAGCTAAACTTTTGTCTTTGCATAAAGACATTTAAATGATCATTTACATATGAGCTTGTGATCCCTCCCAGCTGGATGTTAAATAATTGTTGTGAGCGCTGCTGTTTGTGTCATCTCCTCTGCAGTCAGTGATGCTCGCTGTGTGTGCAAACATGTGACCTTGACACAAAACTGTAGCTCAGAATTAGAAGAAGATGTAATTATATAAATAATTTAGATCCGACAGCTCAGGACACAAATGATTTTCTGCTCTGAACAGAGCACAGGAGCAACTACAGAACATATTTCACTGCAGGGTGTCTGTATAGATTTGTGAGACACATTAACCACACGGATTAGACACGGGTCATGCAAGACATGTTACTGGCGCCTGGCATTCTAATGCACATTGCACAAGGCATTTAAAGGAGCACTCCACCAGTTTTACTCTTGATGTTTTGATGATGTGCTATAACGTTATCACGCAGATATTTGCAACCTCAAGAGCCACAGGTCCTTGAAGGCCCACAGCTTTTTTTTTTTTTTTTAACCATTTTAGATCCTTTTATTTTTACCAGAAACAGTCCTGAAGTTGTCATCGCCAAACCCACCAGACTCCATTCAAATAAACAGTAATTTAAGTGTGTATAGAGGCTGCATACTTTCACATCTCACTGGGTGAATTTAAGGTTTATTTCAACCAAAGCAGAGTTGGTGATTGTTGGAACAGCGGAAAGACAAACAAAGACTTCTTTTGGGAGGTTTATTTTGTTTGTGTCTACGTTGATGAAGTACGTTTGGCAATGCTAAAATTGCTGTTTATTTAGATGGAGTCTGGTGGATTTGGTGATTGTGATTTCGGCGCTGTTTTTGGTGAAATAAAAAGGATCTCACTCTTTAACAAAAAGGTCTGTCTAGAGCTGAATCATTTAAATGATCTCGTCAGACACTGTGAGCCAACGTGAGCCTGTCAGTAGCAGAAACAAACACTTTTATGGGACGTAAATTGGCGATGTGAACCTGCCCTGAATGGTTACACTGCAGCCTGACCTTTGCGGCTGCAGCACATTCGCTCAGTACTGGACCAGTTTAAAAAATGTTGTTCCTATTGGTCATTTCGGTACAAAAAAATAGAAAAAAACAGGGTGCTGGTTTAAAAATATCTTTTAACTCTGGATTTTAAAGTTTATTTGAAGTGCAAAAAAGCCAGACAGTGACTCAACAGCATGGTAGCAAATGCTTTGTTCCCCCTCTGTGTAAAAGAATGAGACGTTTTGTGGGTGTTCCCATAAATGCAGACTGTATCTATGCTATTATGTTGCATTATCGGTAATGCATTATGGGTAGTGCGTTATGGGGAATGTAGGTTCCAGCATTTTTGGAGCTTCTTTCATACTAGAAACAAAAAGTCAGGCAGTTGCTTTAAAGGAGGATAAAGAGGGAAGCTACAGGCGTCTTAAGGCGTGCATGCATATCTTGTGTTCTGCAGGTGATGTACGGTATGTTCTCTTTGACATGGGTGGATTATGAGACAATGGGCCCCTGGGCACAGATACGCAAAGGGCCCCACTATCTGTCCTACATAGGAGCCAGACACACAGGCTTTGTGGTGGTTTTGTGTCTATTTGTAGTCATTTTGTGGCTTTGTGTCTCCTTGCGGGTGTTTTGAGTCTCTGCCTGGTCGGTACATTTTAATTTGATGTTTGACATTTTGCAAGTAGGAGGCCTGCTGACACTGTAGGTCCAACAATCCATCCCTGCCTCTTGGACTTGATTTTGAGTAAGAAAAGGTGAACAGAAAGATAGAAATGGAAACTGATACCTTCATTATTTGCCCTCATGATGCATTTGGTGTTCAGTCTTCATGGTAGTAATTTATACACATATTGTTCAGCGGCTCCTTTAGAACTTTTTAAATTATCCGTTACAGCTGTTGTGTCGTTATACTTAATATTCTGAGAGCAGGAACAAGGCGCTCAGTATTCACGTTTGATTAACCCTGCTCCCCTGTGTGTGTTGCCTCAAGTGTTGTTGAGCATTCTGGAGGAGCGACTGCTCGAACACTGATTGATAGCCTCGCTGAGATCAAACAAGGTCTGACCTCTTGTCTGAATATGTAATGAAAGCAGCAACACGTCTGATCAACATCATGACACATGGTGCTGCATCAACAGCCTGCGGGACTCCTTTTTATTGGTCGCTGGAGGATACATAACGCTGACGGAAACTTGCTGACATTTAGGCAATATTTTGCTTTGGTGTACTATTTGATGTGCTAACCTTTTGATAATCCCGTATTTGTCCATAAACATTCATGTTAACCTGCAAAATTCTGGGAAGGTTCAGGTTGCTATGTAGCAGGGAAATTGTTAAAAACCAAGAACTGGCTAACAGCAGGTGGAGTGGATGAGTTAATTATTATCATTACACACGTAACTGTTTGTGGGGTCATTGCAGGTTTGAAGTGATGGTTATGAGTATAAGCAAATATTGCGTAGTCATGGTGGCTCACATGGGATCAGTGTGAGTGGCAGTGGGCTGGTGTGTCACCTGTTTGTGTTTGCTGTTTGGCCATGGAGGCTTTCTGCTATTTTTACCCCCTCAGGGCCAAACCTCTGACCCTGATGTTGTGAGCAGTAACAGTACTAGATATATATCTGTGTATTTGACCCGCACCTGTGTATTTTTGCGAAGCAAGCAGGGCATTGAAAACCTTGAAAACAGTGCAAAACCCTTAGTCATTGTTTCTCCTTCTGCCGTCCCCAGAACCCAGTGCAGGAATGGGGTGAGGAGGTCGAGGATGGCGCAGTTTATGGAGTCACGCTGCGTCGGGAGCCCGTCCCCTTCTCCCCCGACCTCAGCGAGAAGAGTCCATGCTGCGCTTTTGTGCAGTACCGAACCTGCAAGGTGCGGCGTCTGAAGGCCGCGACCCTGGACCTTCTTGTGAATCACCTCCTGGACCCTGGCTGCCAGGAGCAGGACTACAGCAGGATCTTCCTCTCCACGTACAGGACCTTCACCGGCACCTCAGAGCTCATAGAGCTGCTCTTCCAGAGGTACAGTCACGTTTTTGTACCGCTGGATGTCTGGTTTTGTCAGGTTTGTTGTAATGGAATAGTGTGACATTTTGGGAAATATACTTTTTGGCTATCTTGTCATGACTTAGATGAGAAGATTGATACCACTTACAGCAAATATGATCTGGCTGGCAGCTGGTTAGCTTAGCTTAGCAAGGAGCCTGAAAATGGGGGGAAACGGCTACCCTGGCTAGGGAGCTAAGAAAGCTAAAACAAACTTGAAACATCTAATTGGTGAGCATTTTTGTAGGCTTTTATTTACCCCTGTTTCCAGTGTTTATGCTAAGCTAACTGGCTGCTGGCTGCAGCGTCATATTTGGCATACAGATATGGAAGTGGCAGCCTGTCAGTTTTCTAATTTCACTTTCTACAAGGAAGCGAATAAATGTAATTTTGAACACTTGAATTATTCCTTAAACGGTCAATGAAAGCCCCTTTTAGTTATTTAGAAACAATAACAATGGCATTAACATGGCAATAACAGTCATTTACCGTCTGTCCTCTGCTCTGAGGGTAAGGAGCTCTGGGACCTCATTGTCTCCCCAGTTTGCAGACATTTTTGGCTGCTGTTCTACGTCTTTGAGTTAGCTGCTAACTGCTGCTAGCTGCTCTTTAAATCTCCCGGCAGCGGTTCACACACATCACATGTCGTCAAAATGTAACCCCCCTTCCCATCCAGCTAGCACACACACACCAAACCAACATTAAAGAATAGCGGTGACAAAGGCCGACTGTTGCGTCATCTCACATTGCCTGTGTCTCAGCAAAAAAGTTGCACCTGAAAACACCTCAAAGATGACAGCCAGCGGCCAACCAGCATGTACGTTCTGGGACTGCATGAGAGAAATAACTCTCCACAGCAGCAGGCAGTAGTAGTCTGTATACGTCATTCGAAAAGGGAAACCGGAAGACTGACAGGACGGATTCAAGACACTAGTTAGCCAGTTAGCACATTAGCACAATCTTATATTACAAGGATAAATGATATTTACCGTGCACCAGTGAACTATAACTTGAACACTTCATATAACACATTTGTTTTGCTCTCACGCCCTTTTGACTGTAACCATTTGTTTACTTTCCTCACTTCTGTTTCTCTTCGTGTGCGCTGAGTTGAACTGCCATTCAGAGTGATTTCATTCAGAATCGGGCCCCGCCATCATGCTGAATTGACCAGAAAAAGCCAACTAGTGCGGGTCACGCCGCACAAAACTAGGGCAACGGGTGCTCACTGACAGCCAGACATTCACCAGCAGCCGACCTTCAGCTTTGTGTGTCAGGACCGTTACACAGATGTCAATTCGTGGCTGTTACTACCTCTGCTGCTGGCTTAAAGGCGAGACAACTCTGTCCCTTCATTCTGCGGTTATACCCTTTTTGATTTCAATTATAAAGAACAGCAAGGCGGGATAACGGAGTGATATTGCCACCTTGAAGAGGCTGTTATAAAGGGTCTTAAATAAGACATTTCCCCTCATTCACACACACTCTATCCTTCAGTAGTCTTTGTCTGGTTATTTTCCCCCGATCAAAAAGTTCAGTCTCCATTTTCAACATGATGCAGAGCCACAGGTAAAGAGTCCTCTCCTTTGTGCACGACTCTGGGAAAACATCTCGGGTTGTTGCACATGCAGAGTCACCAAGTTGCGTCAGGATCTTTTTATACATTGTTTCCTTGACAAAGCAACCGTCTCCCATCTGCTTTGATGTCGTAATAAGTACCCAGCAGGTGCTCATTATCTTGAGGCTTTCGACAACAACCATTATGCACAGAGCGGTTCTAGACTGTGGTTAGCATGTTTCGAGGTCAGGTTTAGGATAGTTGCAGGGTAGGAACAAATAATAATTAAAATAAAATGCAGAAAACAGCCTGAAGAGTGAGGCCAAGTCTGTTTTTACCCCCAACAGAGACAATGCTGCGTCAGATCTGGACAACAGCGAATGCTACAGGAGGTAGGTGGATGACTTTCGGACCTTTAATTTTTAATATGTAACTCATGGCTTAAAGTGTGGTTTAAGTAGTTGAAGTATAACGATCTTTCCGCTGCCTCCTCAGCCCTCTGCTGGCCTTTGTCCAGACATGGTTGGATGATTACAGCGAGGACTTCAGGGATCCTCCCCTGCACCCGGCGCTCAGGCAGCTGTTGGATCACCTGAGGATCAGCTCCGCAGTTCACGACAACATGCGCAGCCAGCCGAACTTTAGCTCGCTGGCTTCACAAGCTGAGGCACTGCTCATGAGGTTACAGAAAGAAGGTGATCCTCAACGACATAACATGACCAGAAATAAAAAGGCCTTTGCCCATGTGCTGCACCATCACACCAAATCCTCTGCAAAAAGTCAAGCTCACTATTTCTGATTCCCTCTCTGTGTCTTATTCAGGAGCTGAGACAATTGTCAGTCCTGCCAGGGCAGATCTGGAGCATGACGAGGAGGCTTCTGGTGACGAGGATTCAGGATGTGAAAACTCTCTGGATGTAGGCAGCATCATGGATTTCTCCGTCTCAGCCATTGCAGAACAGCTCACCCGAATGGACTCTGTACGTGAGAGGATGTTTTTTACACGTCTCTGCTTCACGTTGGTAATTAAAGGCTGATGATTGGTTTTCGTGTCGTCTTTAGGCTCTGTTTGTCAAAGTGGTGCCGTACCAGTGCCTGGGCTGTATGTGGTCGCAAAGAGACAAGAAGGAAAACATGTCTCCCACCATCCGGGCCACCATCGCACAATTCAATGCCATCACCAACCAGGTCATCATGTCCCTTCTCTGCCAGCCGACAGACGCCACCTCTAGTCCCACTTCCTCTCGCCGGCCTCTCACTACGCCAGCTCAGAGGGCTCGCATCATAGAGAAGTGGATCAGAGTAGCTCAGGTCAGTCAGGAAGTCAAGTTCTGACTCTTGGTTTCAGATGGTTTTTAACCCTCGGCTCTGACTTATAAAGACATTGTTCACCATTGCATTGGGTAGCTGTGAATCTCACACATCAGACACAATTTAAAGCTGCTACGCTAGGCTTTAGAGGGTTAAAGGGATAGTTCAGATTTTTGGAAGTGGGGTCATACGGGCTACGAATCTATAGTCAGTGTATGACATACGGTAGATGTCAGGTGGGAGGCCGTCAGTTTGGGAAAGCAGAGTGGAGTCTGACAAAGAAGCTAAGCAATGTACTGCTTTGCAGAGGTCAGCAACAACACTTATTTTAGCCACCTAAAAAAGTCCTGCCTAAAAAAATCAATATCAGTTTGGGTGTTCGCTATATTAAGAGTATTTTAATTGCTTAACCTTTCCGTCAGAATGCCATTACCAACAGGGAAGCCAGTAACGACTTCAGTTCTCCAACTATGCTCTTGTCAAAGCCACCAGACTCCATTGAGAAAAACACCAATTTTAGCCCTCTGATCACAGCAGCTGCTCGTCTACAGCTGCTTCAATCAGCTAGTTTGTTTGTGTTATTGTGTGACTGTGGTGAGTCTGAACTGACTGTTTTAAACACCAGAGTCACACAATAACACAGATTTAACTAACTGATCAAGGCTGTGGTCGACCAGCAGCTCCCGTGTTCAGTGATGTTAAATCGCTGTTTTTCTCAATGGAGTCTGGCTTTGAAGAGAGCGATGCAACAGCTTCATTTTCCCATTGAATATAACTGCCTGACATAAAGGCAAAGCACTGGAAATACTCTTAATATAGCGTACACTTTCACTGATATTGATATTTTTAGGTGGAACTTTTTTAAGGTGGCTAAAATGTGTTTTGCTGCTGATCCCATCCACAGCAGTACATTGCTTAGCTTCCATGTTGGACTCCTGTCTGCTTCTCCAAACTGGTGGCGTGCCGATTGACATCAACTGTATGTAATATACTGTTTATGCATACGTATCTGAACTATCCCTTTACTGTATGCTGGTGTTACGTGAATCCACTGAATGCAAGTTGTTTCTTCTGCAGGATTGTCGTCGGTTAAAGAACTTCTCGTCTCTGAAGGCGATCCTGTCGGCCCTTCAGTCCAACGCAGTCTACAGGCTGAGAAAGACCTGGGCTGCTGTCAGCAGGTAGGGCAGGGTTATAGGCACAGTGTCTGTCTGTCTCTGCGGCTACATTTATAATGTGCTCTACATAATCGTCCTTTAATGAGGTCGTTGAACCCTCATCAGGTGCAATTCAGTGTCTCTGACAGAGCAAGTCAGCAAATGTCTCGCCTTTTAGTGACACATATTCTGCAGTGTGTCGTGTCGTGTAAGCTGTTGTAGTGTCAAGGACAACTGGAGCATAACTTCATGTCGTTCTCTTTGTGGTGTAAACATCTGGACCGAGGACTGATTATGGACTGAATAGCTGCATATTTACTACATCCTGTCTCTGTTCTTGTTGCAGGGACAGCATGGCCACGTTTGATAACCTCTGGGAAACCTTCCCCGATGAGAACTGTGTCCTGACCAACAGAGAGCTGCTGGTGGAGGTGAGAGGGAAACTGTATCAGTGTTCACAGTGGTGACCTGTAGATGCACTGAAACCTACAGTCTTCCATAAGTGGGTCAATAAGACATACACTGACCGACAACACCTTAAATATTTAGTTACGATGTTCATCATGAAAGTATACATATATGCTCTGAACATTTTAGAGTCTGCTTCTCTCAAACCCAGTTCAGACCAAAGATTCGTAATGAGATGAAACTGACCGCAGACGGCGTGTTCGTTTAGTTAGTTTAGTTCAGTGTTAGTTTATACGTGCTGAAAACTCAACACAAAGCTAGACTAGTCCCTTGGGACATATGAATGACCCTATGATGGCAGATACTCTTTCATATCATTGTAGAGTCTTTTAAGTTACGCTAAATTGTATAGTGCCTTTCTAGTCTTCCAACCCCTCAAGGCGCTTTTACACTACATGTCACATACACACACACATTCACACTGCAACTCAGTAACACACAGGAGCAGTTTGGGGTTCAGTATCTTGCCCAAGGATACTTTGACATGCAGAGTGGAGGAGCTGGGGATCAAACCACTGATCTGATTAGTGGACGGCCCACTCTACCTCAGAATTGTCATGGCAGCTTTGGTTATGTCTCCTCACACATCAGCTTATGTTAGAAACACCTAATGATTTGGGGTGTAACAGCGCTGAAGCCGAGACCAAAATGGTGACACAAACATCCAGTCTCATGTCGTCGTTCTGTCTCTGGTGTAAAGGTCACAACAACAGCAGCTTTAGCAAGCGAACTGATGTAATGTGATGGTCTCTTTGCGGCTGAGTCACAGCCGCTACGGCCGAAAAAATATCAAAGTAGCAGAGGACTTTTATTTTGATTAGATTTAAGACAGTTGCACCATAAATTGATGCCAAAAAGGCTCAAATTGGTGAATTTTCATGCACCAGAATGCAGGTAATTATGTTTTTGACACTCAAAGCCACGATTTTCACCCTGATTTTGCATCGCGGAGACTATTGTAATCTTTTGAGTGTTCATACCTGGCGATGTGTGTTTCTGTCAACGGGACGCCAACTGCGTTACAACCTGTGTGTACACACCACAAGATTTCTCCACCGAGCCCTCGCCGACAGAGCCCCAGATAATGCGGTGACGTCACCAAACTTGGAGACGACACATGGTAAAGGCATGGATATTCTTCCCAGTGTTGAATCAGATCTGCCTCCAGGGCCTGGGTCCAAACACAACACGCTCCCCGTGATCCTGTGGACGCCGCCATTGTTGTTGCCGGCTTGTCAGTGTTGCCAGATCTTGGGAGAGAAACAAGCAACCAGGGCTATGGAAACAAGCCCAAAAGATGCAACGGATATATATAGAGGAAGGCAACGTTTAGAAACAAGCCCAAATAAGCAACTCCACTTTAGAAACAAGCCCAAATAAGCAACTCCACTTTAGAAGCAAGCCCAAAGTCGTGGCTAATAAGCCGACCTGGCAACCCTGCGCTTTGTCCTCCTCACATTTCTTCTGTCCTCCTGCATGCTGACTTGGGACGTATCCCGCCTCTCATTGGCTGATGCTCTTTGTCAGTCGTGGCGACTTGCTCGTAGGCTTGTTCACACCTGAGGACTTGTCGTGGCAGACTATCTGCTGACTCACCTCTGACCCAAGGTGGCTCTCAAGATCCTCTGCGACGTCAATATCGTGGTGAAAATCGTGTAATGTGAACTAGGCTTTAGTTATTACGGCCACAGTTCATCCACTTCTATAGAAATGTTTGTTAGCAATAGCCAGTGATAGACAGCTGAGAAGTAAATTAATTAGATTATAATAGCAGATACGTTTTCGCATAACTGTAATCACTGTGTCAGTCTGTCTTTTCAGTGGTATCACTTTTTTCTGGGGTGAAGAGTACAGACGATACGAAACTGTACTGTAGCTTCTAAAATAAAGTAGGTGAGCGATGATGCCAGTGATAGATAAGACGTGTTGCACATACTGTATATACCTGACAGCAGTAACTGATAAGAGAAACATTCCTATAGATTTCCATAGGGAATGCAAACAGTTCATTTTGACCTTCCAGTGCAAATAAGAGTTAATGTTTACCAATGCAGACAGCTCCGTGCAGCTGTTACATACTTTCAGTCCCAGCAGTCAGTTTCAAGTGCAGGAAAAAAGTGATCTGAACTGAAACACTGCAGTTTTCAGCAGAAGACGCAACACTGAAGACACAGATTGAGTTTTTAAGAGAGAGAATTTTGTGAGCATGAAAACAGGAACTGTACAAAGGACACAGTGCAAAGAATCTCTGGAAATGATTACCCTCCTGAGCTCATAGATTTCACTTTTTAATCATTAAAAAGATTCATTTTCCAGTTACAGAAATGTTCAGCCGAGTGTTAATGGAAAACCAGAGGCCTCGAGCACATTGTGTTCCCGTCTTTCTCTTATGAAGTCTCCTTCAGGCGACTGTGTCAGAGGCTGCTTGTGTTTAGTTACAGTGAGAGGACTCTTAAGTCAGCCGATCGTAGCTGGACCTGTATTCTCTGCACACAACAACAAAGCAACTTTTCCTAATATTTGCTGCTGCACAATAACGAAACTCCTCGCTGGGAATAATTTCATGTCTCACTATTGTTCTCCTTTATTTCCACTTTTCATTGTGGCTGCGTTTGGGCGTTGTCTTTTAATAAAGAGGCTTTTATCTGTGTAAACACACTCATACATTAAAGCCTAATAGCTCTTTGTGATAGATATTGTACACAAAGACTTGAGAGAGAACGCTTTGAAGCGGCCTGCCTCCCTTTCACAAGATAATTATTAAACAGGATATCCAACTTAATGTGTAATAAAGCCTTCATCTTGTATTGAAGAACTTAGTTTGCTCACGTTCTTCATTAAAAGCCTGTCTTGTACGTGCTTGTGTGCATGTATGTAATTGTTTATTCACATTAACACGCATGCAAAAAATAAAAAAGCTTGATTTATTTTGATTTTAATCCCTTCAAATATAACCTTCAACTGATTATAGCTCTGTCTGACCTACTTTGACAGGACGGAGGACAAGCTGCGACTGTGGATAACGTTTCTCCAAAGATATCCAAGCGGTGTCCGATCTCCAGACAGATGGTAAGTCATACCTCAGGATGAGAAGAGTGAGGTGTTTTGAAGCCCAGTGCCGTGTGTCAGAGGCAGCCGTGTTGTTTCGCAGCAGCAATGTTGCAACATGTGATAATTTTTCATGTGATGAAGTCTTGGACTCATTTTACCTGAGGCAGGGTTTACTTTCAGTGTTCAGAAAGACACATGCACAAACATTTCCATATTATACAACACTGGAAGCCACAAGAGAGCTGATTTCGCTGTGTGTGGGTGGAGTATCTCTGGCATGGCAGATACCCAAAACTATCTTTAGCTGTGCTCGGTGCTGAGCAAGTTTCAAATGGCCCTGGATCACCAGGATTATAGGACAGTAATAATAGACTACACCGGGGTCCTTTATGAGTCATATGCACATTCTCCTGGGCTGTAACATGAACCCACAGTGCTGCTAACTGGGACTTGCCTTGCGTGAATGTCGTTCGATCTCAGCCGAGATAATGAGTGGATTCAAAAGACACAAATAAGCAGATACAGTGACACATGAAACTACTGCTGTGGCACTAATGTGCTTACATGTCTCTCTGCAGAGCACCTCCAGTGGAGTGGTTCCCTACCTTGGCACCTACCTGACCGTCCTCACCATGCTGGACACCGCTCTGCCAGACACTGTGGAGGTACATGATGTGTCCTTAAAGGGATAGTTTGGTTCTTTTGAAGTGGGGTACTCATCCATAGTGTATGTAAGGGTGCTTTTTAGAGGTAGGAATCACTAGAGGACCCATCCATTCATCCATTCATCCATTTTCATCTGCTTATCCGGGGCTGGGTCGCGGGGGCAGCAGGCCAAGCAAAGCACCCCAGACGTCCCTCTCCCCAGCAACACTTTCCAGCTCCTCCTGGAGGACCCCAAGGTGTTCCCAGACTAGATGAGATATATAATCCCTCCAGTGTGTTCTGGGTCTGCCCCGGGGCCTCCTACCAGTGGGACGTGCCTGGAACACCTCTAACAGGAGGCGCCCAGGAGGATCCTGATCAGATGTTCTCAACATGAAGGAGCAGCGGCTCTACTCCGAGCTCCCTCCGGATGTCCGAGCTCCTCCCCCTATCTCTAAGGCTGAGCCCAGACACCCCACGGGGGAAACTCTTTCGGCCACTTGTATCCACAATCTCATTCTTTCAGTCACTACCCAGAGCGCATGAACATAGGTGAGGGTTGGGACGTAGATGGACCACTAAATCGAAAGCTTTGCCTTTTGGCTCAGCTCCCTCTTCACCACGCCCGCATCACTGCAGAGGCTGCACCAAACTGCTGATTCATCTCACGCTCCATTCTACCCTCACTTGTGAACAAGACTTCGAGATATTTGTACTCCCTCGCTTGAGGCAGTAACTTTCTCCCAACCCGGCTGGTGCCTCCCTGTGATAGTGTGGTGACCTGGCCTTTTGACTAATGACAGCTGCGATAGGCTGCAGCCAACCCGCAACCCTTAAAGGGATAGTGCACCCAAAAATGTAAACTCAGCCATTATCTACTCACCCATATGCCGAGGGAGGCTCAGGTGAAGTTTTAGAGTCCTCACATCACTTGCAGAGATCCAAGGGGAGAGGAGGTAGCAACACAACTCCACCTAATGGAGGCTGACGGCGCCCCAGATTCAAACGTCCAAAAACACATAACTGAAACCACAAAATATCTCCATACTGCTCGTCCGTAGTGATCCAAGTGTCCTGAAGCCCCGCAGTCAGAGCTACAGGCTACAATGAGGCTAAAAACAGAGTTCAAATGAGGTTTTTCCAAACAGCTTTTTGTGTCGGGTGTGAGTAGATAATGGCTGAATTTTCATTTTTGGGTGCACTATCCCTTTAACAGGATAGACAGTTATGGAAAATGAAAGAATGAATGGATGTTGCATTATCGTTATAAAATCAATATATTGCCCAGTCCAAGAATAAACACTTAAAAATGTTCTTATTTCTGCTCACAGCTACATCACAATGTGTTACAGACCAGTGGTTCCCAACTGGTCCAGGTTTCTCCACTGTTAGTTCAAGTCCACACAGTTTGAAATATTCAGTGTCATACTTGTGTTTGGCCATGTTGTCGAGCTAGTTTTCTGTCTCTGTTGTCAGCTGCCCATTAGTGACTCATTCCACAGCAGGCAATAGCACTACAAGATAAAAGCTCTTTGCTGGAATTTCACTGTACTTAAAAATTACGTGTGTTTTTTTACAAACTTGACACGTTTGCAAGTCACTTGCGGTCCATTCAGAGTGGACCAGCGACCCACTTTTGGACCTCGACACACCAGTTGGGAACCACTGTTATAAACCATTTAAGAATCAATGATATACTGCTTGAGAATGAAGTGTTACTGCAGTGTTTCTGTTCATTTTTAGATCCATTTAATAGTTGATATGTGCAATAAATAAGTCCTGTAATCTAACAATGTGCTCCTCTGACAGGGTGGGCTCATAAACTTTGAGAAGAGGAGGAGGGTAAGTGCTTCCTCTTTTATCATTTCCATTTTATTTATTTGTTTTTTCATAGTAGTTGAAAACCAAGCGTCCACATAACATTCTGTCGGCACGACATGATAAGGTGTGAGGCTGTGTGCAGTGTATTTGCATTATCAGAGTAAACAGGACATTTTTGGCCTCGTTTTTAAACATTTATGTCATTTTACTGCAGCTTGGTTACTGTTTGAAATATTGTGTTGAACCTTGTTACTCCACGTTATGTAACCACACAGATGTGCGAACATCTTTGTTAATCCTGTGACTTCTCTTTCTCCCTGCAGGAGTTTGAGGTTTTGTCACAGATCCGTGTGCTGCAGGCATCCTGCTCCCAGTACAACCTGCCTCATCACCCCAGAATCTCCACCTGGCTGCAGGGACACAAGCTGCTCACCGACCAGGAGAGGTGAGTGTGTTATTCACCCCTTCATGTAACGTTTGTGTGGCTGGATCACAAGCAGAGGAAAGCCCAGTAAAAGTTTAGTTACATAATCTGAAGTGTGTGTTGTAAAAATTTCTCCACGTGGTCAAATAAAGGAGCGTAGCTCTCATAATTTTCCACTGAAAGATTCCTCGTTAGCTGCAGTGTGAATTAATCAAAATGTCCCGTCACACTGAGCAGCGGCGTCTGCTCAGGTCTTGTTATCAGCTGAGACATAGATATAACCCTGTCACTGTCACTGCCTCGTCATAAAGACGCCACTAGTTTGACATTTATGATGTAGTAATTAGTTACAAACTCGTAAAACGTCCTAACTGGGCTGGTGATGCAGCTCATGGTATGCACAGTTTATTAACTCTGTACATGTGTGAAAAGGCTGAACAGAAAACACAAATTCTGGAGTTGTTGTGGAGTGAAGAAGAGTCACAGTCTCCTCCCACTGAAATAATGCAGCCAACCAACGGAGGCTGGTAGCAGTGTTAGGCGACAAAATCCAAAATCCATGTCTTCACCATGTCTACATGACTAAATGTACTGAGTTGCTGCCACGTGATTGGCTAATAATAAGCTAGTTGCATTAACAAGCAGTTGAACCGGTGTACCTAATAATAAAGTGGCCAGTCAAAGCAAGACAAGTTTCCCTCAGCACATGGAAAGGTATCGTTGAGGATCACAGTTCTCATTTCTGTTTTTGTTCCAGCTACGATCTGTCGAGACAGCTGGAGCCTCCGGTGGACTTGTGTTCGCCGACTCCGTGGAGCCACCGCACGCTCACAAAGAAACTCTCCTCGTGAGTATGGTGCTTTGACTAGATTTGACTACTCAAACACACACAGAAGACATTTGACTATACACACACACACACTCACACTCACACTCACACATATCTGCACACAACAATACTTGCTGACCTCAGTATTTTTCTGCCACAACATGAGTTGATAGAAGAAATTCTATAATATATGATAATTTATAAAACCATATTATTATTATTATTATTATTAAATGAGTTTGATGTGTCTTCAGTCTCCTAACAGTGGGTGAGGGATCTAAAAAAGTTCCCGCTGACCAGATCAGCGTCTCCTCCTCTGGATCCAGTGGATCTGAGCTGGAGGATCTGTCCTCCCCGAACTCAGCCTGCTCCATCAGACTGCAGGTAAACGTGTGTGTGTGTGTGTGTGTGTGTGTGTGTGTGTCCCTCATTGTTTTCTGTCTCTACCTTGTCCTCAGTGGTGTCTCTGTTTGTCATGCTCTGCCTTCGTCTACTTGGCCTCTGTGTTCAGCACAACAGACACTATTTACACTTCACAAACAACTTTCTGAAGCAGTCAAACAAACCCTGAAGCGTTTATAAGATAAATAAGAGCTGAAATACACTCGATGCTTTTGAAAGTTGCATAATCGCCCTGCTCAAAGAACTTTCTTCAAAGGGCCATCGAAACTAGCGTGAGCTCTCAGCAAATGGAGCTTGAATTGAGCAGGTCCTCAGCTGATCTGGAGTAGGCTTTGTCTGACGCTGTACAGTTCTCTGCAGAGCAGTCAGTCATAAAGCACTACAGACACTCTGAGCATATTTCAAGTGGCACTCATTGATATATTCTCCTTCTTGTTTTTGTCTCCCCTCCTCCGCAGTCTTTTCACAGCTCTTGCAACAACGTTTCCGAGGCCTTCTCTTCCTGCTCGTCCTCCTCGTCCTCATCCTCCCCCTGCTCCACCGCGTCTTCCTCTCCAGACTCGCCGACTCCTTCCAGCTCCTCCGACTGCCGGACGGATCTCTGCTCCTCAGCTGCATCCTGTGGCGGCGCTCGGCCGAAGCCCACTCTGGCCTCCATACACAAGCGCTCCGTGTCCATGACCTCGCTGCCGCAGTACAACCGTCAGGTGGCCGACTCCTGTATAGTGAGGGTGAGCGTGGACCTGGGACACAACAACGGCAACATGTACAAAAGCATCCTGGTGAGTTCATCCTCAAGTGTTGTGATGTTTTTCATATCCAACGTACCAATCAGTCAGTCAAGCTTTAATGTAGAGCGCCTTTTATACAGGTCAGTGCATTCAAGGTGCTTCACAGGTGACGGAAAAGCTGATAATAAGAGATAACGTGACAAAAACAATTTAATGATTTACAATAAGTGACAGTCTTTTTATAAACATTCTTTAACCTTCTTCAGTGTGTTTTTTTCTGTTTAATCCATAGAGATGCACAGTACTCTTTAAATTTAATATAATTATTATTATGTTTCTATTTAAAAAAAAAAAAACTGTGATTCTCATTGTTGACTTGACACTGTTTTGTCATGTCATGTGCTATAACCTTTAATAAAAAATATTAATTAAAAAAAAACAACTATGTAATAATTTCAGCACACAAGACAGTAAAAATGATAAAAATGTAATCAAATCAAAGCCATAAAAACAGTAATGGTATTAAGAATAAAATAAATAAAAATAAAAATAAAAATAAATAAATAAAAAACTAGTAAAAATAAAAACCAGATTAAAGACATAGATGAAAAAGATTTAATAAAGACAAAGCCAGAATAAAAATAATCAGCTATGATATGAAATAATAATAATGCTAATAATAATGCTAATAATAATAATAATAATAATAATAATACTTGTTATTTTCTATTTAAAAAAAAACAGTGATTTTCAATGTTTAATCAACACTGTTTTGTCATGCCATGTGCTATAACCTTTAATAAAAATATTAATTAAAAACCGATCTAATGAATTTAATAATTTCAGCACACAAGACGGTAAAAATGATGAAAATGTACTTAAATAGATTTAAAAGCTATAAACACAGTAATGTATCAAAAAATAAAAATAAAAAAAATGTAAATATAAAAACTAGATTAAAGAACTAGATAAAAAAATTAACAACAGAAAAAACAGAAAAATAATTCTGAAAAAAAAATACAGTGAAATAGGCTTAAAAGCTATAATATTAAGTAGTAGTAGTAGTAATAGTAATAGTAATAATAATAATAATAATAACAGATAAAATACAATAAAATAAGTGAACAAAATAATGTTAATAATGTCTATAAATCGTTATTAATTAACAGCTCAGCAGCTTCCCCACTGGAACAAGTTTTCTGACTTAAAGTTAAAGCTGTGAAAATACTCTCAGTATAGCGTATATATACTTGATATTAATTTTTTATGTGACTAAAATAGGTTTTGTTGCTGAACCCAATCCACAGTTCATTGCTTAGCTTCTCCAGTACTCCATACAACCCCACTTCAAAAAATCTGAACTATTCCTTTAATATAAGGCTCTGAGTACTTCTTCCACCACTCAACACTCTGAACACAAATTGACTTTCTCACGTCTTCGTTAAGGTTTATTTAACAACACTTTTGCTTCTTCATCTTCCATAGTTGACCAGCCAGGACAAAACTGCCCAGGTGATCCAAAGGGCGCTGGAGAAGCATCACCTCGAGCACATGAACTGGCAGGACTTCTCTCTGACACAGGTCATCTCTCAGGACAGAGGTCAGGACAGAGACACTTCACTGTCAACAGAGTTGTTTGAAACCGTGCTGAAGAGGCATTCTCGCTGACCATTTGTCTTGTTCTTCCTGTTTTCAGAGTTGCACATACCGGACAAAGCCAACGTCTTCTACGCCATGTCCACAACGGCAAACTTTGACTTTGTTTTGCGGCACTTTGCCAAAGGCCAGAAGAAGCCGCTGAAGGCCACGATGAGTCTGGGACGATACACAAAGTAGAGCCAAGTCCTGCACCTGGAAGATGAACTAGACTGTTTAATAATTGATTTATAAGACAAGTATGTTCTCCACGATGGTCCATCCTTTTTCTGGATACCAAAGAGGTTTTTATGGAACTGTAGGACCCCAGGAAGACTAAGGGCACTTTCATGTGTTTCTAATGGGGATCCTTGAATAAACAAGATGATGCAAAAGCACTTTATGAAGAAGAAAGCTCACCTCAACAGAACCTGACGGAGCTCAAAGAAACATTTGGATCAGACAGGCTTTCATTTCCTGCTGGAATAAACTTGGGACAAATCCTAAAGACAGGAAAAAAGGAACTCATTCCTCAACTTTCTCTCTGAGATGTGTTCGTCACATGGTTTTATCCAACCCAGTCTCCAGAATAAAATGTCAGCATTGTGCGTTTCTGCAAACCTCGGAAATGTTAGGTTTTTACGTTTCATATATGTCAGCGTTTCGAAAATGACGTAGTATGTTAGCTGTCATCGAGAGGTGGAGGGGAGGGTGAAGATGCCTGCCTGGCTGCCAGTCGCTGCAGACGACTCTTGAGACGACCAAACTACAAAACCAGTTGTTTTTTAGCGAGTCATTACTGCATTTTCAGCAGCTCTTTAGCACCAAACATGGGTGTTTTTTCATTTTTGTCGCTGCCGTCACTTAATTAAATGCTGTGAAACGTGGTTGTTTTTTACCAAGGCATTTGTGTGTTTCCTGACGGGATAGTGCCACAAGAAGCGGTTAGTTTTTACCAAGACGTTCCTGCCAGGATAGTGCCATGAGAAGTGGTTGTTTTTTACGAAGATGTCACTGCGTACCCTGCCAGGATAGTGCCAAGAACAGCACTTGTTTTTTACAAAGACGTCGCTGCATTATCTGCTGGGATAGTGCCATGAAAAGCAGTTGTTTTTCACTAAAACATCGTAGCGTTTCCTGTTGGATAGTGCCATGAAAAGCGGGTCTTTTTTACCAAGATGTCACTACATTTCCTGCCAGGATAATGCCACGAAAAGTGGTTGATTTTTACCAAGACATCATTGCATTTCCTGCCGGGATTGCTGCTTAAAAAGCGGCTGTTTTATATCAAGATATAGCTGCAAGTCCTGCCAAGATAGTGCCATGAGAAGCGGTTGATTTTTACGAAGATGTCACGACGCTTCGTGCCAATATAGTGCCACGAAGAGTGGTTGTTTTTTACCATGACATCATTGCTTTTTCTTCAGTCATAGTGGCATGAAAAGCATGTTTTACACCCAAGACATCGCTGTGTTTCCAGCCAGGATACAGCCACCGTTCTCTGCTAGAAATTTTAAGCCATAACATGTTTTTTCCAAACCATAACCAAGTGGCTTTACTGCCTAAACCTAACCATGTTGTGAAACATGAAGTTTTAAGGTATGCTCAGTAAAGTTACTGACGGATCCATGGTTTGCAGAAATATACAATGGCAACATTTCTTCTGGGCGACTGGGTTGAATAAGTTCATGGATGCAAATGCTGGTTGATTTTCGCTCTGAGCTGTTCGATGTCAACACGCCACATCAGTGAACTATTTATACATGAACATTTAGAAAAGCCCGACCATCTCCCTGCACAGCTGGGCGCCATTAATAACCCGTCTGTTAAAAGGGAATGGGGGTCAGATGCTGTGTGAAGGGCGCACAGTTGATAATGAACTCCCGGGGCTCCTCAGCAGGTTGTCAGCCACTTGAGATGAGATCACCGGTGTGGCATGCCGATGCCATCTGAGGAGAGGGAGGGGACGTTCTCAGCAGGGATCACTGTGTACCCGGGGGAGTTTCAGCCCGGCTCCTGCGGCGTTGCTGTGATACTCATCGTGTGAGGCGAGCAGCCCCGACTGGAAGGATGGCATTCCTGAGCCGTGGTTACCATGGCAGCAGCAGCAGAGACTTTGATGGACGGGACTGGGACGCACACATGCAAGTGTCTGCTGTATCTAGATGAGACAACAATAGGGGTGATCTGTTGTGTGTGTGCTTTCAGTGTTTCAGTGCAATGACGAAGCAAGTTTGACTTTTAGAGTTTAGATTTTTTTTTCTAATGTTTTGTATTTATTTTCACTGTGGTTCACTTTGTGGTTCACTTTAATCGCACCTTCATTTGATTGACATGTTGTGATGGCACATTGGTGGCTTCAAGTTTAAAAAAAAAAAAAAATCAACACAAACTTTACTTTAAAACATCTCCGATTAGTGACGTTAAAAGTTTAAAGATGTTGTATTTTCTGATGAATATTGAGAATATTTAAAATTTTAATGAGAATATTTTAATTTTTAAGAATAAAAGTGTTTTATTTTTTACTTAAATTGTAACATGTGGTTCAGATGAGTGAAGCTTGGATGTTACTGGTGCTTTAATGGCTTGATTTAAAGCCTTACGAGGACATCAGATGTAATCATTTCAATGACGTCAGATGACGCACAGACTCTCCTGGGGTAGCTGATAATCATCATTTTTCTAACAGTTAATGCTTCAAGGAGGAATTACATTCTCAACGGACACACTAAAATCACATGTTTAATAACTCTGCAGGCCCCGTGTATGAACTCAGGGGCTGTGGAGGTAAGAAACGCAGAACTCAGTGACCTATTCTGTCTGCACACATCTTTGTAATAAACACCTTTGTCTTACCAAAACTGCTTTTTGTTCACATTTGTGATAATGAAGAGAACACCACAGCTGTAAAACAAAGAAATAAATAGGTTTAAAAAAAACTGTTTCCACACTGTATTGACAACTTCCTAATAAACACTTTCAGTCCTGTTTATCTGACTGATTTCTGCTGTGTAGTCTGATGTAGCAGGTCGAGTGTTTCCTCTATGAATTATTATCACCTTTGAATGTTGACACATATGATAATGTGTGTTTCATAAAAGAGCTCCAGACAACATGAATGTAAACAGCTCTGTAAATACCCTTTCAAAAAATAATGAATATCCAATGATAAAGTAGTGATATAGATTTATTTTCCACAGACGGCACTGTGGTGCAGTGGTTAGCATTGTCACCTCAAAGCAATAAGGTTCCTGGTCTGAACCCAGGGTGTGGGAGCCCCTCTGTGCAGAGTTTGTATGCTCTCCCTGTGTCAGCGTGGGTTTCCTCCAGGTGCTCCAGCTTCCTCCCACAGTCCAAAGACATGCAGGTTAATTGGTGACTCTAAATTGTCCGTAGGTGTGAATGTGAGTGTGATGGTTGTCTGTCTCTATGTGTCAGCCCTGTGATAGTCTGGTGACCTGTCCAGGGTGAACCCTGCCTCTCACCTGGTGCAGCTGGGACAGGCTCCAGCCCCCCCGCGACCCTCAACAGGATAAGCAGTTACAGAGAATGAATGAAAAAAATGAATGACTAAATTTCCTCAGGGTAATTCCAAGGAATTTTCAATAACTTTTCTCTCTCTCTCTCTTTTTTTGTTACTTAAAAACAGAGAGGAACATCTCCCACAGGGCATGTTTCAATAACACTCCTAGAACAACAAACATCCTTTTATTAATAAACATTGTTTAACCAGCACATGTTGTAATTATTACAAAATTCTTCAGGGCATGCCATAGGATATGGACAAAGAGTTAGAAACTAAAGGGGAAAAAAAGCTTAGATAATTTCATGACAGAAAAAAACATACATTTGAACCCACACAAGAAGTTTTCTTTATTGGGTATAATATTAACGAGCTTGCATACATAAATAGTTTTGGTTTATCTTTTTAAAGGCTTTCAAATGTGATAGTGTTTGAAGATATATGTGTATATCTTTTAACTGAAATGTATATGAGAGGAAGGTACAGGTCAATTTGGCTACAATAATTAGCAAATTAGTAATATTGTTCACTGCTGGAGAAATTTGGATTTCTGAATATTAATAACAAATAACGTCGTTAAAGTAAAATATTATGATCAAATTATGTTTTAAGATCCAACTGAAAATCATCCCAAAACATGGTCAAATGTTTGAACAAACAACTGTTAAAGCATTTCCACCACATAATTACAGAAACAGCATTGTCTTCTATATTAAGATTAGGGCTATTTTTATGTTATGGTATGTTATACGTTTTATTATCCTTGATAGTAAATAAGTAGAAGCAACACACACAAGACGTCTGAATTGCTTCTTCTTTTCATTTAATTTTCATTTCAAACATTACAACATTGGCCAGGGCTTCATTAAATTTACATAGGTTGCACAATGCACGGGTGTTTCCCGCCATCACCTGCACCAAATGAAAAGGACTCACAGTGCTGTGCACAGGACGTGCTTTTGAATTAGTTTTATTATCCTTCCTTTTGAGTGAGAAAATAAATGGTACAAAGTCAGACATCTTAGGGTTAGGTCAGGGGTTAGACTTCACATATTATCAAAAAAAACAACTGTCAGACTAAAAATAAACATGAAGGAAATTAAGAAAAAAACAGCATTTTAAAATTATGTAGTCGATATAACAAAAAAAAGGAGAGAGAAAAGGTTATGATTTAAGGTAGACTTTCTTATTATCTAAGCCATATATTTCAGAGACTGAATTAAAATTAGAAATATATTTAAAAATAAACTACTGAACAGGGGGATAACTTGGAAAATGTATTTTTGTACATATGAGAGTTACCAGTTATTATAGTAGTAGTAGTAGTAATAGTTATTATAATGGAATTCTTATTTCAGTTACATACATTTGGAGAAACAAAGATTATTTAACGAAATTTTTCTGACAGTCAGTAACCAAAGAAAGGAAATAAATTAATTTATAATTAAAATATAATACATTTAAAATTATAATGCTTTATTATAACTATTATTATTATTTTGCTTTTGTTTTATTTTATTTATTTATGTAGTTATTGAAAAGTTTTATTTTTCCGGGTTTGTCTTCCTGTTTCGCATGACGTCACTGACCCCTACAGTCTCTCGCGCGTGCTACATCACAGTCTCCTGCTTTTTCTTTTCTTTTTTTGACGGTTTTAAACACATAAAAGCAGCGTCAATATTTAACTAAAATAAGTTTTACCACATAAAAAAAAAGTTTCTCCACCATGTTGTCCTCTCCAGTGAAGACCTGAAGATGTCCTCCAGTCACACACGGAGACACAGACCGCTGTCCAAAGGTAAGACAACATGCTAACGGCTGCTAACGAACGTTAAGCTAAGCTAGCTAACCTCACAGAGAGTGGTCAAAATAGCTGACCTCATGTTTTAATAAACCCTGGACAAAGATAGTGAATGAACTGTAGACACTAGATGGTGTCAGAGAGGTGTGTGTGTGTGTGTGTGTGTGTGTGTGTGTCACCAGTCACCAGTCACCTGTACTGACATTAAGTCAGCACACGGGGGCAGTAGCATGTTAGCAGTGAAGCTAACTGCTGAGTCTGAGCACATTGATGTATCTGGCTGTAAAGTGCTGCTGTGGCTTTAAACAATACAAATGTGTTTTATATTTTAGATGTTTTATTAATACAACAACATCAGGTCCATTTCGTTATTTCTTCACACCTGACTGGCTCTGAAATGAGAGGATTTTATAACCTCAGAAAACATAATAACATCTCCATGGGACAAGTGCAGCAGCTGCTCAGTGTCTCACCTCATCAGACCTGTATCACTGCAGACATGTAGGAAAAGCACAGGTGTATTCAGTGACACTTAATAGAAGAGAGCCACCACAAATGTTATTGCTGTCAATGCTGTTAAAAAGGTCCATAAAAGACAGACTTAAAGAGGATCTGTCCTCTGTTGGGGAGATTCTCAAAGTGGGGTCCGTGTTTTGAAATTCATTTAATTATCATGACATGTTTTTCCCCACAGAAGGCTCCGTAGTTAAGTGAAGTGAATATTTTTATTTTTAGATTTAAAGTAGCTCAAAGATTCCATTCTGATCTAACATGTTGTATATTTTAAATAATCAGAATCTGAATATTTAGTATATTTAGCCTTTGTACTGGTGTTGTCACCATACTGGAAATTCTTAGTTTGATACAATACCTTGAAAAATATCGATATTCGATAACTTTCTAAAACCCCGGCCAAAAAATCGACACTGAGGGCATACAAGAAGATTTTTTTTTATGAAAAGATAAGAATAACAAGACTATAGTGTGACAAGGATGACTTTCCTGTTATTGGTTAGTAGCAGATAACAGAAGAAGAACTGAAGTAAACTTTAATAAGACCAGAGGGCTTGAAAGCACAGCTGGTACCGATTTATCGATACTGTGGAAAATTCGTAATGAAACAACATATTTTTTAAACAGCTATGTCTGCACTGAGAGTTAAACCTCAAGCAGTTTTCTCTTAATTTACTTTGATATTTTAAGATCCGGTGTTACTTGCAGCTAATTGAGGGCCAGTGACATGACATGCAGTTTCGATATTTAAAACCCTTTATGAAGTATTGTTAAGGAAAGTGATAATAAAAAAAAACATTTATTGAATCTATTAATCTCTTTTTATCAAGTAATATGAAAATGTATTGAGGGTATGAAGACGTTTAAAAATTATTAGACATTATAGACACAAAATGTACCAGATAACTGTCCGCACTTAATGCTGAAATGCAAAAAAGCCACAAAAAAGCTTTAAAATTAAAAAGAAAAAGTGTTGCCAGCAAAATATTAAAAAATATCAACTGTGACATCCAGCTGATTGCTGTGAATCAGAGCATTTTGTCCTTAAACTTGCACTTGGCCAACGCCACCTGGGACAACAATCAATCTGGAGGCTTTTTTTTTTTCTCATGTATGTTGTCAGACAGGAAGTTACACAATCAGACCCTCAAAGACCCCCAAACAATGGTGAAAAGTCAAAGTGTGTTTATTTAACCCTTTCGCTCACTGGTACACTGGGGGATAAAATCCTGTGTCATGTAATGTTGATTTTATTCAAATTTATTTAATATGAATCAATATACTTGAAAGTTGAAGTTCAGGGTTGCAGATTTCTTTAGGTCATCAAAACAACTGCCTGATTGAGTTATGTCATAGTTTTTTGGGCATGAATTTAGTCTCTTACTCCATGATGTCATCTATGATCCTGGATGACACATGTTTAAATATTTTTCTTTTCATACATTTTTTTTTATTAAATAAAAAAGTATTGCTTTGCTTTTAAGAGGCCATTTTGGGGATTTATTTTAAAGAGGCAACAGATAGGATTCATTTTATTTTTAGCTTGGCGCCACCTAGCGTCAGCAGTGTTGCTCACACTGTCGCAATGACCAAATTGAGCGTGGGGATCAGAGATAATCAATAAAATGCAGGCTGTAAAGCCACCAGTATACCTCTATGTATATGTAGAATGAGAAGGTGTGTGGACACTCTACTAAATAAATGAGTAAAGAGACCGAGCAACAATTATCAGATTTATCTGAATTAAAAACAAATAGTAATGCTAATAATTATAGCAGAATGTACAGTACCAGTACAAACAGCTCACAGTAAGTTATACCAATATGTACAGTATCAGTACAAACAACAGTAGACACAGTGGAATTATACCAATATGCACATGTAAACAGTCCCCATTCTAGAATAAACGCTACTGTATGGAAACCATGCGGCCGGTTGGAGCTCAAATTGAATGGGAAACAAAGTCCAGTGTTCACTAAAACAAAACCTGGGAAACATAGAACCTTTTTTGCATGGTTAAGCGGGGAACATAGAACCCGGGAAACATAGGTACCCTCCCTCACTGTCCGAGGGCTGCCGTAGAATGGCAACCAGGATGTCAGACGACCAACACTCGCTACCCGCTCCCTGGTTGCGGCGATTTGCGATGCTGGCCAGCTAGGAATGAACTAGCAGCCAGTACAGTCCAGTCCTCTCTGGTCTAGCTAACATTTAGCCGTGTTACTTACTGATCCATTAGAAAGAAAGCTAGCTGGACATGGGTTTTGAAGCCTCTTTGGTCACGGAGCTCCCTCCATCTCTTGAACGCCTGACTGAGGTTTACTCTTGTTTTTCCTCTTCTTTTATCACTCTCCTTTTTGCTCTTCTTTGCCTCCTCACACAGAGGAGCTCCTTTTCTTTTGCTAGGCTGTTTTTCACTTGTCTCCAAACTTTGTCCGTCTGCCATTGTGCTCGTGATTCAACTATCTCATACCCAGCTCATAAGGACCAGCTCTGATTGGCTGACCGACCAGTTTCGCAATACATGACGCGTTTCCTGCTGTAAAGCAGATTGTTTCCACAAAATTTCGGCACCGGTGGCAGAAGCTTATTGCACAGCCACTAAGTAACCTATGTAAACGCTGATAGTCTGATTTTACTGTGGCCACTGCCCTGTGCAACCCACATTATTTTCATAATGATATATTTAGGAAAAGATGCTGTCTGTTGCCTCTTTAAAACTATATTGGTCACTGGGTCCTGAGTTGATGTCAGTTGCACTGTTCTATGGGTGTTGATAAGTGGAGCAAAAATATACAACATGTTCAGTACTTTTCCCTTGTGTCATTATTTTACGTAACTAGGACTATAGGAGTGTGAAAATTAGCTCATTAAATTATTCCAAGGGACCACACGAGGGTGTCCCCAGTATAAGCGCGATCTTATGAGAGGCTCTTGGCTGAAAAACAATTGAGGAGCTCTGCTTTATTGAGTGCGGCTGGCTCATCTACCCACTCAGTGCACTTGGCTGCAGCAGACGCTCACTCAGCAGAGGGATACGGGTTTGAATTCATTATGTTAGGACTTGCCTCATGATGTGTGTGTGTGTGTGTGTGTGTGTGTGTGAGAGAGGGGGAGAGAGAGAGGGATGCTCAGGTCAGCAGTTCTGGAGGAGAAACAGGACACTGCCCCTCATCTCTTACTCTCTCATGTATTATGTATGCGTGTGATGTCCGGCCGTGTGTGTGTGAGCTGCGTGCAGCCAGCGGAAGTGCACGATGTATCAATGCTGCCCTTCGCCCTCAGAGATCCAAAACGCTATTTATCTGCCTTTGGAGCGGCGCCCTGCAGGCCACACGAGACATACAAGGTCTTATCTGGATTTGTCCAGGAAATCAGTGCAGCAGGAGTCTAATGAGGATTGATGAGACATGGAGTTTGGTTTTCAATAAAATCGATGAACTTCACCTCTGTTGACCCGAGAGTGGGACTTTTGAGTTCAAGGCTGCTTGCATTCTTAACGTGAGATAACTTGTAGTGAAGTCAGAGGTCATTTCCAGTCTGAGGCCTGTTGAGCTGTTTGTTTCCTCATGAATGTAATATTAAGATCCTCATAGGGCCATAGAATATTATTGTTATCACTTTGCCTTGTCTAAATCTAACAACTCAATCACCAGAAAAAATGTTGGCGTTGTATGTTTCTGCAAAGCAGGGACATGCTACATTTGTATATTCTTTAAACCTTAATGTTTCCTTACATCTAGAAAACACTTTGGGTAATGTGTGGTTAGGTTTAGACACAAAAAACATGTGGTTATGGTTAGGAAAAAAACATGTTTGGGCCTCAAAACCTTTCTTCGTTTCTGGTAGCCCAATTACGGCCAGAGAAGCTGTCGATGTCTCTGTAAAAAGACAATCGCTTTTCATGGCAATATCCTGGCTGGAATGCAGTGATGCTTCGGTAAAAGACATTTGCTTTTCATGTCACTATCCTGGTCGTTAACACAGCGATATCTCGATTAAAAACAACTATTTTTCGTGGCACTATCCCTGCAGGAAATGCTGGTTTGTCCCAGTGAAAAACAACTGCTTTTTGTGACACTATCCTGGCAGGAAATGCAGAGATATCTTAGTAAAAAAGAGCTGCTTTTTGTGACACTATCCTGGCAGGAAATGCAGAGATATCTTAGTAAAAAAGAGCTGCTTTTTGTGACACTATCCTGGCAGGAAATGCAGAGATATCTTAGTAAAAAAGAGCTGCTTTTTGTGACACTATCCTAGTTGTAAGCACAGCGAAATCTCTGTAAAAATCAATCATTTTTCATAGCACTCTCCTGGCAGGAAACACAGTAATGTCTCAGTGACAAACAACTGCTTTTCGTAACACTATCCCAGCTCTAAATGCAGCAAAGTGTTGGTGAAAATCAGCCCTTTTTCACGGCACTATTCCCGTTATAACACAGCAATGTCTCTGTAGAAAACAACTGCTTTTCATGGCACTATCCCAGCAGGAAGTGCTGGTTTATCTCAGTGAAAAACAACCAGTTTTTGTGGCACTACCTGGCAAGAAACACAGTGTTATCTTAGTAAAAAAACAGCTGCTTTTTCGTGCCGCTATCCCAGTTGTAAGCACAGCAAAGTCTCAGTGACAAACAACTGCTATCCGTAACACTATTCCAGCTTGAAATGCAGCGATGTCTTGGTAAATAGCAACCACTTTTCATGGTGATATCACTGGAAGGAATCACAGCAATATCTTAGTAAATAACGGCAGCTTTTTGTGACACTAAGCCAGCTTAAAATGAAGCGATGTCTCGGTTAAAAAAAACTATTTTTTGTGGCACTATTTGCATTATAACACAGCAATGTCTCTGTAGAGAACAACCTTTTTCCGTGGCACTGTCCTGGCAGGAAATTCAGTGAGCACTTGATAAAAACAAAGGCTTTTGTTGTTTTGTGGTTTGTCTGCAGCTTGGTGGCTCCAAGGTCTCACACCATCCGCCATTCCAGTCACCTCCCAGTGACGAACGTCAGCTCATATACTGCGTCACTTTAAAAATGTTGATAAGATACGTATAAATCTAAAATGTGTGTGGTATTCATGGTTTGCAGAAACAATGCCAACATTTTCCTCTGGCGACTGAGCTGATATCTAAAGGTTAACTGTTTTCTCTTCAGCGTTTTCACTCAGCTGTAACATCCAAGGCTTCTGCATTGTTTGCACAAGGTGTGATGACATCAGATCCTGTGTACTGAGTAAGAAGGAAGTGTGTGAGGATGCTTTACTTGCATAATTGTTTATCATCCTCAGTTTTTAGTAACACTGGGATAGAGTTCAGCTCATGAGAGCAGGAGACATGTCCTCACCTCTTGGACACATTCTGTTGTTTGTTTGTTTCATAACCGCACAGACTGCAGGCATGTGTGAAAATGTTAGGCAACAGCTTTGTCTGATCAGTGCTGAAGATGATGACAGACAGCTGACCCCTGCCTCACCTGGGTGCCCCCCCGGCAGTGAAGAGAAAGGCATTCAGCTCTTCAGTCAGAGTCAGAGGAGGCATGAGCCTGTTATATTCCACGTGCGCTGAAGTCAGTGAGTTGCTGCCATTTCAGCATCTATATAGATGCTACACATGTGGCTGTAAAAGTGGTACAGAAGCCAGCTCGCAGCCCTGTTTGGATGTGCCGCTCTGCACACATTGTTCCTCATTCTCAGAAAAGGAAGTGTACTTTCCCCACATACACACACGCACACACACACACACACACACACACACACACAGAACAAAATTCTCACCATGTATACAAACATTGACTCACCATGAGTGACAGTCGTGCCTGTTTGCACTCAAGCACCCCGAGATATTCCTGGCAGGGTGCAGATTGGTTGTACCATATGCGCACACGCTCATGCATGAAGGGCTAAATCTGACTCCCCTCCTCAATGCAGACATTTATGCGTTCGCATGCCCGTTTAAACTCACATACAGATGTTTCTCTGCCCACGTGAGTTATTTATGTCTTCCCACTCTCACCTCTGAGAAGAACTGATCAGGATTGTTAACCTTTTCTGCATCACAACTAGTGTTGCCACGACGCTTGTCACACGCTGGAGGCTCAGGCTGGTGCTGCTCTATTTTGAGAAGATTTTAATCACACGAGTTATAAATTCATATCACTCTGATGAGATGCTGCTGCTGCTGCTGCTGCTTCTCCATGTTTTTTATGACTGCTCTGAATGCCAAGCTTCACCCGTCCATATAAACTAATAATTTCACTACTTGTTTCGACTCATCTGGAGTCGACTCACTTTTGGTACCAGCTGCTTGTTTTTCACTGCGGATAACACACCTCAGTGCGGATCAAAACTGCTGTGGCATTATCTTAAGTGCAACATTTGCTGAATTCTTTCATTGGTAGCCAAATGGAGAAACTTCTGCACTAGGGATGCATGATATTGGATTTTTTGCTAATATCAAATATGCCGATATGTACCAAATTATTTGACCGATAACCAATACCGATGCCACTTTTATCCACACTTAATTTTTAGTGGTCAAGTCTCTTCTGTAGTGTAATTAACATCATCATGCAGGCATAATCTTATTGTGACGGCCCACCAGCAGATGGAGACATGAAATACAATACTTTTTGATGTATGTAATATTTATTCATTGTGTAGATTAAGAAAAGGTGTGTTGGCCAATTCCCATATTTCATTTTAAAGCCAATATCGGCCGATACTGATGACGTGACGTCCGTTATTATCCTGCATCCCTATTCTGCACTTTAGCAACTACACGATGTAGCTATACATGATGCCATTTTTTAAAAAATCTGGGTTGAGTGAATAAAAACTATTGATGGTAGATTGGCTAATTAAAAATGGCAGGTTGGTGCAGGATGCCGTGTGTTGCGCTAGTGACGATTCTAGTGACAGTTCTCTCTGACCAATCAGTGGTCTGCAATGTTTTTACTCCACCTTCCAGTATTGACTCAGCTTTCAACCTTCACCGAGGTGGTACCAAAAAAAGTACCAGGTACTATCCACAACTTTTGCTAATAGAAAACCAAAGAGACAAAAGTCATCAGTTTCAAATATTTTAGTTCTGTGATCATTTTATTTCTGGTGTTAAAGTGTTATTTTGTTGGATGTATATGAATATCCCTGCACAGTCTAATCTGTAGCATTTCATTTACTCACCGTCATCCAGCGTTTGGAGAATATTTCTCCGACTTCTTTGTGTTTCCACCATTTTCTCCTCTGATTCAGAAACTCTTAAACCTCTTAAAGTTCTCCTCCCTTCACCTTAGGAGCTCTCTTAAGGTCGAAGATGCTTTGTGAGTAACTTTTATCTTTACAAGGACCTGGTCTTAACTTTAAGGGGAAATTCTAAGAAAACGTCACAATTCTAAGAATTGTCTTAGAATTTAGTCACCAGGAGCAACTCTCAGTACCAGGAAGCTTTGTGAATACGGCCTCAGGGCCTGATGATGTGTAATTTTTTAAAGTCACGAAAGTTCTGTCTGACAACATACTGTTGTGTTATTAAGCACACTTTAAGGCAGTGGTTCCCAACTGTTCCAGCCACGAGGCCCAGATTTCTCCTTAGTCATTAGCTCGAGGTCCACACAGTTCATATCAGCATCATACTAGCGTTTGGCCTTCAGTTTGCTTTCTCTGTCAAACTTTAGTAACTCAATCTACAGTACCTCAACATAAAGCACTGTGTTTGAAATCCACTGTGCTTAAAAATAACATTTGTTTTTTTACAAATTTAACACATTTGGCAATCACATTCAGAATGGTCCTGCGACCCACTTTTGAACTTCGACCCACTGCTTTAAGGATTGTAGTAACGGCCGCACATTCACTTCATGCCACAAGGGTTTATTCGAGACAACATTTCGATCCTACTTGTATCTTCGTCAGGTCAAATGAATTTAACTAGGCATACTTACCATCCCAAACATTGTGTGACCTTTAACACGACCTGAGCTCAGAGGTCTATTTGTGCTCGGTTAGAGACTGGAGAAACTGTGACATTTCCATGCAGTCCCAGAGAACGGAAGGTGTCACCTGTGTGACATGGATGAGAAATGATGTGCATTTTATATTTTACTGTCCTTCTTATCTCGATCTTTGAGTTGAGTTTTTCTTATGTCAGCTGCGCATCCCAGTCTGAAGGACTTAAATTATAGTAAGTTTGTTCACATGCAAGACATTTAAGATAGCACAGTTTTTGTTTAATGCTTACTGTCATCATATGAGAGCTTTGTATGTTTCATTTGTTAAATTTATGTTGTATTAGTACAATGTATTGGCCCTTCTTTTGTTTACTCTGTAGGTAATATAAGTAGTCACTGTAACCCCGTGTGGTGCTGGTCACCTTTTAGGTGTATGACACTTAAATAAAAATGACATTCACTCATACATCTCACTGTATATTGCTGCTCTTAGTTGAAACCCATGTTGGTCACTTTAGAGGCAGTGTTATAACATAAGGCAGGTCTGTTCAACTACCATATTGTTAAGGAGGGCACATTTTCACATAGCTAAGGGTCTGGGGAGCGGACATTTCCCTGAACCATTGTTCTCATCATGAATCTACACTTTTCAAAACTTTTACTTCACTACATTGCAAAAGTTTCCTAAACATAAACATAAACAAAAACAGTAACATAAACCCAGGCAGAGTCTGGGTGCTCTTTGCTCCTCTCACACTGTCCTCACTGTGGCCTCGTTTTTTATTGCCGTATATAAATTCTGTGCTTTTATGGAAACATTAGGGAGAACTCAAGAGTGTCTTTTGTGCAGTGTAACACACTTACAATGCCACAAATCATAAAAATGAAAAAACACAAGCTGAATTTCTTAGATAATCTATTTTACAGTATTAAAGAAAGGAATCTATCTATACATTATTTTTCAAGTGCCCACAAGTGTTACCAATATGGGGGTTGCACGTGCTACACATATGGAACGGTTTCCAGTTTTACAACCTTATCTGACAGCCTCTCTTGTCCTCTCCGGTCTGCTCTGTGTGAACAGCCTGCAGTTCAGTCCAAGTTTCACTGAGTTTTTTTGTCATGTGACTGCTGGTCTCAGTTTTGTCTTTCATAGCCTCCCAGTTGTGTTGAGGAGAATTTAATGTTCATTACGGGATATTGTTAGTATGAGCAGTTAATTTTTGGCTGCATTTTAAACGAGACATGTAGAATAAAGTGATCTTGATTAAATGTGGCTATTTTTAGGTTTAGATTTAGTTAATTTCCTCACCAAAGCGTTCGCCACGCATAACTGATTTAAGCAATCAGACGTGAAAATCAGAAGATGTTTTTACAGTTTCTGGTTTTGATAGTTGATGTAATTTGGGTGATTTTTAAAAAGAAAATATGCCTTTTAAACCCTTTGACCAGTTGTGTGTTCAAATTAAGCAATTAGGTGAAATGCACAGGAGCGCTTTGCAGGTTTGAAGGATTTATTGTGCCAAAAAGTCCATCAAATCATTTCATTCCTTCTTCAGGTTTTAGATTTTATTTATTTGCAAACAGGCTTGATTGGGGGGCTATAGTTGGCATGTGGACCAGCTGTTGAATAGGTCTGACATATGGGCAAAGGAACGAGACTAAGATAAGATTAAGATAGAACTTTATTTATCCTGAGGGTCATTGCTGTGCAGCAGTTGCAGTACAAAGTTAGAGGTGTGCAGATACAAAGCGTGCAATGTCCAAGGACTAAGATAACATAGCAGAAAAAGCACATATATAGTGAATATACACTTAAAGTAGACTCAATAACTGTAAGGTGTAACATATAACAAAACTAGAATTACTGCTTTACTGCTATTTACCTCCATGCATCAGTCAAGTTGCACTTAGGGTTTCCATCCATGTCCGTGAAAACATGCTTTACACCCATCTTTCCTCCTGGCAGCGCAGAATATACATTCAGCACAGTTTCAAAATTAGTGTGACCAATTAAGTATCTGACCAATTGTTTTCCCCTCTGTTCCTGAGATATGATGTTTAGTAATGGACAGAAAAACAACTGTCCATTATGATGTCACAGTGAAGTTGACCCTTGACATTTTGGATATAAAATGTCATCACTTCATCATTTTATCCTGTTGGACATATGTGTGAAATTTTGTCGTAATTAGAGTATGAATTCCTGAATTATGGCCAAAAACATGTTCTGTCACTTTGACCACCAAATTCTAATCAATTAAATCTTAAATTTGAGGAAACTTGAGGAGATATCTCAAAATTCACGCAATGAGAAGGAGACTGATGCAAGGTCACAGTCACCTTTGACCTTTGACCACCAAAGTCTAACGGGTTCATCGTTGAGTCCAAGTAGACGTTGTGCCACATTTGAAGAAATTCCCTCCAGGTATTCTTGAGATATTGTATTCACAAGAATGCAACGGACAAGATCACAGTGCAGTGGCCTTGAACTTTGACCTTTGATCACCATATTCAAATTCATTCATTGATTCAAAGTGCATGTATGTGCCATATTTGAAGAAATTCTCACAGTGCTCCTGAGATATCATGTTCACAAGAATGAAATGGATGCAAGGTCAAAGTGACCTTGACTTTTGACCTTTGATTACCAAAATCTAATCAGTCAATCCTTGAGTTTGAGGGAATTAATCCTTAAAGGCGTTCTTGAGATATCACGTTAACAAGAATGAGACAGATGAGGTTACAACAACCTTGACCTTTGACATATGACCCTCAAACTCTAAACATGTCTTCCTCGAGTCCAAGTGGTCATTGGTCCTCAAATTGAAGAAATGTCCTCATGGTATTCTTGAGATATGGCGTTCACGAGAATGGGATGGACAGACGGACAACCCAAAAACATAATGCCTCTGGCTTCAGTGACACAAACAGGTTGCCAGTATTGATGATAAATATTGTATGTTTGCTTATGATTATGTTTCCACAGCGTCAGATCTGAGGTGGTTTGCGTAAGAGTTCAAGAGTGCATGGTTTATACAGAATGTTCATGATTATGTCTGTGTCATTTCCTTAATGTCATATTATTACACATTATGTCCAGTGAGTCAGAGAACATGTGGCTCAGTGAAATATGTTTATCAGTAATTATTAAATAGTTTGGCAGTGACATGTGTTTACGCAGTTGGAGGAGCTGCTGTCCTGAAGTGCCAGTTTTGTGGTGACCTGTTTGGCTTCTTTTATTCTGACCAATCAGGAGCGACTTCAGCACACAGTCATTATGCCCTTATTTACATCGAGGAGAGGTTAATGTCTTTCTCTTGTGTTCTTAACTCCTCTGTAAGTGTGTGTGTGTTTGTGACATTGATTGTTTTTGCAAGTGTGTGTCATGTGCATTGTATGCTTGTCTATTTTTAGACGTTTGTCGTCCATGCACACACATCAACCTTTATGGATGGGTCTGTGTGTATGTGAATGGAGATGTGTGGAGCTGTAGCCTCCTCCACTGTGAGTCATGCAGTGACGTGAGCACTTTCAGTCACTCACACGCCTGGCCCAAGCACATGGCTCTCAGACAACACACTCCCTGCCTTCACGTGCTGTCCTTCCCCTTCCTCTCCCTCTCTCTTTTCCTCCAGCCGTGCTTTTTTCCCCGCTTTTACCAAGAACCCACCCATTTCCTCATCCCTGCCTGTTGCTTCGCAAACAACGGCAGCCATTATTATGCTCTGGTTTAAGTACCTGTCGATAACCTAGTTTCTCCTGAGAAACAACAAGCAAGAGATGAGCTGTTTTTACAGTTTCTGCATCCCTTCCTTTTGTTCTGCTGCTCTCTGACATGCAGTTTTTCCTGTTGCCAGAGGATTTTCATCGCCTCTGTTGCAAAAGCTGAATGTAAACATGTCCCAACTGCTCATGCTGCAGCTGCTTAATAAGGAGCTGTCTGCGCAGGACTTCTACCAAGAATTTCCCGAGGGTTTTTGGAAGCGGAAGGGCTTCTTGGAAAACTAGGTGACTGAGGACTGTGCTGGGAGTCCAAATCGAATTAGGGAAACTTCTTGCTCTGCTCATGTACAGTCAGTTTTCAATTTAGTTTAGTAAGGTCCAATATCACAAATCACAATTTGCCTCAGAGGGCTTGACAACACATGATATCCTTCCGCCTTCCATCCCTCACAGCGGATAAGGGAAAACTCCTGGAAGAAACTCCTCAGTGGAAAACAATTCACAGAAGTCTCAGGAAGAGCAGCTGAGGATAGATCCCTCTTTCAGGACAGACAGATGTGCAACGGATGTGTGAATTACAGAAATCCACATGAATGCATACATGTACATCAGTAGCTACTGTTCAAGTGTAAACAATGTATTCTGTAAACTCACAACAGCCACTACGTTCCCAGACTTTAACAAAGGCCAGCATTCTGGCATTTATTTGCTCACGGCTGAGGCTGAAGGTCACTCAGCAGTGAGGTGTTTGAGCAACACATCTGCACTGTTAATTGTCATCGCCAGCATTGTGAGGGGGTCTGAAGAACCTGGTGTTGCAGGTTCAGTGACCCACATCGTGAAATCCCAGCTTAACCCGTCTTCTGGAAATGTGTGTTCATCTCTGGTCTCTATTGTGTGCGTCCGTCTAACTCTACATGTCAATCATAGCAAGACGACTACACGAAACCCTGACAAAAGTTTTTCACTTCTGCAAATATGTCTCAGTCCTTGCAGGGCTCGCTAATTCGTTTCTCTTTGTCTTGTGTTCACACTTTGGGATTCGTCACCTCCTCTGCAGCCGTCTCACTTCCACTCAACCTGTTGGATGTAAACGACTCACACATTATGTTGCCTTGGCAGACAGCGTGGTGTGTGAACAATGATGGAGCTTATGGTGGCACACTTTAGCACAGCATGAAAGCAGTGAAACAGCAGCTACAAACAACAGCTGATACTGTAAATCCCCTCAGATACCCACCTGCTAACCCAACCACCCCGTCCCAAGCCCTTGGCCTGGTGTGTTTGTGTGTGCATATATATATGTGTGTGTGTGTGTGTGTGTGTGTGTGTGTGTGAGTGAGTCTAAGTAGGGCTGCTTTATGTAACCGCCCGCCTTGGCCCCAGTAAAGGTGTTACTGTAACACGTTGTATGCCGACTGCATGTGAGCATCCACTCACATGGGGCCTGCTGTTCGCTCTTCTCCCTCCCCCCTCCAGGTGTTTGGATTAGAGGAGGAAGTATTGAGTGGCGGGGAGGAGCAGGGAGGCCCTTACTGTAAACTGACTCCTCTGCTGTCACTGTGTACACTTATAGCTCACTGCTGCCTCTCTCCTTCCTTCTTCCTCTCAGCCAATCCGTCTCAAGGCTCTTTGATTTTTGTGTGTGGTTATTGCTAGACTGCGGTGACTTAATTTCTCCTGCCTCTATTATCTTACCTGCTGTTATTTTTGTTTTGTTACACTCTCAGTGAGCCCTCGAGCATGCTCCAGCTTTCCCTGACAACCAGCTAGACCCGGCGGCGCTAAACGCAACATTGCATAAACATCTCCACAGGCAGCCAACAGTGCTCCTGCAGTTTATTTCAAACACGTCGTAACATCTGCTCATGTGAAAGCCGAACACCTCTTTAATCTTTGATGCAAGTTATGTAATTACTGGGGTGGGATTCTGCTATCAAGACATGTAGGAAATGATTAACCAGCAGACTCAAAGTGAAACTCTAGACTTTGTCAGACAATGTGATCATATATTGCACCTCCTATAAAGGTGTCACAGAATCAAACGGCTTGATTAATGGTCAATAAATAATTTAAATTTAAATTTTATCAGTTAGAAGAAATGATCAAGATCACAATTTGTGTCAGCAGCTTGTGTATAATCCCTTTGGCCAGTCATTATCTCCTGTATTTGGTGATAATGCAGGCATACATGCTGATAATCTATTAATAAAATTGGGCTACATTAATTTCACAGTTGATTAATGCACCAATTATTTTAGGCATTTTGCTATCATAGGAGACTAAGAACATTTGGTGGAGCTTGCCGTTTGTGCTTGCAAAATTATGTGAACGATTAATTGATAATTAAAAATGGTTGCAGATGAATTTTCTGGTGATTAACGAATCAATAAAACTACTTATAACTGGACATAACTTGCACGTAGTTGTTGCAAGTAACTCGATTTTGGTTAACCCCTTTCCCATAAGGTTTATGTTCAGGGTCTGATTATGCAAAGGGGTTTTTCACAACCTGACTACTCAGAAGTTGTTCTTATTAATGGCTTAGAGCTGATGCATTTAGATTAAGTAAGTTATTTATTCACCATTAATAAAGCCACTGGAACGTGGTACCATCAAAACAAATTACAAATTAACAATTAAAAAGTGTAAATGAGCTGTGTGCGACATTCAGAGCATAGCTATGATTCAGAGTCTCACCTGGGATTGACTGCACACGGCTCTCAACATGGCGGTGGCTAAGTTAAAGTATTGGTGCAATCTGATCTCAGTTTTTGTAAGTTATAAAATTAATAATACACCCAATTAAACTAATAAACTTCCTCATTGTAACTTTTATGACTTTACCGGCTCAACCTGAGAAGTTGCCACTGGACACTTCCTGTTTATGTGATCGGCAGTCAGCGCTCTCTTCAAGTGTTGTTCATGCTCTTTTGTTGTTGTCTCTCAGTTCAGTTCGTCCTTTGACATTCTATACAAGAAACAGGAAGTGCTCCTTTTGTTTGCTGGCCGTTCAAACTAATTCAGCATGGAGTGCTACAGGTGTAACCTTACTGGCCTGACTCTGTGTGCTGTGTATTCTCATGTGTGCAGGTTAGGGTTTTGCGTGCATTGCTTACAGGTATGTGTGCGGTTTTGTGTCTTTACGGGGGCACACAGGAGGGCAGGAACACGAATCCCTGCTGCTCTCCTTACAGTCACTTGAACCAGGACGGCTGGAGACAGATGGATGTGCCTGTTGACACTAATCCACTGTATGAGGTAATGGAGTTAGTCTGTGTTTGTGCACTCCTTCCCTGCCACTCCTGACTTACTGACTGACCTACTTAACCAACAACTCACGTGGCACCAAAGCAAGCACACACTGTTTCTTTCCCAGAAGCTTAGGCAACCGAAAGAGATAGTGTGTGTGTGTGTGTGTGTGTGTCCTTGTGTGTGTGCTGGTCACATGCCACTCCTGCTGTTAGTAAACATGTTTATTGGTTTGATGAGATAAGACCGTGGATTGATCATTAATGAATTCTAGGGTGTGATTTCTCTTTGGAATTGTGTGTAGGTGTGTGTGTAAGTGTGTGTGGGTGGGTGGAGGGGTGAGTTCATGCAGTGATTCATTTGTTCATAATTACTGAATCTAGAGCGGGAGTAAAATCTTCTCAATAAAAACTATTGGATATTGTTCATATGTCACATGTTGATACGAGGGTAATGCAATGGTAATTATTCTGTCACCACTTTGTCCATATTGCCCACACTGGATTTGTAATAAGAAGAGGATGTTGAGTTCATTAAAAACTGTTTAATTTAAAATAGAGTGGGTGATGGCAGCCATTGTGGTTTTAGGTACCTGGTTACCACCACTCAAACAATATAAAGTGGAAGTGAAAGGAAAATAGCCAGGAAATGGAGCAAGGCCATTGGAACAAGTGGCAGTAAGTGCATGGCTTCACATAATAAGCATGTGTGCGTGCGTGCGTGCGTGTGTGTGTGTTCTCGTCAGCAGTTGGCTGCACACCTGTTGACTCTATGAACTCTATAAGGAATGCTTTGACCTGGCTAGACAGGTTGTCTTTGAGCCAAGCCAAACGGATATATTAGTAGATTATTATCAACTGGCTCATTTTAGCAATTATCTCACATTATTTATGAAGTTGTTAAATGTGCTGCCAGTGCCTCTGGGTGCCAGACAGGAGTACTTGCATGTATTTCATTTGATGCTTATTTGATGGGGACAATTATAGTATACACATCAATAATCCAATGGAATTTTTTGCAGTATTTAAAGCTACTACTAATTTCCAGTGCGGTCACTGTAAGGGCCTTTTAAATACTTTAACATGGTTAAACTATATTGTACATTTTGCTGATGTTATAGGAACAACAGGAACACCTGCTGGCATACGCACATATACTAGGGATGCATGATGTTGGATTTTTTGCCAATATTTGGCTGATAAGTGATACCGATATTGATATATCCACTTTTTTCCCATCCTGATTTTAGTGATCATGAAGTCTCTTCTGTAGTGGAATCTTTTATTGTGCAAAATAAGAAAAAGCATGTTGGCTGACTCTTACAGTTCATTTTAAGGCCATTGTTGGCCGATGCCAATGATGTGCTGATATCATCATGCATACCTAATATATACATAGTATATATACATACAGATGTGTATATATATATATATATATATATATATTTATCAGTCCCTCCAGAAAATTGTGATCTTGCGATCACAATAATTAACGCAAATTCAACGAAAGTCCTCAGTATTTGCGGGGGCTTGCAAATTTTCAAAAGTCCCGCGATTTTTCCGCATTTTCCAGCTGACCGGAAGTTGTTGCACATGCGACGTCATTTGAAAAGTCATCAGATGCATCATCAAATGCGCTAATGTTATTGCAGTATGGAGAAACGTTCTGTATTGACATAAGAATTTGCATTGTTTAAATGCATACAATAAGATAAGATACACCTTTATTGATCCCACAATTGAGAGATTGCAATATGTGTTTACCTTATTACCTATGTTTTTGGGGGTAGTCAAAAAAAAATCAAAAATTTTTTTTTCTCCTTTTGTCATTTGCCGCAATTTTCCGCAAAAAAAAAATCACATAAAAATGCCACAGTTTTTGTTGTATTTTTTTTTGACAAAATTGGCTGCAAATTCAAATTTTTTTTTTTTGCTGCGAGATCCTGGAGGGACTGATATATATACATATACACTGAATACAAAAACATCTAGCGCCCCCCCCCATCCCCCTGTACACATGACTGCATGAGTGCTTAGTTTTTAAAAATTGTTTCAGTTGAACACTTGAATAAGCAATAACAACAACTTCACGACGGCTGGTATTTTTTTTCCACCTTGGGATTCTGTGTGTGTGTCATCATGACAAATTTGGTCCTGGAGATGCCTATCGTAGTGGGAGCTACCTTTACTACCTACCACTAAAGCATCACAGCCATGAAAGATGCAGTCACAAAATATACAGGGGTGTAGCTGAGATCACATTAGACCGTTTTACACTGCCAGATTTTTGGCGAATGTTGGGCCGTTCTGCCGGCAAGCTGCGAGCGTTGAGACACACAGTACCGGATTGGCGAGTTGATCCGAGGTGCCCAATTTTCCGCCTTGTAGGGTAGATATATTGGTGGAACCTTTTAGTTTAAACAGACCGAGGCGGCCTTCTGCAACAGGAGGAGCTGTTGATGACTTGTGGGAGGAGCTGTTGATGACGCCACACGTGTGAGCCACTGGCGGTGGATAAACAGGAAACAGCTGATAGCAGGAATTAGCGAGCAGCTAGTAGCAAGAGGGAAACACAAACCTGACAGACACTGTAAAGATGAGCAGCTGGGGAGACAAGGAATTGCGTGCCCTCCTTGTCCTTGCAAACGAAGAGGCCATTAACCGTCAGATGACGGGGACGGTGAAGAACGGGCCGACTTACGAGAGAATCGCCGAAGGACTGACCAGCCGCGGCTTCCCTCCCACGTCACTGTTTACGTCACACGCTGAGCTACACGTTTTGTTACTTGCTCACGCCCCCCATTGCCCCGAAAAAGGCGCATTCTGTATAAACAAAAGTAGGTAGGCGGCATTTTGCTGCACTCCCCGATTTTGTTTTTATACTGCCAATGCTGAAAAAAGACTGATTGGGCTTTCCTGCAAATTTGCACAATTCCTATCTAAAAAGGGCTACTGAGGCCAAATTCGAAGATGGGGTGTGGTCTGAGTAAGGGCAGTGGAAGGAGGGGGTAGGAAGTAGGAATGGGGCAGTTGGCCCATCCACTTTACCCCCCTGGCCCACATATGTTTTAAGTTGTGGGTTGCTGTTTTGTGGCTGGACTAATCCCCTCATTAGATGACCTGTAATTTTAAAATGTTCACGAGCTCACTCTATAAAAAAGGACCTCTGGCCAAAGAAATTATTCTGGTATGCAGTGTGACCTTATTCCTGCTCGTCATATCATGATGCTTGGGTTGTAAAGATCAGAGGAGATTGTGGTATGTGCACTTGATTGTATGTGTGTGTATGTTTTCTGCATGATATAAATCAGAATATGTAAGTCAGATGAGATAAAAGAAATTCCAGTAAGACAAGAGTCTGTACATGAGCTTGCATTTCTCTGGGGCTGTACTTAGGCACAACAATGCTTTGAGCTAAATGCTAATGTCAGCGTGCTAGCATGCTCACAGTGACAGTTTTACCTGCAGATGTTTTCCAGGTGTAATGTTTATCATCTTCACCATTTTTTCAGTTAAGCGTATTAGTGTGCTATCAATTGTGTAGGAACACAAAGTACAGCTGAGGCTGATGGGAAAGTGATGAGTTTTGCAGGTATTTGGTCATAAACCAAAGTATTGGGCAATGTTGACCACTGATGTTCAGATTACACTCAGTTCAGTGTGTGTTTACTCCTTCAGTTAACCTGTGTCTTTCTTTATTCAGATAGTATATCCAGATACAGATTGCATGCTACTGTCAGGAATAAATGAGGCTGTAGAGATAAAATGCCACCAGTGTTTTATGTAATACGAAGGCATAACAACTTCATCCTGCCATAATGTTATTTTTCCTGAGATTAACAAAAAGTTCTTGTGCTCTTATATTTACTTTATTATTTCTTATCCTTAAGGTCTTGCGTCTGTGCACCAAGGTCCTGTGTGTTGTTTCAAAGATCATACATATAACAAGTGTTCATTGTTGTCGTTCACACAGATATCTGCAAGACCTTGGTGCGAAGATTTCAGTCGTCATTCAGACGGAGGAGGAACAAGGAACCAGCACAGGTGGGCTCTCTTCTTCTCTCTCTGTTTATGTGTTATCATTAGAGAAGAGGACAGTTATCTGATGTCTTAATAACTGGACTAAGAACAGAGGATTTCAGTGTTTGAGGAAATGGACTGAATCCAATTTTTGGTGATATGTAACGTAATACTGCAGTGACTCTAGCTAATAAAATCTTCGTGGTTATCTAATATTGTTTATATCACACATGTCATATAATACTTTATGATAATCATCCATCAAAACGGATTCAAACTTACGCCTCGTGACATTTCACCTATTTGCTGTATTTAAGTTATGAAGGCCTTTTGTGTAACAGACCCACGGACAGCCACATTACCAAACCAGATATTTTGCTTATTTCACAAGAAGCTCTCGCACCCTCATTAGTGTCCTCTTGTTTTTCTCTTACAACACAGTGACTCGTGTCTGTGCTCCGAGATCTTGCAGATGTCTGAGTAAACAATGACTAGTTGTTACAGCATGTATCTTTTTGGACTCGGACAAGTGAGGGGAAGTTTATCAGAGGCAGCAAGAGACTGACAGAGAAGGGTAGAAGAAGAACAAGAGCATGTGATAGAGAATGATGGTGAACTACAGAGACATGGACTGAGATACAAGGCCGGGCATTGTCTGAGAGCGGGTGTCTGGCTGGCACAATAAACCAGATCCACATGGAGGCCTATGAGGAATCCAGGCTCATGGCCCAGTCCTTTGTCTGTGGCAGGAAGCCATTGCCACTGTGGAGAGGGATAACATATCCTGAGATATGTCAGTCAACAGGACACTCTCACACACCTGCTTCCATTATGTGTTTATATGAATCCCACATCTCTAACTCTAATATAAACATAATCATATCTGACATTACACCTAAACATAACCATCTAAAGACTAATATATGAACATATTTATGAGGATGATCTTTTAATTTTTATGTGTATCAATCAGTTTTTGTGTGAGTTTTCTTTTACGACTCCAGACGACAATGTTGACCTAGTGTGTTGGTGCTTTGGTTCTTCGGTGTAGGCTGAAAAATCAGCCTGGTGGTGATGCCCCAAAGATGTGTCATAATTATTTTGGTGATTCCCTGACTTTTCCTTTGGGACCACCAGAGAGTTACTGAGATGTCTGAACAATTATTGGATGGATTTGCATGGAATTTGGTGCACACATTAATGTTGGGATAAACTGTAAAAACGATAGTGATCCTCTAACACCTATTGCCACCATAGTTTATTTCTGGTTTATGACTACTTGCAAAACCAATTATGTTCCCATCAGCCCTAAGTCTATTTATTACAATACTTAAATGCCAAATGTACATTAAGAGGATTATTTATGGCTGAAAAATGTCTCTGGTCCATAATGGACGTGAAGAGATTCTGATGTGCCAAGACTGTAAAGGTCAGTTCAGACCGATAATTCGTGATGAGACGAAGCTGTTTTAGAACGTAGCAGAGAAAAGTTGTAGAGAAAGAAATGGCTGCTTTGAGCTCGACTCAAGCCGGCTGATGGTGTCACCTGCAACTCAGTTGGTCAAATCACTGGCGCTGGTTTTAAAGCACGTCACCTGTTTCTACAGCCAATCAGCTTGTAGTGAAGGCTGCGGGTCAAGTCAAAATGACCACAGACGGTGTGTTGGCTTGCTGCGGCTTGCTCCCCAATTTTGTTTTTATACTGTCAATGCTGAAAAAAGACTGATTGGGCTTTCCTGCAAATTTGCACAACTCCTGTTTAAAAAAGGGCTGTTGACTAGAGATGATACACTGTCTCATCTAGCTGCATTGGTGTGAACTGGCAGGGTTTTACAACGTTGCAGAATGGTGCATTGCAACACTGCTTTCCAATCTTATCCTGCGACCAAGCCTTCTAATATGGCTGACTAATTGCAGCGTATCCACTCATAACCTTTACATAATTTAAACCAGAGGGTGCAGGCCTGGACAACCATGACCTCCAGACAGAAGTTACTTTATTGCAACAGAAACAACAAGGAGTATCCACCCTGTCTGTCCGTCATAACACATTCTTCCCACACTGAAAGAAATGCATGTATGGATTGTGTTAAATTGTGCATGTTAGTGTTTTTGCTCTTCTGGGCAGGAATTTTGCTGATGTGCCTCCCAGTGCGTCTCCAGTGGTGTTTGTCCAGCATCTCCTTGACCCCTGACCCTGTTAGGAAATGGCCGTGTCTTTTTTTTCTTCTCCTTCTGACACCTGATCCCAGAAATAATCTCTCACAGGGCTCACAATCCTCTCAGGTCTCCTTCACCTGAGGCCTGTTTTTGGCTGCTTTGTGACAAACTGGATGGAACTGGATCAGAAACTAGGTTCAGTGGCTTTGTGTGTGGGAAGAAGCATCAGTTACACTTGACACACTCTGCAGCTGTGGGCGTATGTGTGTGTGAGTGACAACAACGTGAGTGAAGGCAACAGGCAACGTGAGCAAAAGATGCATGTCACCGGGGCTGCAATGTGTGTCACTGGATGGAGGTCACAGTGTTATCTAGCATGTGAGTTAAATAAGATGCTGCACAAATGTGATGCTTCAGCAGTCTGCCTGTTTGCTGAGGAGCATAACCACTGTACAATCTGTACAGTAAACAACTCCCTTTGCATTCTTGCATTTGTTTTGACCATCATCTCTGTTTTCTATGCAAAGCCCTCTGTGGATTAGATAGCGCTATTATGTGCTCTGAGTCTCACACAAAAGGTTCTTATTGTACTGAGTTGCGTAACAGGGCCACTGAATGCAGTTTAGCTTCTCTGCTTTCAGATCATATTTTGGCGATCGCACTGGGAGACCCTTGTCGGAGGGTTGTCTTCTCTCCTCTCCCACCGCATCTCATTTTCAGTGTGAACCGTGGCGATGCTGACACCCTGCTGCTGCTGCGTGCCACACTTCTGTCACTGCTCCCAGTCTGCTGCTCACCTCAGGTTTCATGTTAAAATGGGAAGAGTTGTGTTTTAAATCTTGTCAGGACAGTGCAATGGCCTTTTATTAACTTGTTTTCCAAATCATCAGATGAGACGGGAAACGGTGAGGTAAAACAGTAGGCGACTTTGTAAACATGGTGTCTGCCTGTCAGTATCTTGAAGATGGGGAAAGCAGAAATTTGAAAAGGAACAAAAAAGAAAAGCAGAATTTAAGAATTTGAAAACCCCCAGTGCTGCGTGTCACAGTGGGCTGGTGGCCAGCAGCAGTGCCAGGTCTCACTTGTGTAACAGCACCAAGAGAGAGTTTACCAAATTGGTGGAGAGTCTGGGCTGTCTGGTCCCTTGGAGCTAGTGTTTGCACTGGCTGGATTTGGGTTGCTTTGGCTGCTGCCTGGGGGTCTGTCTCCAGAGCTGCTGCCTGCCCTTCTCTAGGGGAGGTGGTCAGTAGCGGCGGGGAGTGAGGTGGAGGACACACTGTGATTCAAAGCTCTGGCATTCATTAGCTGCGTAAACATAAACTAGAAGTTGCAGCTGTGAGCTTTTCACTCCAGTTAGCAGAAGGCTAAACCATAAGCAACATCTTCTCTCCATCTTTGAAACACTTTGCCAATATTCATACTCATTTATGTCAGGCTCTGTTTCAGACTTGATAGATCCATCTTCCTTTTTTGGGTTGCTTTGCATTGTAGGCAGTTGTTGCCAATGCTTGAGTAGCAACTTTCTCTGCAGGATTCTCCGCCATTGAATCAAACTTTCGCAATCTGAAGGGACATGCGTCTGCAATTGTAGAACAGCCAATAGGAACTAGGGTTGTCATGAGAACCGTTACTTCGCTACCAAGTCGATACTCAAAAATACGTTGGTACCTGTGTTTTTACGGTATCTTAAGTACTGGATACAACTTTGCCCTCAGCGGGCCGTGTCGATTCCTGTCGGAACTGACGGGGGCAGTATGTGGGCATCAGTCGGTGCCGAGGACGAGTGTCGTCTTTGCTAGGAACAATGGCTTTTACAAGTGCTGCTGGAGCCACAACACCTCGGCTTGTCGAAAAGTCAGGTAGTAGGAGTCGTGTGTGGAGAGGGTCCCATTTAAACCGCAAGTGATGCGTTCGTGTAGTGCACGCGAACGGTCGCTGTTTACTTGCGTTTTCATTTAGGCGAGCATGTTAACAGGTTAGAGCAATCACACCGCGTCCGTTCTATGGGCTGCTCGAGTCGCTCTGCTTTCGCAGGCAAGCTTGAAAATAGAAGAGACGCCGATTTTTTTGGGTGAGTCGCGAGCGAATGGTTGTGGTATTCAACAAAAAATGAGAGTTTGCGTGTGTTGTGACCTCTCTCGGCCACCGTAGACATCTCCCCCTTGACCAAGCGAGACCTGACAGGCACATGTTTCATGTACTTACCCATTTGTAGTGCTAAATATTAATTCTCCAAGCGTTGGAATAATCACTGGCGTGCAAACCTGTCCACCCTGGGCTTTAGGTCCAAACTTTGTTCTTCTTCTTTGGGGTTTATTGGTGATTTGCAAAAACGGTGCACTACTGTCACCAACTGTTTGGGTGTGGTTTGTATTTTGACGGGACACTAGCGGCCGCAGCGTGACGCATCTGTTCGGTTTTGGTGTGAACATAAGTGTGCTGCCGCAACGCTTGTGGATCGCTTGCGGTGTAAATGAGGCCTTGGAGTTAAAGTTAGAGTTTGAAACAGTTTTAATAAAGTAGTGAATTTAGAAATACATGAGTTCTGTTTTTTGATTTTTATCGTGGTATTGAATGAGTATCGAGAATTATGGAAATTCACTGGTATTGGTATCGGCTACTGAAATTCTGGTATCGTGACAAGCCTAATAGGAACGCCATCTCTCTGACATGACCTGTGATTGGTCAGTTTCCCATCACAGCCTAGATTTTCTAAAAACTGAAAAGAGGAGCTGCAGAAGTCTAGTCTTCCCTCAGACCACTTGAATTTCAACATGCCTAAAATGTATTCAGGGATCTTTGCCCTATCTGAGCTTTAAAGGCACCGACTTTGCTTACATGCACAGATTATTTCGTTTTCTGTCCTTATTCCAAAAAAGACGATATTCCTACTGAGCTGTTTACGTGGCTAATGAAAAATAAATACTCCCCTAATATTCCTGTTTACATGCAGCCACGCCTTTTACATAACTTAATTGCCCTTCAAAATGTTTTCCAAATGTTTCTGACTAGAGATGTGAGTTTTTCTCTACCCCAGCCTTCAAACTGTTGGCAAGCTGACTGTAAATTGGCAATAGGCCGTGTGTCGTAAACTGCGGTAAAAACTACAGTTGAGATGCATATTCTGAATGTGCTGTATACATGTCCAAAGGATGCTCCTAAAACCTGAATAATATCCACACATACCACATGTCTTTATTGTAAAATGCTACATATGGAATAAGGCGTAATTTGGAATATTCAGGTGGGATATGCTGTTTAGATGTCCCATATGAATTCTGAATAATAGTGGAATATCAGTGTGCATGTAAATGAAGTCAATGACTCATCAGTGACTTACTCCTCCTCCTTAATATTTTTCATACTGCTCAGTCGATGAAGCATAACCTGAATGATTTAACTCGGTAGCTGCAGGACCGTCTGCCAGTGGTGTGATGGAGAGTGTGGAAAGTGTGCTTCCCCCAGAATGTGACACACTGCCCTGAACAGCAGACTCATAATGGAAGACTGTAGTCACCCACCCACACTGGTGCAGTCAGCTGCTGCTGGGGGGCCCCGAACACACTCACATTCCAGGCTGTGGAGAAAATAAAAATCACACCATCATCCTCTCCTTCTTTTTCCTTTTTCCTGACTTGATCCCACTCCTCTACTTTTGGTTTTGTCTCCTTAAAAGGTAGCCTTGTTTCAGCTCTATAGACAAACAGTCAAGGCGCTGCATTAACACCAGGGGAAACTAACTGAACATGCTGGTAGATAACGGTCGCTCTTAAGAGGGGTCACAGCAGAGACGTGACAGTCCTGCAGTCGGCCGTTGAGGCAGAATCAAAGCCTGCCGAGACACGTGACGGCAGTTTAGTCTGTTGGTTTGTGATCCCACCGGCTGCTGTATATGGTCAGGATTCTTGGAGCAGAGAGGAGATTTCCTCAGAAGTCAGGGAGGAAAAAAGGGAGGAGGGCTGGAGGGGGGTCGCCAAGAGACAGAGCCATGTTAGGAGGGCCAAATCTGAATTTTAAGCATGCCCTCATTTGCTGGAGCGCCTCTCTGCACCCGATCAACCGCTCCCCCCGCTGCACCTCTTTACCCCTCTGTTACCCCACAGCCTCAGGCCTCAGCTGCTTCACTGTGGGTTCACTCGAGGCCTCGCTGCTTGTAAAGTTATTTGGTGGAAGGGCAAGAGCAAGGCGGGGCCGCGCTGAAGAAAGGGGGAGGGGCTGACCTACATTTTCCCTGCTGCCTCCAGTGGCAGGGTTTAGCGCTGTGTGGATCCCCACAAAGGGCTGATTGACTAATACCTATTTTTGGTTCAAATTATGGCAGCCAGACTCCAAAGATGTAAGATCACACCAGATGGTAGCTTGAGAAAGCACTTTGGCATGTAGCGGCTTAAGTTCATGTGATTTAACAGAGACAGATGTGACTGAAGTAAAAGGCACAATGTCTGTAACAAAAAAGTTCCTTTAGTTTATGACCAAATACCTGACAAACAAATGACACTAGTGTAAATGTTAGCATGCTAACCGCTAAACTAAGATGGTGAACATTGTAAGTCAGTCCAGTAAAGTGACATAGTTCAAAATACATACATATATGAGCTGAGTTTCTCCTGAGGTGGAGGAGGAGGGGATGGTTGGTGGCGCACAGTTGCCTAGCAACGGACTGCTGTTTAGGATCAACTATATTTGTCACAAGAAAGCCAGGTATTTTTTAGCAAGACGTCGGGACATTTCCAAACATTTCTGGTAACAAAACCGGGCATTTTAAGCTAAAACATGATGTTTTCCAAACCCATTACCAATCGTTTTTTGTGCTTAAACCTAACCACATGTTCTCCACATTGTTGTCGCAACATGAAATTAGAAATTGAAGCGTAAAGTACATATATGCTACATATATAATGTACAAATTTAACCTATCTGTGGTTGCAGAAATATACAATACCAACATTTATTCTGGTGGTTGAGTTGCATAAACATTACACCTGCTAAATATTAGCATGTTAGCGTCATTTCAGCTGCAGGTCTTGATTTAATTTTTACTTCTGCAGAGAAAATTGTGATTACGGACTGATTATGTGATCTCTCGTGCATGTTTCACCCTCGTGGGGAAGCTCCATGCTTACAGGTGAAAAGTGCACTTAGACCCACTTTCCTCTTGTGGGCAAAGTTTTATCGTTGTTCCTTTCAAGGGTAAGGCAATATGTTGAAATTTTCCAAGTGATCACCATCAGCCCAACAACTGGTGGTTGCCGATATGCATTCAAGCTTGACAGTTTCTACTGTTCCAACAATCACCAACTCTGGTTTTGTGGAAATAAACCTTTAAAGTTTAACTGTGTAAACTTTAGGGTGATGTAGTGGTGCCTTGTGGTGAGGACTGCAGATTGTAACCAGCTGAAACTTCTCCTGGTTAGAGTTCCCTCAGTGTACATTGTTCAGGAGGTTTTTAACAGGAGCTGAATTATCCACAGAGGTCTCTTCATCTCCAAAACAAACAGACCAGGGATCTCATTTATGAGGCAATGCATAGGATCCATACTAAATATGTATGTACGGATAAAAGCAAAAATAGCGTGCGCCAAAATATATCCAACAGTGTCTACAGTCAGGCTTCCACCTCACCATCTGTGTCGCCAATTTCCCATCTCCAAAATGTTCATAAGCATGAGTCAAAGTTCCTCCCATCATGTCTGATTGTATAGATCACAGCTTTTCTGTGGGAAGTGGCATACGCCTCTTTCAGGCCTCATTTTGTGTGTATGTTACAAATCAGTGGTTTTCCGACATTGCTCAGTGCAGTTGGGCTTCTACCTATGGAGGCCAACACAAAAACTTGAATGGCCCTATCTAGAGCCAGTGTTTGGGACATCTGTTCTGGGCTACTGTAGAAACATGGCAGTGCAATGTGGCAATCTCCATTAACAAGGACCCACTCCCTATGTAGATATAAACTGCTCATTCTATGTGAATGGAAACACAATAATTCTTATTTTCAGGTGATTATACACAACAGAAAACATACTTATTATATTATATTTCTGCCAATATATCCCCCTAAATCCTACACCCCAGACCTTTAATTTATCAAGTTAGCTGTAAAAATATGCTGAATCTATCAAATATATCTAATTTATGCTGTTTTTCTAAGCAGACCATTAAATTAGCAAAATATATTCGCAGAAATTGCCAAAAAGCTCACCCAAAACAAAAGCAAACAGTGATGTACTCAGCCAGTCACCAGTAACTTATGTATTCGTCCAGCCGTCCAGTCCTAATCCCCACTTCCTGCCTGGCTGACCCTGGTGCCTCCTTACAGGGAATGACAGGGTCGAGACGCTGAATATCAATGCTGTACATATTGTTCATCCACACATAATAATCCATTCCACATGAGATGGCAGACACAAAGAAATGTGAGGAAACTGTAAAAATGTGTCTTTTTGTCGGTATTTAATTTTATGTATCACGCACTGGATTTGGCTATTATGGTGCAAAAGCTTCTGATTCACCTGTGTCACTGCTTTTATCTCTGACCCTACTTTTTACTTTCAACGTCATCCATTCAGCTGCCGCAGAAAATAATCCTTGAGTGAACCACGCTGGACTATTTTACAAGGTGTTGAGAATATATAAATGTACGCTGTGTATGCAGTGCTGTTGGCTTTTGTACGTGCAGTTCCTTTCACGAGAGATGTCTGTTTACACTCATCTTAAGTATGCATCAGTAATGTCAGGACAGCATGTATTACTGTGACACATAAACACTCTTTGTTTCCTCATTCCTGACACTCCCATTGTCTGCAGACTCACACCAGTTGTTAGACTACAGTCACAGACACACGCCAGCAACACCTGTGATTGTGACTTTCCACAAGGTCACTCCGGCTGGAGTCTTTCCAAAGTCAACAGTAAGCATTACACATGGCCAGCCGCCATTTCCGTGTGGCTCGGTGAAACGTAGGAAAAAAAATGTATTTTGGGTGACGAAGACGTGGCCTCAAAAAGTCGACAGAGAGCTGATGAAGCTTTAAAGCTTTTGAGTTTAAAGCTTAGTTACAGACTGTCACAGAAAATATCTGTTAAAAAGGTTAAGATGTCTCGTGTTCTTTGTTTTTCTTTTTTTTTCCGTCTCTCGTTGCTCCTCTGGCAGAAACACATCACATGTGACTGCTGACCTAATTTTTAGCCATGGGTGGGGAATTGAAAACAAAAACAGAGGCAAAGCAAGTGAGGGTAATTTGCCGTGTGTTAATCCTCCCCTCACTGACACACACACACACACACATAGACATCCACCCACCTCCATGCACGCACACACACACACACACACACACACACACACACACACACGCACGCACACACAGTATCGTCCTCAGGCCCCCTGCCCGAGCGCTCTAAAATCAAAACAAACATTCCACACTCACCCTGCGAGGACCCCACAGTAACACAGGCTGCCCTTTGCTACTCAAGTGTAACTACAGGCAGCAGGTTGCATGATGTTGTGTAATACCTTCCCCTGTGTTTTCCAACCTTCACCACAACACTGTCGGCCTGAGATATGCCCTGATATCACTGTTTGCAGTGAAGAAGTGTTGTTATAGTAAACAAAACATCTAAAAATACCACAGCACAAGTTATGAGATTTCAACAAAAGCCACATGTTACATCACAAGTGTCAAACATGTCCTGCAGGCCAGAACTGACCCACCAAAGGGTCCAAACCGGCCCACTGGATCTCTTTGCATACCTTATATTGGTGCTTTTGTAAAAGCTGAGAGGTTTCAGGTATCAGGAGCAGGTTAAACAGTGAGGGGCCGACATCATGTAAAATGCTTCATCATTAGCGCCGCTGCTATATAGAAATCTCCTTGTACGTAATTAACTCATCATTTCTACTTTAAGCAGCCAGGGTCAGAGATGAGCAAAGATTATAAATAGAGCACCCTGAGATAAGCAGTGGTGGGTTGACTACTGGAAATCTATACTCAAGTAAAGTCCAATTATCATCATAAAAAATGACTCAGAGTACACGTTACTTTCTGTGTAGACAGGTGTAAAATAATGATATTAAGCAGCTTATTTTTTGTGTGTGTGTTAGAGTGTGTCACGGGCCACATATCTCTGTCTGAACCCGAACCGAGCCCGACATTATTTAATTACTAAAGCACTGAGTTTGTGTCACACAGTTGTTATGGTTACAGGCTATTTAACAGGCCGGGCGTGCACCGTGGGTGCTCTGCGGAGAGGGAGACCTCCATGTTTGAGACGGGAGCGGGAGGCGGGAGGTCCGACGCTTCCAGCGAGGGGAGAGGTAGAAACAAACAGCCAATGTGTGTGTGTGTGTGTGTGTGTTATGTTCAGGTGTTGTCATGTAAATAACAGTGCCCAAGCATTAAACAGGACAGACAATAGGATTTTATTTATTTTTACACTGCATTTTCACTGAAAGCTGACCGAATCCAACCCGAGCCCAAATACAATTTATACATTTTTGACCAAACCCGACCTGACCCGTCAGGACCCGTTGGGCTCGGATCTGGTAGCCACACTCTAGCGTGTGTATGTGTCCCCTATTGCGGCCTATCTGAATTTCTGTCTTTGAGAGATATTATTTTGTGATATAACTGAATTTTCTATCCATACATATAAACTTTAAATATATTAAAATTATAAGGCATCTTTGAGTAAACTGCGAGTATCATTTAAGTAGGCTATCTCGTGGCCAAGTGTCCTCTTTTTTGGAAATCAAAATATGGTCACCCTACCCTACCCCTAGCCCTTGCCCATTACCCCTGGGCCCTTTCCGTAGGAATTGGGACACCACTCACTACGTCACTGCGTCAGTTCCATTCACGCATACGTCACCATTTTTGAGTTTAGTTTGATGAACGACAGACGACAAGGGACTTCTGCTAGCTAGCTAACCAGCTAACATTAGGAGGCAGCATTGTTATACTAGACTACGTGTTAACGTAATGTGAAAAGTCCGACAATTTTGCAGAACACAACAGATGACAGACGCCAGATAGAGTGAGCTAGCTAGCTAGCTAACAAGCACCCTGATGACGTTAACGTTAGCTATGTATGAACTTTTTTCCCCGCTTCTTGCTCGGTGGTAGCCATGGCAACGTCTACCCCTCGCTGGCAAGTCAGCATCTGAAATCCCTCGCCCTGAACGGCTAGTTTCATACCCACTACCCCTCGTTAGGCCCCCCTACCCCTACATGCAAAAAGGAACTGGGACACCACTACCCCTCACGGGAACGCGCAAATGTAGGGGTAGGGCCAAGAGGTAGGGCCAAGGGGGGGGGGTTACTGGGATGGGCCCTAAGATAGCCCATACCAGTGGTTCCCAACTGGCCCAGCCATGGGGTCCAGATTTTTCCCTAGTCATTACCTCAGGGTCCACACTGTTTAATTTATTCAGTGCCATACTTGCGTTTGGCAGTGTTTTGGAGCTAGTTTGCTGTCTTTGTTAAGAAGCTGTCTGTTATTCACTCACTCTACAGCAGGAAACGGCACTTATGTCCATTCAGAAAGGACTTGCAACCTACTTTTGGAAAGCGACCCACCATTTGGGACCCACTTGCCTATACAGTTGAGATATGAATAATATTTTCCTCCATCTTTTCCTCTCTGCCCCTCTTCCTTTTTGTAACATCAAAGGTTAACTTTGCATGTGAAAAATCAACATAGCTAACATTAGCTAGCTCCTTCTTTGCTCTAATACTTGCATTATATTATCATTATATCAGTGAAAGAAAGGGAACAGTTTTGAGGTGTTACTGGTCCGACCTTCATCTTGTTAAATTGGGCTGTACGTGGCCCATGAGTGTGACACCTCTGTCATACAGGACAGGCTTTGGCACTTTTTATCGTGATAACATTTTATTGTGTGCACGTAGCTCCATGTGCTCCATCGTCATTAAAGTGATAGTGCACCCAAAAATGAAAATTCAGCCATTATCTACTCACCCATATGCTGAGGGAGGCCCTGGTGAAGTTTTAGAGTCCTCACATCCCTTGCGGAGATCGGCAAGCGGAGCGGATAGCATACCTAATGGCAGACGGCGCCCCAGACTAATGTCCAAGAACACAAAATTGAATCCACATAGTATCTCCATACTGCTCATCCGTAGTGATCCAAGTGTGCTGCAGATAATGGCTGAATTTTCATTTTTGGGTGCACTATCCCTTTAACCATTATCAGTAAAAGGTTCATTATAGTGTGTGTCACAAAAGCTTTCATAGCCATCAAGTCAATATTTAGATGAGATTAGCCCAGTTTCATTTATGACTCTTGTTTTATATGTGCGCTCCCTTTAGCAGCAGCACACTTGACTCAGGCCTACTGTTAACAACGCTATTGTTTTATATCACTGAGTTTCATACTGATTGTACTGAGGCTTATCGTCACACTACATAAACACATTCCTTTTCATTTACTTAATCTCTCCGTATTCCTTATGGTAAACCGTTAAACTATGACATTGTAAAGATAATAAAGGCTGCAAACATCCTCTGAGAATTAGCTGGCATTGCACAATCAATTACTCAACACTGTGTAATAACAGAAAAACTTTTTTTTCACTAGATACCAGACTAGTTGATATTGGCAGCATCAGTGCTCACTGTTATTGCAGTTGTGTAATCCTGGTTGAACAACATTGCCCCGTCAGTGGTCACATGTTGTTCGTGCATTGATTTATTGTTTTGGCCTTTGGAGTCACTGATGGTTTAGGGGCATAATCAGATTGTAAGTGTTTTATATTTGTTAAAGGGACAGTTCACCCCAAAATCAAAAATATGTATTTTTCCTCTTGCCTGTCGTATGCAGGTTGTTTTGGTTTGAGCTGCCAATGGTTGGAGATATTGGCTGGGGAGAGGAAAGGTCAGGAAGAAAGGTGATTGAAGTGACTTTGAACGTGGCATGGTTGTTGGTGCCAGACGGGCTGGTCTGAGTATTTACTGGGATTTTCAGCACAACCATCTCTAGGGTTTACAGAGGATGGTCCCAACAAGAGAAAATATCCAGTGAGCCAAAATGCCTTGTTGATGCCAGAGGTCAGAGGAGAATGGCCAGACTGGTTCAAGATGATAGAAAGGCAACAGGAAGTCAAATAAGCACTGGTTCCAACCAAGGTGTGCAGAAGAGCATCTCTGAAGCAACAACACCTTGTCCAACCTTGAAGCAGATGGGCTACAGCAGCAGGAGACCACACCAGGTGCCACTCCTGTCAGCTAACAACAGGAAACTGAGGCTACAATTCACACGGGTTTTCTCACCAAAACTGGACAATAGAAGATTGGAAAAACCACATTCAGATGGAAGCATGGATCCATCCTGCCTTGTATCAGCGCTTCAGGCTGCTGCTGCTGGTGGTGTAATGGTGTGGGGGAGATTTTCTTAGTACCAACTGAGCATGGTTTAAACACCACAGCCTACCTGAGTGTTGTTGCTGAGCGTGTCCATCCCTTTATGACCACAGTGTACCCATCTTCTGATGGCTACTTCCAGCAGGATAACGCACCATGTCACAAAGCTCACATCATCTCAAACATGACAATGAGTTCACTGTACTCCAATGGCCTCCACAGTCACCAGATCTCAGTCCAATAGAGCACCTTTGGGATGTGCTGGAACGGGAGATTCTCATCATGGATCAACTGTGTGATGTCATCATGTCAATATGGACCAAAATCTCTGAGGAATGTTTCCAGCACCTTGTTGAGTCTGTGACACCAATAATTAAAAAGGAGGTCAAAGCCGGTACTAGCAAGGTGTACCTAATAAAGTGGCCGGTGAAACGGAGCTGCAGCCGATAAAAGCATCTGTGACTACTGCAGAGTCATTTGGCCTAGATGTGAATGCCAATTGTAACCTTTCCCATTACATCATAAGCCAGATGTTAGCAGGTGTTAGCGGGTATTTTGAGCAGTGGGAAAGGGGCTATAGTGACAGATAGTATATAGGTGTGTTGACTGATTCATGACGTCAGCTCATGCACTGAGTCGAACACAACCTCTGAATATGAGGTGTAAATTGTTGCGTCCTGGTCCGCTGACCTGTGACAATAGCTAGCTAGCAGTATATGCACATGTCCTTCTGCACCATGATACCATGGTCGAAAGATAAAATTCCTACATCAAACTCCCCACAACAAAGTCTGTAAATTATATTGAGTAACTGGGTCATGATTTCTGGACAGACACACTGCTGTCGAGTTTTCCAAATGCATTTTTGGGTGCTTTGAGCACCACAAGCCGAGTGCCATCTAGTTTGATTATATTAGAGAGAAGGCAGACATCTCTACAGCCGATATCTCCAACACTCTCACTCAGATCAAATCAATCTAGACTGATAAAAAGCACTACAGGTAAGAGGTAAATAAGTATTTTTCAACAGCAGACTCCTTTCAAAACATCTGATAAATCACTTGATCAGCCGAGTAGTTCCAGATTGTGTCGCTCCTTCTTGCTGGTTTGCCTGCTGTACGAGTGCAGGCATTTCCACCTGAAAAGGTGACTCGCAGGCCTGGGCGGTGGCATCCGGTGTTGTGTGTGAGTGAGTGTGTGTGGGTGGCTCTGGAGGGCTCGGGTGGAGCTGTAGAGGGGGTGTGCCAGAGCCTGTGATGAATGCACAAACAACAGAATTTGTGGTATTTGTGTCACCCCCACCTCTTGCATCACTTCTGTGAGTTAACCCACTGTTCGGCAGGTGGGGCTGCTGTTTGTGTGTTTGGGCGGGGCCGCAGTGAGACGACTTTTCTGTTGGTTTTTTTTTGGTTAATGGCCTTGTGGCCTAACAGGAAGGAAGCCCATGGGGCAAACAACACAGCCACCTTTTTGTTTTTACTCCCTCCAATGTTTTCCCACTCCCTCTCTGCACCCTCTGGACCTCCATCAGTCATTATCTGTCCTCGCCGTCTCCCCCTTGGACTGTTCCACTCTGGTTATTGCAGATTTATACTCACACACCTGTCTTTTCTTTCTCTCTCTCCCTTCTCTCTCTCTCTGGACTATTTTCTCCTGCACTCTAATCTGAGCTGGCAGAACCTGGCGCTGCAGTTATAGCTCTCGCCCAGGTCGGCTGCTCTGTGCCAGTCAGCAGCAGGTCTGCTGCCTCATTTGCATTCTGCTTTGCTAAGGGGGATGATGATGACTGGGGATCCCTCTGCACTGCAGGTGGTGAGGTGAGAGGTTACTGAAGCACCATTTGTAGTTTTTTTCCCCTACTTGATATCCTGGGGATGCTGTTAAAGATGGGTTAGATTTGCTTTTGATAGCCTGACACCCATTAACTGGTAACTAACTGGTCAATTTTCAAGAAAGAAATATAAAAGGCTTTTAGTCTGGTGCTCCACTGACTCAGAGAGCTTTAGCATTGTATTTCAAAGTGCAATCCATTTAGATGAGATGAAATTTTAATGGTTTGTGATGTGAATGTCTTCCCTTTTTAGCTGCATTAACATGTGGAAACACAGTGCCCAATGCCAGCCCTTCAGTCTCCACTGGTTAGCTAACGTTAACCTTGGCCACTCTGCACTCTGCGTTGGGTCATTCTGGATTACCGCTGGTAACGTTGTCCCCGTGGCGGAATGACGTTGCTGTCGAAACATTGTGTCCACCCTGCGTCTCCCTGGTAGGGATTTCACGATTACTTTATTTCACTATTAACCGCAATTTTAAACGCCACGGTTAATTATTCGTAAAGATTCCTCAACACCGTCACTCTCCAAAGATTATGCCGCGACATGGAACCATATACAGTAGGTCAGCGCAACTCGCACGGAACGACAACAAAGTTACGCAAGCAGCGTCTCCGAGTGATGAAGTATGGATGAAGAAGACTTATTCCCCCCCAAAAAACGGATCAAGTCAGCAGTGTGGGATCATTTTGGCTATCACAAAATGACCAAGGGGTCATTGTTGACGACGGCTTTCCAGTTTGTAAAACATGCTGCAAAAAAGTTGTGGCCAAAGGATCAAACAAGAGCAACATGATACAACACCTGCGGGACAACCACCCGTCTTTACATGCACAAGTAAAGGTAAATGCACAATAACTGGGTTAAAATACGTCAATCTCAATTTATCTGATGTAACACTGAATTAAAAAATTATATGTTAGTGTGTCTTTTGCAATTAATGGCGTAGTGGTATGATACGAGTTGGGCTTACAGTGCAACGTGACAAGCTAAGGCTCGTCTCAATGGATAGTTTTGCAGTTTGTGTGCACACAGCGTGAGGTTGTAATGGTTTTGGGTCCGTGTAGCTCTTTGGAGTGAGACGACAGGCAGAAACTCACGTCCACACGAGTGCGGGATTTCACAAATGTTCACCGTTTATTTTTACATCAACTTAAAAACACTTTACCAAGCCCGGTTGTATTTATATATACATATGTGTGTACATATACATATCACATTTTTCACGTCACTATATCACCATTTAGACTAATCTGATGTTTGTAAAGTCTGTAAACACAATGACTGAACAAACATTACTATTACTGTGTGCACGTTTTGTAATTAATAACATGGTTATCGTAGATTAGCTGGGCTAACCATTAGCTGTTAGCCCCGTTAGCGGTGTCTGTAATGACTCATTAACTCAATGAATGATCCGTGAAAATTTTTTTTTTTCCAGCGGATGTCTTAGTTACAACATGATTGAGCAAGGAAAGCAGTTTTGTGTTGCTATGTGATATTTATTCAGTCTCGCCTTTAAGCCACCATTGAGGTACAAAACCCAAAACCAGTGAAGTTGGCACGTTGTGTAAATCGTAAATAAAAACAGAATACAATGATTTGCAAATCCTTTTCAACCTATATTCAATTGAATACACTGCAAAGACAAGTTACTTAATGTTCGAACAGGTAAACTTTGTAATTTTTTGCAAATATTAGCTCATTTGGAATTTGATGCCTGCAACATGTTTCAAAAAAGCTGGCACAAGTGGCAAAAAAGACTGAGAAAGTTGAGGAATGCTCATCAAACACTTATTTGGAACATCCCACAGGTGAACGGGCTAATTGGGAACAGGTGGGTGCCATGATTGGGTATAAAAGCAGCTTCCCTGAAATGCTCAGTCATTCACAAACAAGGATGGGGCGAGGGTCACCACTTAGTGAACAAATGCGTGAGCTGATTGTCGAACAGTTTAAGAACAACATTCCTCAACAAGCTATTGCAAGAAATTTAGGGATTTCATCATCTACGGTCCGTAATATCGTCAAAAGGTTCAGAGAATCTGGAGAAATCACTGCACGTAAGCGACAAGGCCGAAAACCAACATTGAATGCCTGTGACCTTCGATCCCTCAGGCGGTACTGCATCAAAAACCGACATCAGTGTGTAAAGGACATCACCACATGGGCTCAGGAACACTTCAGAAAACCACTGTCAGTAACTACAGTTCGTCGCTACATCTGCAAGTGCAAGTTAAAACTCTACAATGCAAAGCGAAAGCCATTTATCAACAGCACCCAGAAACGCCCGGCCGGCTGGGCCTGAGCTCATCTAAGATGGACTGATGCAAAGTGGAAAAGTGTTCTGTGGTCTGACGAGTCCACATTTCAAATTGTTTTTGGAAACTGTGGACGGTGGTCCTCCGGACCAAAGAGGAAAAGAACCATCCGGACTGTTATAGGCGCAAAGTTCAAAAGCCAGCATCTGTGATGGTATGGGGTGTATTAGTGCCCAAGGCATGGGCAACTTACACATATGTGAAGGCACCATTAATGCTGAAAGGTACATACAGGTTTTGGAGCAACATATGTTGCCATCCAAGCAACGTCTTTTCATGGACGCCCTGCTTATTTCAGCAAGACAATGCCAAGCCACATTCTGCACGTGTTACAACAGCATGGCTCCAGAGTGCGGGTACTAGACTGGCCTGCCTGTAGTCCAGACCTGTCTCCCATTGAAAATGTGTGGCGGAAAATACGACAACGGAGACCCCGGACTGTTGAACAACTTAAGCTGTACATCAAGCAAGAATGGGAAAGAGTTCCACCTGAAAAGCTTCAAAAATTGGTCTCCTCAGTTCCCAAACGTTTACTGAGTGTCGTTAAAAGGAAAGGCGATGTAACACAGTGGTAAAAAGGCCCCTGTGCCAACTTTTTTGCAATGTGTTGCTGCCTTTAAATTCTAAGTTAATGATTATTTGCAAAAAAAAAAAAAAAGTTTCTCAGTTTGAACATTAAACATCTTGTCTTTGCAGTGTATTCAATTGAATATGAGTTGAAAAGGCTTTGCAAATCATTGTATTCTGTTTTTATCTACGATTTACATAACGTGCCAACTTCACTGGTTTTGGGTTTTGTAGTTACAGCGCTGAAATGTCAACACAAAAGGGACAGCCAGCAGGATGGGATCATGGGGGGCACTGGTGTGATGTTTTAACGACCTGTTATGCCTTCAACCCATCGGCAGGAGATTTTAAAAGTAGCTTGTAGCAGCTAGCAGCTAACTCAAAGTACAAGAACAGTGGCCAAAAATGTCTGCAAATTGGGGAAACAATGAGGTCAGGTGGCTCTTTACCCTCCGACCAGAACACGAGATCAGCCGCCATATAACCGGGACAGTAAATGATTGTTATTGCCGTGTTAATGTTATTGTTATTGTATATAAAGCGCTGTAGATGCGTACGTTATATGTTCCACTAGAGGTCAGTGCTGTTGTGTTACATGTCACACCTCATTTGCTTCGGCGATGCTGACATGCTTTCTAAAGTCACACACTGAAGTGGCATGATGCTGTCGTTGTTTGGTTCAGTGTTAAAATACTAAGGCCACATAAAGAAGGGACTTTTTAGCCATAGTTAACGATGCTAAAAGGGTTTTGCGGCTAAAACTTTGGCTACTTCTTCATTGGGGTGACGTGGGGGCAAAATGTTTCCACAGCAACAACATTAGGTTAGGATGGCGTTACCAGCAATAACTGTCGGCCCAGGCCCCAAGGCTAGCTAACCAGTGGAGACCAGAGGGTGAGCAGTGGGCACCTTGTTTTCACATGTTAGCACGGCTGTCTATCTCACACCAGCTCGAGGTGGTGTGCAGCGCAATAAATTAACAGGTAGCAACGTTAACCTATAGACCAACATCAAAATTATTCTCTGCATTTAACCGATTAATGGTTAACCGTTGACGTCCCAAGGTCACACTAATATGGTGATAAGTAGATCAGAGGTTGAGGATTAACTTGAGATGAGTCAGGTTTTGTTCTTTTCTTAGGCTGCTCCCATTTCTTTTTTTCATGGTGTTGCACACACACACACACACACACACACACACACACACACACACCTTTGGAGCTTGTGTTTTCTTAAGCCTCTAACTTGTTCGTCAAGAATAAATGCACCAAAACGCTCTGTAACATCCCTGCACCTCTTACATCATTTTTTAAGTGAACTTGTACTTTGGAAGGGAGACGCAGTTGAAGCTGCGGGTCAGCAAGGTCTTTTGAAAGTGTGTGTGTGTGTGTGTGTGTGTGTGTGTGTGTGCGTTCATGACCTACAGAGTATATGGTAAAGACAGGGAAGGGACTGGGGGCTACGGTGGGCCCAAAGCTAAATCGGGACAGGCCACTCCCTGTCCCAGCTCTGTTCACTGCGCCAGCCGCTTCAGACCAGTTTGAATGTGGGTGAACAACTGTGCGGAGCATTTAATGTGTCATCCACCTCATCTCCTGCTGTTACCCTTTTGCTTCAACTAAAGATGCTGTCACTTTCTCTGTAATCTCAGACTGAAACTACTCACTTGATTTTTGCCTTGCCTTGTTTTCAACACATAATTCATCCTTCTCCCCCTCTTCACTTCATCATACCGTGTTTATCCACCTCTACTTTGCTTCTCATCGCTCTTCCCTCTCATTTCTACCTCTTTATTGTTGCTGCCTCTGATCAGACAACACTCCCTCTGCACCAAACCTCTTTATAATACTGGATAATGTACTGAGCCTCAAGCTACAAGCTTGTTATGTAAGCAGAGAATCTTTTTCATCTTCTCGTTGTATTTTAACTGGCTGTGAAAACTGGAATACTTCACCAAGAATGAACTTTTTTTCTTAAACCATTATATATTGTCTTGTTTACATAATGATAGTGTTTAATTCACGATATTTAATACATTTCGGTGATCTTGTGTCAGATAGTGAGCTGTTGGGAATTGTGCCTTCAGGTCAGCAAACGATACACAAGTAGGTCATCTCCACAGCCATGTGCTGAAACTGCCTTCATTATCACTCCACATGCTGCACATATATACTCTGTATGTTTGTACGTGCACATGCAGTGCACATTTGTATGCACAGGTGTGTTTGCTCAGAAGCTATAGAGCAGTGTTTACAGGTGCAGGTAAGAAAGAGGTCAGTGACGGAAGCAAGTTATATGCCAGGTCTGCTGCCTGACTTTGCTCCTCATTAACAGATAGTGCAGGTCATTGTGCACCCGCTACATTATGTTATGGCACACACACAAAGAAAATCAAATTTTGTGGTGATGGCTGTACTTTCCAGTGCGTAGGCAGGGGGAATTCTTCAACCGTTTTACCTGTGTCTGACCTGGCTTTGCAGGCATCCTGGAACCTGCCCCAGAAATGTGTGAGAAGCTTCTAGTGTGTCATCCTGGAAACAAACCAGATCTCTGCAGTCCTGGGGTCCCCCCCTCCCCTTGTTCCCTACTTTTCTGCTCTCTCATCCTCCTCTCCCTCTCCATCACCCCTCCCCTCCATCCTTTCCTGCTCCACTAACCCTTTTCCCCGGGCTGTGAAGGGGAACCAGGTAACACGAGAGCCCTGTTTCTGCTCTGTTTGCCAAGAGCATCTCTGCTGCCAGAGACAAACAAGAGTGACACGGATGGAGCCATAACCTTCATCGATCCATCCCTCAGCGCTTTCTCTCTCTCTCCTCACTTCTCATCTTCCTCTCTCTCCCCCCTTCCCTTCCCGCGCACACTGACCTACTTTCCTGCTGACCTGTTTATGCAAGCTCCGGTGCAGCAGCCGTTCAAGTCAAATCAGGAAAACGGGACGCAGCAAAAATGCTGCCGGGGCTTTGCTTCTTCTTGCAGGGAGTGTCACCTTGGTAAAATTCCACGTAGGGTGGTTATTCTACGGAAATTCACGTTAAAGCCAAAATCCAATGGGTACGGCAGCCCGTGTGCTTTTTTTTGTATTTGCACGTGTGTGTGAGGAAATGTGCATCGGTATGTGTGTGTGCATGCACTTATTTGCCTGTGTGTGTGACTGAGAGCATTGTGAAGGGCATTGATGCGTCAGCCTCAAAGAAGTGCTTTGTTTGCAGGCTTAGATCAAGTTAGTGCACTGGGTTAACTTCCCTCCGTCCTCCCTCCCTCCACCACTCGCTGCTCCTCCCATTGCCCTTTATGTTGTTATGAACATGACCCCGTTTTGCTTTAGAAGAGGGTGGGACACAGAAAAAATGGGATTACTTAAGATAAACAGTATGTAAATGCTTACTTAATAATCAACGCTTTTTTAGGGACCAGTTGTGTAATAAAACTGATCTAATTTCACATGGTATTAGATCACATTTCAAGAGATAATGTCAACTCTATTTAAGAAGGCAAGACATGCGAGTTGATTATTAAATATTGCCTTCAAACTTCTACTCTAATCCAAGCTATATATTATTATATATACTATAAAGCCTGTGAGTGTGGACTTTGATAACACAGCAGCCTTTTCTGTGTCGATACAAAGAATGCAGTGGGACTTGACTCGGAGGTTGGCAGGACAGTTGGGCTGGCGGCAGCAGTCAGAGGCTCAGACTGGCTCTGCCCTGGCTTTGTCCTGCGCATCGCACAGAGCTGACTCTCTCAGTTCACATGTGGGGTGTTTAGTTTGAAACGTGGCCCAGTTTGTGTCGCTCCTTTGCTATAAATATTCTGGATTTCTGGGAGGGGGGGAAGGGGGGCACACCTGTTCAAGATGTTACAACAAAAGCGATCCTTTGGCTTTGTAGGTCAGTGTTTGAGCAGAGCTGTATTTTAGAACTCAGAGTGATTTGATTCATTTTCAGTCTTTTAAAGAGACAGCTCACCCCAAAATCAAAAATATGTATTTTCCTCTCACCTGTTGTGCTGTTTATCAGTCTAGATTATTTTGGTGTGACTTTTTAGAGTGTTGGAGATATCAGCCGCAGAGATGTCTGCCTTCTCTTCAGCAGAATGGAACTAGATCGCACTGGGCTTGCAGTGCTCAAAGCGCCAAGGTAAACAAAAAGACAATTGAAAAACTCTGCAAGCAGTTTCATGTAGGAACTATTTTGTAGTTCCTACATGAAACTACTCTCAACAAGATCAACACTGGTTGTGTTGTTGCAAGTCATTGCTGTGTTTCCAGCAGCCTTTAAGTTTCAAAGCGACCTGAAAGTGCGGCCAGTTTTTCCAAAGACATTGCTGCATTTTCTGCCTAGATTGTGATGCCAAAACTGGGTATTTTAAATCAAAATATGATCTTTTCATAACCAAAAACAAGTTCGTTTTGTGCCTAAATCCAACCACATTCTAACCACAGTATTGTTGAAATGTAAATCTGCTACATAAAAATATACAAATGTAAATTATCTGTGGTTTCCAGAAGCGTTCAATGCCAACATTTATTCTTGCGATTGGGTTGGGAGGACACCATTGAGGTCTACATTGCCCGCTGTCACAAGCACGACCCTCTCGTCCATGAGTAGATGCACTCTTCCATCTGTGTGGTGACATGATGGTCGGGTGTAGTTCAGCAGAAAGAGAATACTTCCTCAAACTGCAAACAACAAGGTCTGTGATTTATCTTGAGTAACAGGGTCGTGATATCTGGAAAGAGACATTGCTGTTGAGTTTCTCAAATGTATTTTTTGGCAAACTAAGTGCTACCCAGTCTGATTATATTGGAAGAAGGGAAGACATCTCTACGGCCGATATCTCCAACAATCTGCAACTCACACCAAAATTATCTAAACTGATTAACAGCATTACAGGTAAGAGGAAAAATATATATGTTTCATTTTGGGGTGAACTATCCATTTAATGTTTGCTTGAGGTGTAGTATGTCAAAGTAATGAGATATCTTGCTCTGTCACTTTATATTGTGTTTTTTTTCCTTTTAATGTTTTTTTAATGTCATTTTGCGTATCTGTACGGTGTCCTTGAGTGCCAAGAAAGGCGCCTTTAAATAAAATGTATTATTATTATTATTATTATTATTATTATATCAAAGGCTATAACCAGCAGAGTGTGTACCTGTGATAGGGTTTTGTCCAGCGTGAGTGAGAGCACCATTTGATGGTATTTTAATGCATTAAGCTCTCGTCTATTAGTAGAAGTAGGCCAGTGTTACATCAGACAAGCTTGCCAGGGACTTTACTGGCCTCGCTGAGCAAAGTGTGTCACTGCGAAGTTCCTCTTGTTGCAGATTAGCCTCCGATGCCAAAAAAGAGTGAGTTGCCCAATGGGAATGGTAAAGCTATCTCTGGACAGTGGGAACAGGTTGTACCACTGATGTTTTACCTCCTACTGAATCTTATGTTTCATTTTCTTTCTTGCAACTTACACGCAACTTGAAGCTTTCTGCATAATTTATGTGATAATAATTCAACTACACGCTGCTCTTCTTATGTAATTCTCACTTATTCTATTCTTGGATTCATATTAAGGACACTTGTAGTACCATGCATACATTCATGCACATATCCTATTTTTATACTTTAATATTCATATGTATATATTATATTATATCATGTAGCATCATGTACATTTTCTTGCATCCTTATTTTTTATTTCTTATCATTTCTCTTTGCCTATATACAGTACAAGAGCAGCTGTAACATGTCCTGATTTCCCTCTGGGGATCAATAAAGTGTGTCTGACTTCTGTGAAAAGTAAAAGTGTCTCAAGCAGAAAAAATAGCCAGACTTACAGGAAACAGGTGCATGCCTTTGTATTTACACCATTCAGCCAAAATGTTAAATCCACTGACAGGTAACAATGATCGTTTCATTTCAACAGATTCTCCTGGGAAACCTTGGGATCTGGCATTCATGTGGATGCCACTTGACAAGCTTCGCTCACCCAAATACTGTTGGCAACGACACCCCCCCCCCCATCCCAGCAGGACAGTGCACCATGGCACAGCTCAAAAATGGAACGTGACAAAGACATGAAGCTTCAACCTGACCTCCGAATTCCTCAGATCCCAACCCAATCAAACATCTGTGAAACGTGCCAGTATGCCACCATGGACTCAAAGGATCCGCTGCCAATCCCCCAGTTCCATACACCACAGGACACCCTCAAAGGACTTGTGTCCATGACTCAACGGGTCAGTGACCCTGCCGCTGATCGGACTTGGTTCTGACCTGTCGACACACACACACAGGATCTCTGGGGTGCCAACATTTCCCACAGATGCTCGATCACATTGGGATCTGGGGTGAATTCGGAGGTCAGGTCGACTTTTTGAGCTGGACCACTGATAAGGGAATGCCATTACCATGAGGCGGTGTACTTTGTTTGTAACGGCGTGGGTGGGTGGTGTGATCAGCCAAAATGTTAGGGCCCAGGGTTTCCCAGATGATCATTCCCAGCTGGCACTGGACTTCGATATGGTGTCAGGAAGATGTCGGACAGATATTAAATTTTGGTTGGAATGAATGTCCAATGAATGCGATTTTGATATTTTATAGACATTGGGTTTTGTTCTTTATATCTTTGAACATTGTGAACTGAACATCAGTTATTCTATGACAAGATGACATCGGCATTTTGGTTATTTAACTACACAACTCATCTATCGTCATTATTCTGTCTAATGACGTTAGTGGCCAGCTGGGTTGCACTGCAAAGAGACTACTAACTAACAGTCCTAAAGGAATATAAAAGAAAGATTATGCTGCATTGCCTTAATTTATTCTGTTTAGTAACTGATGATGATTCATTCTCTTATGTCAATCAGTGAGTAATGTATTACCTAACTGGTGGTTCTGGAATAAGGTTTATGGAACATCACAACAGTTGATAAGATGATGAGCCAGGCTGCCAGTTTGTACGTGCTGCCTACAGACTGTGATTGCTGTGTTGACAGTCGCTGCTCTTAGACGGATCAAAATGGCAGCTCAATTCAATGATAGTCTTTTCTTTGCAGGCTGTAAAAGTCAGTTGATGATGCAGTAATAAGTGTGTGTTGATGTGTGTGTAACCACTCAAACACTGGTGAAAGAACGGAGGAAAACAGGCCATTTTCATGATATGTTGATACGGTCAACATTCTTTTTCTTTTATTTTTCGATCTTGAAATGCTCCCATCTTCCACAATGAACATTAGTGTCTTTACATACATATTCATGTCAAAAGAAAACGATGGTAATGACCAACCAGACCAACCACCACCCATCTCTAAACACCGCACTATCTTTGCCTGTTTCTTTTTTTTTTTTTTTTTTTTTTTTTTGTCCTCTTGTCTTTTTCATAAAACCATCAGCAAAACCACAAACATTACTGATTAATACACACTGAAAAAGGGGGGGGGGGAATGAGGCAAATACATGTCATCACAGTCAATAGGAGAAAAGACACAGTATAGAGAAAAACAGAACAACACCTTGACGAAAAAAAGAGGATATAAAACTGATGAAATAAACATTACAGTGTTGTTCGAGGGTGGGGGAACTTTACATTTATACACAAGCACCAAAAAGCCAAACGTGGTACATAGACTTTTGTTAAAATAGGATCCAGTGCAGGCAATTCATCACTGCCCAGTAGCAGAACTACTATGAGAAAGGGATGAATAACCCCTGAAATGAATAATGGAGGCACATGGGAGGCGAGGGAGCTCCTTTTTCTTCATTAATTCAAGCTCGGATTGTTGCTGGGGAATTGTAACGCAGGCACCGAATGGAGAATTTTAGCTTTTATTTCAAAATAACTAAATTAGGAGCCTCAGGGGCTTGGTCACACTACAAACCTCATGTCAGTGAATGTACAGTAACTCTGCTTAGGTCTTTACGCAAGAGGAACTTGAACAGAACTCAGTGCACTGTAGTGTGTTTACATGAATGTGACTTAGCTCCTCCTGCTCCCGAGCGTCCCGTACCTCCATTACAGTTCAAAGTCAAGGCTGCAGTATTGTATCTAAAAAGGTCTGTACACATTCTCTGTCTATGTTCCTGTGGGCTTTTCTACAGTGATGGGCGTGTGGAGAAGAGGGAAATAAATACATTGGGCCAGTGAATGGTAACAACAACAAGATATGGTTGATAAAGCTCAAATAAACTAAAGGCTCATAGCCTGCAGCTGGTGAAACTCCACCGAATATTTAAAGGCTGGTTAAAGGTTAAGAAATCCAAACATTTTAATGAGGCCCTCGCCTCAGGAAACAACATGTTCTCCATTCAGTGCTGTTGGCGCTCCAAACTGGACGGCCATTTCTGTGTAAACAGGGCATTAACAAATGATTAATGCTAAAGCTTAACAATCAAGAGAGAGGCGTTTTGATTCAAATGGGTCCTGAAGCAACCAGGGATGTCAGCTTGGGTTCATTTTGCTTTTGATGGCCCAACACCCATTAACCAGTAACTAATTGGTTAATTTTTAGGGGAAAAGTGCAAAATGACTTGAAATACAATAGGTGCTTTTCTTTTAGTACTGCGCTCCAATGACTTAGTGAGCTTTAGCGCTCCATCTCAAGGCGCTATTCATTAAAAGGTGGTAAAATTTTGATGTTTTTGTGCTGTAAACGTCTTGCCTTTTCTTTTATTTTGTGATGGCTTTGCTGACAGACAGACAGCCAGCTAGCTGCGTTAGCATGCAGGAAAATAATCCTCCAGTCTCCACTGGTTAGCTAGCCTTGGCCACTCTGCACTTCAGACCATGTATGTTGGGTGGAAGCCAATTTGTGGTGCCACTCATTAAGGAATTATCGCTGTTAACACCCTCCTGAACCTTGGTGGTAGGACGGCATTGCTGCATACTGTAGCCACGATGAGTAAGCTGCTTAATTTTAAGCTGCAAGCCCCCTTTAGCATTGTTTATTATGTTAGCACCACTACCTGTGCTGACACTGCTAATGAGGCTAACAGAGCTAACAAAATTAACAAAATTAAGCAGCTTAATCGACAGCAATGCCATCTAGTTGGCATTACTCGTGGTAATCGCCAAATGAGTGGTGCCACAAGCTAGCTCCCACCAAAACCAGCTTGTGCACAGTGCTGTGAACTGAAGAGTAGCAAAATGAACCCAGAGATCAACATGAAACCATGAAATATTCTCGCAGTTAACCACTGACATCCCTCGTAGCAACAGTGGACAACGTGGCTGTACAGTAATTGTGATTCATAATAGGATGGTCACTTTCAAAAACCCTCTTTTACCATTGCAGGTTTGTCGCATTTTTGTTGAATTTGTATTCAAATTTCTTTGTAAAATATATATTTATAATAGATACATATATTCATATATCACAGTAATATACAAACCAAGTGCTTAAAAAATAAAGGTGATGGCAATCTTGTGAAAGAATGGAGGTGGTTGGGGAGAGTATGGGCTGGTAGAGGTAGGGTCTGGGAAGAGGTATGGAACTCGATATTTGTAGTGTTGGTGCTTCTTTGGTCGAGGGAATGTCCCCAGTGTACGTTTGCATTAGATTTGAATTAAGGCAAATAGCCATACATGTGTATGTTTGTCTACAGTCAGATATGTACCAGATTCATAGTACTGATAAAGCTCAAAACTTTTCCTTTTCCTACATTCTTGTTTGAAAGTGATCTAAATGTTGATGTGCTCTGTTGAATATTGTTGGATGACATAAGTAGAAAAGCAGGTAGTTCCATTCCTCCTCTCATCACATAAACAAAAGTGCTTCTGTAAGTATGGAGAGGATGTAAGAAATGACAAATCTGTACAATATATACAAATATGATACAGCCCTACAAGATGTCCAGCCTTTTGGGTAACCTTGGGTATAGGGGAGTAGAAAAGCCCAGCTTCCTGTCCCAAGGGCTCGAGGAGGGGGTGTGATTATAGGGCATAGGCATGATGGCAGGGTAGTTCTTAGAGGAGAGATTATGTCTTTTGTCACCTAATCTCGCCTCTTGTTCCGTCGTCCACCTGTCTCCTTTTTACCGCTCTCCTTGCTGGAGCCCTCCTCTGCGGATGCCTGTTTGCAGCCTCCGCCCGGGCTCTCTCGGACAATGTTCTGCTGTGGCATGAGCGATAGGTAGGGATGCTGGGGCAGAGGAGGCGGCGTAGCAGAGGGTGGGGTTGTTGGGGATTCCTGGCCGGAGCTGTTACCCCCACTGCTGCTGGTGCTCATGGCCCGGTGTTTGAGTCTGAGTTTGTGGGGCAACGCTGTGCCCTTCACCTCCCCCTGGGGGTCCCGGCCCTGAGCCTGAGAGCCGCCATGGGAGGAGGGCAGAGGCGAGGCAGGATGGTGGAGGCTGGTAAGATGTTGGTTGTGGTAGCTGCCCACATCTGAGCAGGATGAGGAGGGGGACTCATCATCATCCGTGGAGGCGTCTTTGTCAGAACTGCGGGGATCTCCATCACTGGATGATGTGTCCTTGTTAGAGGAGCTCGACTGGCTTCCGTAAGCCTCGCTCCTGTGCCCGCCCTCGTAGGTCAGCACAGGTGGCTCCTCGTCTTGGGCACTGAGGTATGAATGATGAGGCTGCTGGAGGTGGTGGTACAGGGGAGAGTGGTTGACCCCCTCCATTTGTTTGTGGAGGAGCTCTGCAGACGAATCTCTCTCCTGCTGGTGCTGCTGCTCCTGCTGCAGGTGCTGCTGGGGAAGTTGGCACACTCTGTACACCTGTCTCTCTCCAGCCTCATTACGGCTGTCTGAGAGCTCATATGGAGGGGAGTCTAATGTCTTCCTCTCCAGCTGCTTTGTCACCTCAGCCAGTGTCTCTGTGGAGCTCTCTGTAATGGGCTGGGGCAGCCGGCTGACACACGTCTGGCTGCTGCCGCCGCTCGGCTTCTGGGCTGCCTGCACATCGATGTCCTGGGGCCTCGACAGGGTGTCCACAGGATAGGAGGCACTGCTGGAGCCATACAGAATGACACTCCTCTGGGCAGCAGGTGGGTGAGGGGCAGGCTGGCTGACAGTGTTGATAGCAGTAACAGGCTCCTGATGGGGTTGTTGTTGTTGGTGGTGGTGTTGCTGCTGTTGGCTGTGATACGCAGCCTCCAGCTCCTGAGAATGCTGCTGGATTTGGTGGTGAGTGGGCACAGAGGCCAGACCACGGTGGATGTTGAACATGATCTGGGTGGTGGTGCCATTGGCAATGTCCATCTCCAGCCTGTCACCTTCCTGTTTGATCTCAAAGGGCATTGGTTCTGGGCTGTCCCTGGAGGAGCCGTCGGACATGTCAGAGAGGGAGCCGCGCGGGGAGTATTTCACCAGCTGCTCTGTTTCTGAGGAGTCAGAGTTCATCATCACCTGAGAACCGCTAGAGTAACCGCTGGAGTAGTACTGGGCAGAAGAAGAGGAGGAGGATGAGGAGCCTCCATTTCCTGTGCTGTTGCTTCCACTGATCTGCTGGCTCTTTTCAATGTAGGAGGCAGTGCTTATGAGGCCAAAGCGCAGCTTCAGCTGGAGCAGCTCTGTCTTGAGCCTCACATTCTCATCATTCAGTGCAATGACACGGTTCTCCAAAACCATATCATTGAGACGTCTCTTCTCCCGGGAGCGCTTGGCGGCCTCGTTGTTTTTGCGCCTTTTCTCCCAGTAGCAGGCGTCCTTCTTCTCATCTGAAATGAACTCGCGTTTTCGCCTGCAGCTCATATTGGGTTTGGGCTTGATGAGGCGACCTAAGCGAGCTGGACTCCCTTCCATAGAAGTAATAGACTCTTCATAACTGCTGAAGGCTTCAAGGCAGTTGAGGTTATTCCCTGAGTTTTTGTTTAATGTTTTGAGAGCTGAAGTCAGATCTTCCATTTTTCAGCCAGTTTGAAATATTTTGTAGGGAAAGAACCAGTTAAGAGGTCAAGGGGAGGAGGGGGGTGGTGACAAAAACAACTTGTTCTCACAGAGTTCTTATTGCAGGTTCAGTGTACTTGTGACAGGAGGGGACTCAAGTGCCCAAATTAGCCAGAAAGATAAAGAACAGCTGGAGCTCAGCATTAGCAACCCTCATTTATCCACTTGAAGGGGTTTTTGGTTCAGTGTCCAGACTCTTCAGAGCATCACAGACCCAAAGTGGATCTGATCAGTCTTACAAAAGCACAAATTTCTTCTTTGCCTCTTGCTTTTCTGCTTTTGCTTGTTAAAGGTTTAGTGTACGAACAGCACACTGAGCTGAGCTGGCAGAGAAGTGTCCTAGATCTCCATGCAAACAGCAGGATGTAGGTCGGCCGTCTACCTCAGCGTGTCAGTCTCTTGGGGAGCTTCGCTCTCGCTCCGTCTGTCTGTCTCTCTCCGGTTGACTGCAAGATGAAAGGCTGCAGAGATGAAAACAGAGAAAAGAGATATGTTAATCCATGTGGACTGCTGGTGCTCCATTATGCATTCTCATCTCAGTCTTAAAATTATTTCTTTTAAGGCTTTTTTTTTGGTAACTTCTCCTGATGTTGTTATTCTTTAACATCACGATCAAAGACACATCTCTACAGCTGCACAGCTTTCCTTTGCTGTTTTGGCATGTCTGGCTTTAAATGATGGTGTCACCCCTGGCAACTAATGAATGGTCACTAGACCTCACCGTCTGACCTTTTGGCCCCACTATTGATCTGGCTCTGTCTGCAGCGTATGACCTCTGACCCCTATCCTGGCATGTTGATGTTTGCTTCTGTGATGTAACGAGGGCATTGAGTTCATTTCAGGCTGACAATCCTGTTCCATCTTGTCGCTCAGTGCTTATATGGGCTTCCATATAATGTTGTAAACATGCAGAAGTATCTGAGCTTGCATTTTTTTAACGCAGCCGAAAGCAAAATAAAAGACTGGTAATTGCAAATGGCATATAAGGCAGCTGAGGCAAGTGTGCACATGAAATTGATAATGTAACACCACAGAAATTGCATTAGTCTGACACATGCTGAGAGCACAAAACTCGACTGTTTAAGGATTAGCTCTTTTTGTTTGCCTGCCTGATGAGTATTTGGCCCAGACAGACCAGAGGGTGAGTCAGATGCAGGCCTGCTGGGCTTCCCTGGATCTGTTTTACAACATTTCACACAAAAAAACCCTCCACAAGACAGCCCACCTCTTTTGCACTGAGAAACCCCATCCACAAACACTGCTGAAACACCGCTACCCACCCCCCTGATGCTTTTATCCGCAGAGGAATGTGGCAGCATTCTTCGCCAAAACAACTCAATGCCAAATCAATGATGCAGAGTGAGCAGATAAGGCAGACAAAGACAGCAGCCAGTGCAGGTCAAGGATAAAGAGGCTGAGAGACCGGGGTGGGAGATTTGGAGGTGTGGGGGCAGCTGGGAGGTGGGGCTTTGATAAATATAGGTCAAGGGCTCCTGGAAAGAAAGGGGACGGGAGGCGAGACACGGGCAGGAATAACAGGGACTGTTAACATTTGGGAAAAACATGAGGGTGGTCGGAAGTCTCAAAACTGTGCAGGATGGGAATCTCAGAGCGCAAACACAGCAAGGAGTCCTCTGAAATGAGCTAAACAGGTGTGCCTCCAGATTTTAGGGCATAACAACAATGAATTTAACAGAAAGGTAATCTCTTTAAATGCTGTCATTAGACATGGTAGGACCGAGCTGACAGTTGGTCAATGTTGGGCCGTCGGTTAGAGTGTGTCATACCTAGTTTTTAAGGTATCATGCACTGTTGCCGCTAGTTGTTCCTTTCCTGTCTGCTGTTTTTCAGACCATTCGGCTTGTTGAATCAATGTCAGCGCTCATGGCGCCCAATCAGAGTTAATGAAATCACTCTGATTGGCAGTTCAGCTTAGTGCACGAGAGGAGAAACTTAAGTGAGGATAGCAAACAAGACTTAAGTCAAGAGGGTGTGGGATCGAAACAAACTTGAGCTCTGTCCGCAGCCAGAATCTGGCCAGTTTATTCGGCCCGATTCTGGGGCCTCATTCATGCCAGGTCTCGGTCGAGTCGGGCAACCAGATGCGGCCCGACTTATTTCTTCCAGCTTGCACAGTTTAGGCCGATGCTGCAGGTCATTTGATAGACTTTGGGATGTATTCAAGTTCAACTTTTTGCCAAGACCCAGGCGACGTGAGGCGACACAACAGTCTGCGCTCAATGCCAGAAGTTCTTTGACATCAGTTTGGTGTGTTTGGGTCTTTAGCAGCATGACTCTTGGGATGGCAGTGTCGGTCACTGGTCAGTTTACCGCTCCAGACTGAAATATCTCAACTACATTAAAAAAAAACAAAAACAAACTACAGATATTCATGGTGCCTGGAACGACTTTGGTGGTCCCTGATTTTTCCTCTAGTGCCACCAGCAGGTCAAATGTGTCAGACATTACAGGAAATACTGCATTGACCTTCTTCTCGCTACCATCACAGAAAAAATAATTAGGTCACACACATGTATTTATTGTGCTCGTGTGAAGGTGTAACAACAACAAACAAATGACTCACTCTGCAGTTAAATTACCATGAACCTACATGTCGCACGGGCAACACAAGAGTCCCTTCGCATATATTTAAAGTATTCATAATAACAGAGTAACAGCGGAGCTCATCCATTTTGACCAGCGGCAGCAAATGTGTGTTACTCAACATCTGCGCTCCTGGGTTAAACTGCATAAGCACTATTACACTGTCTGAATCTGTAATCTCATAATCTGGCAAGGTGTTTGCACTGGTTATACTCTGCTCTTCCCAGGACCTGACACCATTACGTAACTACAGGCGTATCCTCGCAATGAAAATGGATTTGAGCCCGGATTCTGGTGAAAGGAGTCACCTATTTTTTATATCTTTCCAAAGGCTTAAATCGACATTGTATTTGCACCATATTTGTTTCAAAGTGCCTGAGTTTTTTTCCTCTGCTTGGCTGAACGGTTTAAGGTTATCCTCGTGAGCCTTTGACATGTGGCTGTCGGGCACGAGAGAGAAAGACTTTTTTCCTCAGCGTGTCCCACTGACCCAGAAACTGGGGACCGACTGCGCTCTGTAAACACGAGTCTAGCTGGAATATAGGTCAGCCGAGCTGCGGAGAGGTGAAGCGGCGAGAGATGAGGGAGAGATCAGAAAGGAGACAAAAAAAGAGATGGGAAGACGGAAAAGAACAAAGAGGCGCAGAGAATTAGAGCGTTGTCTAAATATAGATGGAGGTGAGGGGAAGTGGAGCGGAGACAAAGAAAGGGAATCAATGAGGGAGAGTTAAAACAAAGAGAGGGATGGAGATGAGATGATACTGTAGCAGGGTCGGGGGGGAACCAGAGGCAATTGCGACAATGTTGGTATTGCATCAATAGGAGGATTGTGTCACCCCTAGCAACAAAAAGGGGGGAAAAGAGAAAGGGCAGCCAATCATATCGGACTGCCTTCCTCCGAAGCAGTGGTTTGACATGGCCAAAAGCACATGGTGAGAAAACAACATTCTGTAACAAAAGAAGGGAGACTGACGTCACAGAGTGCGTATGTTATATATCTCTCCTGCAGTCAGGACGAGCCGGGCACATGAATGAACTCTGCTGTTTGATTAACTCTCAGTGGTGGCTCTCGCCTTTTTCTGTGTGTTTGCCAGCTCTCCCTCTGTTGCCCCCCCCCCTCAGTACGCCACCATGTGAATGAGCGTGAATCATACCGACATACAAGGTGTGTCTCTGCTTCACAGCTCAGCCTGTAATCCCTTTCATTCAGCCTCTTTGTCACCAGAATTACAAAAGCTTCACAGAGAAGACACAACAATAACACGGCGAATAAATCACAGCTGCCAAGTTAAAAAGCAGCTCAGATAAATGTGATATTCCAGCTCGGATATACAAAGACATCCCACTGAAGCAGGCAGAGCTAGAGTGCACCGCAGCCCCACACTTCCGTGACCTAGATTACTCTTTCCAATTTATCATATATTCTTCACGTGTCATCACTCGGCCTCTGTGGCACTTGTGGAATGATAGCACAGTAAAAGAATCCAAGTTGCACTCGCTCACACAACCACCGGGCCCGCACCACAAGAGTCTAAATGTGGCAATGAGCTCTGGAAACAGTGGACTGAGTTCAAACCCCTGCACGTGTTTCTGTGGAGCGTTTCAGGAAATGGGAGCAGGGCTAAAATAAAAAGGGAGAAGGGGGGGGGGGCGACATGCTTCACAGAAAAGGGGAATGATGAAACTGTTGCCCCCCCTCACTGGGAAGAATGCAATGCATGGCACGTGGTGCGGGGTTGGGGGTCATGGGTGGGGTCTGCTAGAATTCCAAGTCTGGGGGGCTGACTTTATCTTCCCAAGAAAAAGAAGGAGGGAGAGGGGGGTTAGGAAATCAGGCAGCATGCCAGCAAGGCGGAGTCCTATCCAACCTAGATCCTTGTTCCACGAACACACACACGGCCATATCATCCTCTCGAAAAGGGAGAAAAAAAGGAGAGCGGAGTGACTCAGTCCATGTGTTGCACCAGTCACATGTGCTCCCTTGGCCTACTAAATGCTGTAATTCGCCTCTGTGCTGGCTCCAAACCACAGCACAATAACAAAGCACGGCCCTCATATTTTATCATCTTACATGTGCCAGGAAACCCCGGGAAAGTCAAGAGGCCACAAAGTAGGACAGGATGGAAACCACTCAGTGCCTCTGACCATGAACTCTCCTCTCACGTTTTTATTTAGCAGAGCAGGACAGGGTGTCATCAGACCTAAATAACCACAGAGCAGCTGTCCAAACAGGTCACATCAGTGATTCAAAAATCTTTAAAATGATTGAAAAGGGATTTTTTTTTAAATAAAATAGTTGAAGTTGTGATAAGTGAGGTGGTATTTATTTGGGTCGTGCAGAGTCTTTATCTTGTATTTCTGCATGCATGCCTCGTTTCTTTGTTATGGCGGGGCGAGGATTTATTTTGGTGGGGTTTTGATTCTCCCTTTCTAGTCAGCGGCGGTTGTGCGCTTCACCCACCCCCCCACCCCCCTCCCACAGGACTAATGTGACCTACATTCATAGCTGGCATAGAGACCCAGAGTGTGCGCCAACCAATTGGCAGAGGCCGCTCCGCAGCAAAGCGCACAGGGGCTGCATAGCCACAGACTATGGTTTTCCGCCGATTGCATAATCTGCCCCGTACTTTGATCCATTTTAATTATTTAATCCATTTATTATGCAACCTGCGTAACCTCTCCAATGTTTTCCTACACGGTTTACAGCCACAGATGCACATGCGTAAAGTCACTACACTGAGGAGGGTCCCGCACACTTTGGCAACAACATCTAAAATCTTGTTTTAAATCTGGAAATCTGGCTTGTTCACACTGCTATTGTGTGATAATTATGGGAATATAAACAGTGTTACACTGAGATAGCTGCAAAAAATGGAGGGGGTGCCCACGTGCAGAGTATAAACCACAAAGCCGGTGTGGAAAAACGAGGCCAAGATTCTCTTTCAAAACTAAATCCAATAAAACACACGATTTGTTCTTGTCTTTGTTGTGTATATGTGTCCATAAGTTATGACAACACTGCACCAGCGCTGCTGCAGGCAAACTGACTTTTTAATCTGCGCTCATGTTCAATTAAATGCCATAATGTATGGTTTGATTCCGCCTCCGGGTAGGCTGTGCGCAGAGCAAGACAACAGCACTTATCATCCACGCAGCAACACATTGTGAGAAATATGTTACCCCGCGTGCCTCCTTTGTTGCTCTGACTGACAAATCCTCTTCATGCATATTGAATCGGATCCTCAGTCATCCGAGGCGACTGCGTTCATCCATCTGTGCTACGAAATTCACCCAAAATAGACGCAAACAATCTACACATTTCCATCTGCCATCAGAATAAACACCTCTCTGTGACAGCAGCTGTCAGCTCAGCAAACACAGCAACACACTTGACCCACATTTGATCCAGATGTTCTGATCCACACCTCACCTGGCAGCGGCTGCGCTCAGCAGAGCCCGTGAACTTCATTCTTCATCTCTGTGCTATTCCTGGCTCTGCATCGTCAGTCCGAGCCGAGCTTTGTAAAGAAAGACACCGAAATGTCCACATGTATCCAGGACGGAGGTTTGTGCGTGTCGGTGTGCTCTGGATTGTGTTGTGCTCCTTCTAGACTGCGAGAGCCTACTGAAGGGTTAACCCGGAGGGCTGCACAGCCGCGTTAACCTTTACAAAGAGCTGCTACACGTGACGGAGAGAAGTGTGTCCTCGGTGCCTGCATGGGATTTTTCCAGTTGTCTGCATCAACTAGCCCACTAACCTAAAAGAAGGCGAGTATTAATAAGTCGCTGCTCATGCAACATGTAAATATAAAACCCTGAGCGCATGGGTTATTAATAATTACTGTTAAATAATGATCATCCCAAAGCAGGTGTATTACAGAATGAATCTGGGATTCACAGTGTAATCTGCCCCCTGAACGCACCACTATAACGCGTGACTATATGATTATGGTTTGCACCATAACACAACAGCGCGGATGTGTTGACCCTGCCTCATTACAACTGTGGCACCGCTCCAAAAATATCCACCTTCGCTTCCGTGCGTTTCCCCCCAAACGCACCGCACCTTTTTCTAAAGGAATCCCAAAACCTCTGGCACCCCCCTCCCTCCCTCACACACACACAGACCCTCACACACACTCCTCAGAGGGGGGCAGCCTCGCCTTGACATTGAGAAAATGCATCCGAGCACCAAAACAAACACTCATGGTGTAACAGCGGCGATCAGCTCCTCACAATAAAATGCCAAAACAGGACATTCAAAGCAGCCTGTGCATCATATCCAACATCATATAAAAACATAACAATGCATTTATTATTATTATTAATAATAATAATAATAATAATGATAATAATGCGAACTTACCCTTTTTGTGTGTAAAAGTCAGAATCCACAGAAGATACACTCCAGCAATCCGCTTTGCGCATCGGCTGCTGTCCTCACACACTCACACACACACCGTCCGTCACTTTGAAAACACCAGCTCTCCGATTAGTGCAGGTATATGCGAGAGCGTGAACACAGTGCTGCTTGTTTTCAGTGCGCTCCTCATGTCATGTTTGCTCCAATTCCTCCCTCTCTCTATTTCCTTCTTTCTCCCTCCCTCTCTTTCTCCCTCCGCTTCTCCCTCAGAGTCTCTAAATGTATGTTAGTAGGTCAGTTGTTGCATAACAGGACGCTTTGGGTGCCTAGTCACGTTTTTTGTTTCTCTCTCGGCTCTGCCCCCTCCCTCTCTCCGCGCCTTCGAATCCTGTTGCAGGAGAGGAGATGCTGGGGGGCGGAGGGGGAGGAGAAAGGCCCGAAGGGGGAGGGACTAGGCTCAAAGCCAGATACACAGTCAGATGAAGGCCTATGATACCCATAATAAGGTTACGAGACATTAAAATAAGCAGCAGGCAGAGGAAACAACAGAGAAACAAGCGCTGAGCTCAGAACTGTAGAAAAGAACCTGTTTTATCCTCAGCTGGTGTTTTGGGAGAAGCTGATTCTCATCTTATGTCTCTGACAGACCCACGAGACTTTCTGAGTAACTGAATGCTGTTTTCATAGAACAGAATAGAACAGAATGCCTTTATTGTCACATAGTGCCACAAAATTAAAGTGCCATATGTGATCAGTGCAAATGTACATGCCTATACCCACACACCCTGAAGAGGCAACATATAAAATCACAGATCTACTAAAAACTGCTTCATAAATATTCAGAGTTATAACTAACTATAGTTACTATAGGATATGTGTTGCCCGAGGACACTGTGGTAGAATATTGCACCTGTTAGCTTATGTGAGGCGCACTCTCAATGGTGGAGCGGTAGAAGGTCACCAGCAGGTTGTCTTTTAGTCTGCTTTTACTGAGCAGTCTTATAAAGTGCAGTCTCTGCTGGGCCTTCTTGACCACTCCTGTGGTGTTCGCAGCCCAGGTGAGGTCCAGGGAGATGGTGACCCCCAGGAACTTATAAGTGGAGACCTTCTCCAATTCGTCTCCGTATGTGACGAGAGGTGCTGGATCTGCTCCGTGCCTCCGACAGTCCAACACCATCTTTTGTTTTTGCGGTGTTGAGCGCCAGGTTGTTCTTTCTGCACCACTCGGAGAGTCTCTGGACTTGATCCTTGTACGTTGACTCATCACCCTCCGTTATGCGCCCCACGACAGTTGGGTCTTTGGCGCTTGGACACCAGAGGGAGATTGTGTGATCGAGGGACATCAGAGCAGCAGCAGGATAAATCCCCCCATGGAGTCCAGACACTGGTGGTGGTGGTGGCTAAAGAGGCGTATGAGGCTGATGAATCTGTAAAGACTAGGTGGTGATGGGGAGGTGGAGGGCCTGCATGGCAGCAGCAGGAAAGAACGTACGCTAGCGAAAGAACCATATTTAAAATGAGGAGCAGTAAGATGATAGGCTGACAGAGGAGGTGTGAGGCTGTGCTATTGGTTGATTGTGAATCAGCTGATGACTCAATTGACCTACCCTGACTGATCTCTCGCTAGAGCTTCATAAGGCTACTGACAGCACACGGAGTTTTAGCATAAAGACTGGAAACAGAAGAAATCATAGCAGCGCACAAAACCACATCATTTTTTACATTTTGGTTTTTGAAAATATTAAACAAACAAGATTGTATTTACAGCGATATTGTATCGATATATGGACGCCAAGTATCAATCTTTAATTATACACTTAAAGAATTTTCGCAAAAACACATTTTAATACAACTTTTGGTATCAGAATAATAATCACTTGCATTTTTGGTCCACCAGATGGTGCTGATGTTTCTTTTCCTGGTGAGGTCAGCAGAGGTCTCAGTCAGCAGCATTTGGCAGGAAGTTCATCAAAACAAAGATGGAGGCACCAGAGAAAGAAATAAGAAACATGCCGTCAGATTTTGTAGTTATTTAACACAGAAGGAAAGGAGGATTCAGACATGACACGTGATTTGCAAGCAGTGTCATATGAGAATAAAATACTCTGGGAATACTACGAACATGAGGGCTCACCTCACACTCCACCACCCAGAGACAGCGTTAGCCGCTGATGGTCAAGCTAATGCTAAACCTGCTCCACTGAAACCCAACCAACACACTGAGCTCGACAAAACTACCATCCAACTCCGAGAGAGCTGAGAAAATAACACGTCTATCACCTTCATGTGCAAAGATCTGTGTCCAGCCTGCCCACAGTTCAGTCTGTCTGCTCAGCATCACATTCTGCTGCAATAAAAATGATTAAAGGTAGAGTCTGGAGGATTTTCCAGTTGCTGTTTGTAAACACACATTCAAATTTGGCCCCTCCTATCAGGCTCAACTCTCCCGGGTGTACGGAGCCCGGAGGTACGTAAGAAGGCTTCACAGAGGAGGTTCAGGCAAGGCTGGCGCTGGTGCACGCTCGGGCACGGCACCTGCGCTCTCTCATTGGCTGGGGAAATCTCCGCCCAGAAGCGGTCCGAGCTCACAAAAACATCAAAATACAGTTGAAAGGCAGGAGCTCTGCAAACAGAGTCACCACCACACATGAGTAGAAGCCCATGGGTGATGATGAAGCAGGATTTCATTTCTATATGTCTATATTTTGTTTTGTTTGAAAATCCTCCAGATCCTACCTTTAAAGTCAGAAGAACAGACTGAAAACTTTATCTTAGGAGGTAACACTGATGTTGACACAGTTTTCCTTTGGAGAAATAATTTGCAGTTGAAAAAAAAGGAATTTATGACAATATATTTTATCCCAATATCCAGCATATCACAATAATATTGTATCCTGACCTTGGTATTGTGACAATATCGTATCATGATAAGTATTTATATTTTTTAACTGCAGTCTGTATTTATATTGTTTTCTTCTTTGCTGTTTTAAAGTGTTAGTTTGGATTCACCTAAGTCGCATAATAACACAAACTAACTGATCGAGGCGGTGGTAGACCAGCAGCTCCTGTGTTCAGCGAAGTAGAATTACTGTTTTTGTAGAAGGAGTCTGGCTTTGAAGAGAGCGTAGATTTAAGTTTAACTTTCAGTTTAGTTCCCAGTTGGAAAGAGCTGTCTGTCTGGGATGTAAAGAGCATACCATTGGATAAATGAGACTTGATTTATACTGCACAAGCTCTGTGAGAGTTTGTAAAAGGATGTTGTGATGTAGTTTTGCTGTTGACTTCAGTACATCAAGAATTTTCTCAGTTTTTGGAGTCATGATTAACCATGGAGGCATGCGAGAAAAATGAAGTTTTTTTTTACAAATTCAACCTAACACAGGGTGAGTAATGGATATACAAATGGTGATTCAGGAGTGAAGTATTCCTTTAAGGCATCAGTTACAGTCAGACCCAGATGGTTTTCAGCAGCAATGTAGAATGTGGAATATCTGTAGACATGTTATCAGAATTCAGACTCAGTGTGGGCCAGGTCATCTTATTCAAACAACGATAACACACCTGTAGATGATCGGTTTACTTTTACATTTGATGCCTTAATTACACATGTGGCTAATGATACTTAAACAAAAATCAAATGCAGCATGTTTTTAATTAAAATCAATTTAAAGACACTCTATAAAAAGTGTATTTTGAAGAAGAATAATCCAGGCTGCAGCAGGTTTTGTTTTCTCACTTTTTATGAGAAAACAAAACCTTAAAGGGACAGTTCACCCTCAGATCAAAAAATCACATTTATCCTCTTACCTGTAGTGCTGTTTATCAGTTTAGATTGTTTTGATGTGAGCTGCAGAGTGTTGGAGATATCAGCCGTAGAGATGTCTGCCTTCTCCGAGGACCAAACTACGCTCACACACCGCATTTCTGTGCAGAAGGAAGCATGCATCTACTCATGGACGAGAGGCTCGTGCTTGTGCCAGCATGAGATATGAACATCAGTGGTATTCTCAGTGGATCACACTATTCTCCTGTCACGTCTCGAGCACTGTGTGGGCATTAAAGGCTCCGCTCTGGAGTGGTTCAAATCTTACCTTGCTGATAGATCCTTCTGTGTGCAGTTGGGGCAGTTTTCCTCCTCTGTGGCCCCTCTGACCTGCGGGGTCCCCCAGGGGTCAGTTCTAGGCCCTCTACTGTTCTCCCTATATATGCTACCCCTGGGGTCGATATTTAGGAAGCATGGTATTCCTTTTCAATGTTTTGCTGATGATGTGCAGGTGTACTTGCCATTAAAGATCCCCTCCAAGGAATCCCTCCATGCTGTGTTTAATTGCATGAGGGACATTAAAACATGGATGGACCTAAATTTCTTAAAACTAAATGAAAACAAAACGGAGATTGTCCTGTTTGGTCGTCCTGACCTTGTCCAGATTCTTGCCAGCTCCATTGGCCCACTAGCACCCTATATAGGTTCCCAGGCCAGAAACCTAGGTGTGATTAAGGCGTTTAAATTGGACAAGCAGGTCAGCTTTGTGGTTAAGGCTAGCTTTTTTCAGCTTCGGCTCCTAGCCAAAGTCAAACCTTATCTAAGAAGGGCTGATCTAGAAAAGGTTATCCATGCGTTCATTTCATCGCGTTTAGATTATTGTAATTCCCTGTACGTCGGCATCGGCCAATCAGAGCTTAACCGTCTACAGCTTGTGCAGAATGCAGCAGCTCGTCTCCTTACCGGGACAAAGAAATACGAGCACGTAACACCAGTGCTCTCTTCACTTCACTGGCTTCCGGTTAGATACAGGATTGATTTTAAGATTCTTTTATTTGTGTATAAATCTCTGTATGGACTGGCCCCTGAATATTTATCCGACCTTATCAAGGTGCATCGACCCTCCAGAGCCCTGAGGTCAGCTGACCAGTTAGTTCTGGACGTTCCTCGATCCCTCTTAAAATCTAGAGGAGATCGAGCCTTTGCAGTGGCGGCTCCCACGCTGTGGAACGCTTTGCCTCTGTCTGTGCGGTCTGCGACTAGCCTCTCTATTTTTAAAACACGTCTTAAAACCCACCTGTTTACCCTGGCTTTTGGCTGAGTTGAGTCACCTGTTGTGTCTTGTTTTGTTTTGTTTTCTTCTACCTCTCTGCTTTGTACTGTTTCTGCTTGTATCGTTTATTGGTGCTGATGATTTGTAAAGCACTTTGGTTGGCCTTAGGCTTTTAAATGTGCTATATAAATAAACTTGACATTGAACTGAGCTGCGGCGTTAACTAGCTCACAGGCCAGTGGTGTATTGTAGTTATGATGGGCCCCAGTGTGCCCTAGTTACTGGTTATGAAGCACACACACACACACACACAGAGATTTAGGCGTATATGTATATATTTTACTACTAAAAAACTACTAAACTAGCTGCTGTAAATCGCATCGTTACATCTCGTTATATGCCACCATATTACCCAGCAGTCATTGTTACATATCTGTGTATGACAAAAACTACAAAAGAAAACAGGAAATTACTTAGTTAATAAGTTATAGATTGATACTACATTACAAAAACAGAAAATCATGATGGAGATGGGTTTGCCTTTTGAGGGCATTTATAGAAAATCGCACCATTTATGATTTAAGATGAGCTCCTCTTTGAACATGGGCGTATTTCCAGGTGGCAAGCGGGCCCCTCCACCCCATGGGCCCCAGTGCAACTGACCTTCCTGCACTGTCTGTGTTTACGCCCCTGTCACAGGCGCTAGGTGCGCTAGCAGCAGATGCATGCTCCCTTCTGCTACGCTTGGCAGGTGTAGTTTGGTAGAAAAAAAGGTTCCTTCATGAAAAGAGACACTGCTGTTGAGTTTTATTTGGCGCTTTGAGCACCTCAAGCCGAGTGTCATCTAGCTCCATTATATTGGAGAGACGGCCGATATCGCCACTCACACCCAAACAATCCAGACTGATTCATAGCACTACAGGTAAGAGGGAAAGGTACGGACTCAATCACAAACTCAGATGACTCAGTAAGATATAAGATATTTTTCACTGAGCAATGCTTCCAGTTTTAGAAGCTGATCATATGTTTTATTGGAAAAATAACCAGAGATGTGCAAACTAACTGATCTCTAGCTGTCAGATATTGCCCACTGATGGACCAACTTGGTGTTTCTGTATTACCCCCCCCCCCCCCCAGGAAACGACTTATTGTGCAACCACATTGTGTTTTCACCTCAGACAAACTATTGTGACACTGCCACTGACACTATTGTTATTGTCAGTGCATGAACACAAGTGGAACATTTTGGTTTAATGGTTACGGAGGCTCGTCTGGCACTCACACGATCTGCCATTGTATTGTTACAATGAGCTGAATTTACATTCCACCACACAGCACTGAATGGTTGAACCAGCTCCTCTGGCCAGAGTGTAATCATATTATGTAACTGAAGTGCGTGTTTTGATTCATCTCCATCACAAACAGGAGAGCGTGTCGTGTTGGCAGGCACAGAGCATGGAAGAGGCTCACACACATTAAACTGTTTTGTTATGTCACTCCTGTGATTTAAACACCATTCTTTGGGTAAGTGAGGAGCAGGCTTTTGAATAACAGTTGAATGAATCTCTCACACTTACAGAAATCGTTTCAAATCTTGCAGGCAGCTCCCATTTAGTTGCAGGGAGAAAAGCAGCGTGTAAATTGCTGCTTTGCAAAGACAAAAACAACTGTGCAGTTTGGATTGTGAGATAGCAATCTTCCTCCAGACACAGGGTCAAAGTCTGCTCAGTGTCTCAGTAAATTTGTGGTACAGTGCGTTATCTACAGGGAGATTTAAAAGTGCCTGAATGGATGCCTCGAAGGCTGACGTCTGCTGCGGATGTATTTATTATCTCCTTTATATCAAAGGCTGTACTCTCTTCTGCATGGCCCTGAGAGCTGTGTGTGTGTGTGTGTGTGTGTGTGTGTGTGTGTGTGTGTGTGTGTGTGTGAATGTTCAGGAAACTTCTTTCACAATCATCTTCTCCCACAAAGATGCAGGCAGCATGTTTTGCATCATGCTATTATTTATTTATTTATTTATTTAAATTAGAAGGGTCAGTGTACATTAATGAACATTATGTAATGCCGGATTATAGCCCCATTGGATTTTCATCCGTGTCCTTGAAGGATGTTGAGGACTTTTCACCTTTGATGCTGCACTAATTATTTGTTCTCCTGTTTATCCATGCTCCAGTTTGTTGAGCACACTCAATAACTCTCGGTCTCAATTATGAAAAGATCATGCTTTGGCTTAAAATGCACACTTTTTGTGACACTATCCTGGCAGGAAACATAGCAATGTCTTTGTTAAAACAACTGCTTTTTGAGGCATTTTCCCTGGTAAAACGCAGCAATGTCAGAATAAATGTTTCTGCAAACTAAGCATAGGTTACATTTGTATGTTATTATTTATTTATTTATTTATTTAAATTAGAAGGGTCAGTGTACATTAATGAACATTTGCATGTAATGCCGGATTATAGCCCCAGGCTAATTTTCATCCGTAGTCCCTTGGCAGGTTGATCTTACAGAGAGTAAGAGTAAAAACGCATCAGTAACAGATACACTGAAACTTTACTTCATTTTCTAACAGTGCTGTGATAAATGCCATTAAGTTTGGCAGGAAAAAACACTTGGATATAATATGAAAAGATCATGCTCTTGGCTGGAAATGCACAATGCATTGGTAGAACACTATCCTGGCAGGAAACACCATCCTTTGTTAAAACAACTGATTTTGATGGCCCATTTTCACCTGGAAACACACAATGTCTCAGGCAAAACAACCCCTTCTTGTGACACTATCCCGGCAGGAAAGGCAACGATGTCTCTGTAAAATTAACCGCTTTTTTAATGGCACTATCTCAGCTGAAAACAAAGCAACGTCATGGTAAAAAAACAACTGCTTTTCGTGCCTCTGTCCCGGGCTGGAAGTGTAGCGATGTCATGGTAAAATCAACCGCTTTTGATGCCCCTATCCCAGCAGGAAACGCAGCCATGTCACAGTAAAAAGCTACCATTTTTGGCGGCATTATCCCAGCTGGAAATGCAGCAATGTCATGGTAAAAAACAACTGCTTTTCATGCCATTATCCTGGCAGGAAATGCAGTGATGTCACAGTAAAAAATAATAGCTTTGGTGACTCTGTCTTGGCTGGAAATGCAGCAATGCATTGGTAGAACAAAACACCTTTTGGGACACCATCCTGGCATAAAACACAGCAATATCTTGGTGAAAAAAATTTTGATGGCCCATTTTCATCTGGAAACACAGCAATGTCTCAGGCAAAACAACCCCTTCTCGTGACACTATCCCGGCTGGAAATTCAGTGATGTCATGGTAAAATCAACCGCTTTTGAAGCCCTGTCCTGGCAGGAAACGCAGCCATGTCACAGTAAAAGGCAACCACTTTTGGTGGCACTATCCCAGCTGCAAATGCAGTGATGTCTTGGTAAAAACAACTGCTTTTTAAGGCACTTTCTTAGCTGGAAAATCAGCAATATCACGGTAAATATACAACTGTTTTTCATACCCCAATCCTGGCAGAAAATGTAGCGCTTTTTTGGTTAAAACAACCACTTTTTGTGGCACTATTCCTACCGTAAAAGCAGTGACGTCTTGGTTCTATCCCCAGAGGAAACCCAGCAATGTCATGGTAAAAAATAACTGTTTTTGTCGTCCCTATCCCAGCAGGAAATGCAACAATGTCTTGGAAAAAAAGACAAAAAACAACAACAGTTTTTGGTGGCACTATCCCAGCTGGAAACACAGCAACGGGTGGCTAAAAAACACTCACATTTGGTGACGAAAAAGCTGCTGGAATTGTAGCAATGACTCACTGGAAAACAACCAAATTTGATGTTTATTGGTCTCAAACAGAGGTCTGCAGCTTGGCAGGAGTCTCATCTTGGTGTCTCCACCATCCAATATCCCCTCCCACCTCCTGATGACAGTCAGCTCGTATACTACGTCACCCCAGAAACACTGATATGATACGTATGAAACGTACAAATGTAACTTGTCCATGGTTTGCAGAAATGTACATTTTACATTTGTACAATTTTTAGTTTTATCCTCTTATGTTATTTTGTGTTTTCCGCCCTTCATTCTTCACACCTACACCCTGCACCATCAGAGGGTAACCCCCGGACGCGGAGCCTTTATATTTGAGCTAAATATGGATCGCCATTCCTTTGCACCTCTTTGTTTCCATCTTTAGCTGGAGGAGACAAACAGCACTGAAGGAGCAGAGGCATTGGCCGTGAACTTGGATCCCCCTCCCCCCATAAACACACACACACACACACACTGTCTCCGCATCACTCCCTCTCTTTTTGCACCCCATCCTTATCCCCACCCTACCCAACGTTTTCCCCCTTCCAGCTATGTCTGCAAGCGTTCCCATGGCAACTGTCGCACTGCCTGCCTAGCAACAGGCTTTATCCTTTCACTGGAAAAAAAGGGGGGGAACAGAATGGGGGTTGTGGGGGTTGTGTGCGTGTTTTTTTTTATTTTTTGTGGGTGAGGACGGTAGCGTAACAGCAGCATGTTGCAGTAGATTCATTAAATCTCTTCTTCTCTCCTCTCCACACCTGCAGCGTCTGCCTGGCCTCTTACTACCTTTCCATTTCACCACAGGCTTCTGTAATTTACTCAGAGTCTCTGTGTGCTTGGAAAATCTGATTTTGGGGGGAAACTGTTGCCAAAATTAGTCATTATAATCTTAAATTCAAGGGGGCTTACACGCAGGTAATGTAATTACAGTGAACATCTATTTTTGTCTCACAGCAGATTTGAAAAGCAAGAATAAATGTGTTTTATACACAAGCAGATGAGATCACGTCTGTAATAATGAAATGATGAAACATTATTATTTCTCAGTACAAAGGAGCAGTGACCTGAAATTAAGGACATCTGTATTGTGTCAGATGCTTAGTTTCTCCACATTCAGCTGCCATTTTTACACTTCAGCTTCTATGTGCATACAGTCATGTAGATAATACACGTGCACGTGCTGAATTTAACTTCACTCATCACCATGCCAACTAACCTGCAGGAACAATAAAAACTGCAGTGATCCATAGCATGATTAATATGATGTGGTAGATGGTGAAACACAGACGCTGGGGCGCCACAGTGATGCCGAAGGTGTTGTCTTTGCTGCCCCCTGCTGACGCCAAAGCAGCATTAATTTTGAAAAATAAATTCCCAAATAAAGCAAGGGAAACCTGTGGTATCAGAATACAAGTTAATCCAAAATGTATTGAAACTTGCACCATGATGATGTATGTGCACTGACAACACACTGCAACAGGCCCCATCAGATTCATCTATACATTCCTCTCTGACATGAATTTCCCTCCAGCTGTTATGATTAAAGCTCAGTAATAGGACTGTTGAGTAACAGCAGACACACCCACTGCCTCTGTCTCTGTCTGTGTCTGTGTCTGGCTGTCAGGCTGTGACGACTGTGGGAGAGGAACCTGACAAGTTTTCATTTCAGTTGTCAGCACTTGTCAGCCAAACTTCACCCTCCTGTTGTTCTCTCATTATCTGTTATTTGGGGAATTATATGCCGGCTCACATGAGCAATTATTTGTGCTGGCTTTAGATGTTTTATTGCAGTATACTATTATGTATGTTGCATAACAGTGAGGCATTGTTTCGTCGGTGTTTAAAGGGGCATCACAGTGATTCAGTGCTGCACATCTATTCACAAGGGGCCAATTTTTTTAAAATAAGAGTTATTGAAATCAAAGCAGCAGACGCTAAAATATCCGGACTCTCATTCCCCAGTGTGAGTCAAACGCTTAAACACTACACTTCCCATAATACAGCTCAGTGGCTCATTAAACCCTCACTGCCTTCTAAATGCCACCTTCTGAATAAATCCTCACATTTGACAGTGCTGCTGTAACAGTTTAACTTTCCGCTAACTGCTAACTGCTAACAGCTAACAGCTAACTGGAAGCTTTGAGTTCACAGCAAAACGTTTCCAGCACTTCCTGCCTCAGACCAGTGCTTCAGAATAAAAGCAAAAATATTTTATGTAACTTTATTATAACAGTACTTTATATAGCTAACTTTTTTTACAGCAGTACTTTAAGTATATCGTAACTGTATTTTATTTGATTTTACTATAACAGAACTATATTATATAATACTTTAACTTTATTAGACCTATACTTTTAAATTACTGTTAAAATAAAGTTCATTTAACTTTATAAGAACAGTAATTTATTTAACTTTTTTATAACAGTATTTTATTTTATTATTACAGTACTTTTTAACTTTAACTTGTTTCTGACAGTACTTAATTTATTTTTTATTATAACTGTTTTAAACAGACTTATTTCCCCTTTTTACTTTTTAATTTCACTTTATTATGTCTTTCTTATAACATTATTTTTTATTGTAATTGCGGTTTATTTAGTAGTTAAGTATTTCAAATAAGGAAATAAGTCCAAATAAGTTAAGAGGAGATTTCAGAATATTGAGATATGTATTGTGTTTTGAAATATTGCTTTAAGATTTTGCGGTAGTATTTCTCCACCAGATTGCTCAGCCCTGTTTTCTACTTGTGTCAAATAAACCATACTTCACATGTAAAATGAGAGGCTTTAGGTTTCCTCCAGTAATAACCAGCTCACCACCACGATGTTGAATCTGTCAAATTGATTTATTTTTAATATGAAAATGTACAGAAAGACAGCAGACGTTAAATTCTCATCATCACCACCTCAGTACAGATAACACGGCAGCAATAACACGTACTGAATGCATGAACAGAGACTGAAGTGAAACACCCAAAACAGAACATGTTACAGTGTCTTTGCTAAAAAAATAAAAAGCTGCTTCTTGACATAATCGTGCGACACATAACAAGAGATGAGAAACAAGCGTATTATATACGTGTTGTGTGCGATTCAGAACAAACCAGGACTGGTGGAGGTTTGACAGCGAATAGTTTTATTCCTGTGTGTTTACTGTCTGTCTGCTTGTGTTTACAGCCTCCAGCACACCTGCTTCAGCAGCTGGAAACATGCACAGTAAGTCAAACCACTCACAAACTGCAAACACCTCCTGCGTCGTGATGTGTTCGCAAACTGCTGGCTGACTTCCAGTTGAATTTAACGTGGCTGCAGAACCACCAAAACCTGTTTCTGTTAATGATGTGAGGAGATTAAGTGAAGCTTGAGTTGTAATGATGTGATGTAAACAGTTTGTGTGTGTGTAGTCGTCACAGTGCATGGAAACTATTAATACTACTACAGATAAGACTCCCTGTCTGAGCAACATTAACTGGAGGTGAGATTAAGTAGTTGTTGAACAGCAGGTGATGAGATGAATGTTTATAGACATTTAATATAATATCATACAGTATCTGAAATAAAAACAACACGTTGTTAAAAGTTCGTTAGACTTGAAGGTTGATGAGTCCTGGCGAACGTCTGTGCTCAGTCCAGCACTCCTGTTTTTGCACTCAGCCAAAGTTTGTCTGTAAAGTCCAGACACTCGCAGCCCTGTTCCTCAGTTGACTTTGGCCATGAGCTGCTCTGTGAAAAGCTTCTTCAGCTGAGCCACCTCCTCACTCAGAGAGTTGAGCTGAGACTTCAGGTGAGTGTTCTCGTGCTTATACTGGACCTCAGCCTGTCCTTGCGTGGCAGGAGGCTGGACACTGTAGGCGTTGTACTGAGGGGACTGTCTCCCCTTCCTGCCTTCCTCCCCCTCCAGCTGCTGCAGCCAGGAGCCGGCGCAGTGCCCTGCCGCTGTTTCAACCCCGCTCAGTCCTTTAAGGGACTCTCTCTGAGCTTCCCGTCCTGCTGTGGACAGCGCAGGGCTGCGTCTGGCGCTGCTGTTGTCCCCTGCAGCATCCACCGCGTCCCCGCAACCGGGCGTCTTGAAGCGTAGCTTGTGAGGAAGGTTTTTCATCGGCTCAGCGTGGTCCAGCTTTCCCACAGTGGGTCCTGCGGTGACATCAGCAGGGGAGTGATGGAGGTCATAGCCGAGCTCCTCTGCTCTGTGTGGTGACAGCTTCCCGTGGTCGCTCAGCCGGTCCTCGAAGAAAATCGGACTGCCCACGCTGGAGCTACCTGGCGTGGAGAACCCAGAGTCCTCTGATATGTTACCAGCCTCCCTGGACGCCTTGGTGCTCAGATGGCCTGTCTGGTTGCTGGGGTGTGAGGCTGCGGAGCTGGGGAGACCTCCGTCGCCTCTGTGGAGGTAATAGTGAGGAGTCAGGGATTGAGCGGCGTGGTGAGGAGCTGTGGTGAGGGGCAGAATCGGGGCGTTGGAGGGGTCTTTGACCAGCCCGAAGCGGAACTTCAGAGCCAACAGCTCCGCTCTCAGACGAGCATTCTCCTCCAGCAGAGCCAGAACGCGGCTCTCCAGGACCATGTCATTCACACGCCGCTTCTCCCGCGAACGCTTCGCCGCCTCGTTGTTCTTCCTCCTCTTGTCCCAGTAGCCTTCGTCCTTCTTATCAACAGGGATGAACTCCCGCTTGCGTCGGATGCTGGAAGAAGGACTCTCTTTGCGTTTGACGGCAGAGCTGCGACCCAGCAGGGAGCGGGCCAACATGCTGCTGGAGGTCAGGATGGACACAGCTTCATCTGTGAAAGACATTGGCCCTCCTCCTCCTCCTCCTCCTGCTCCGCCTCCACCTGGACTCACTGCTGCAGTTGACTCCAGAGTCTGGAGCACAGCCACGTCCTGCTGCCCCCTCATCTGCTGGGACTCTTCCTCGTACATCTCGCCTGTCAGGGGGGTGGAGTGAGTCTCTCCTCTGTGCTCTGTGCTGCTCGGCGCTCTCTGGACTCTGACAGTCTCTGGAAGCAGCAACAGTGCCACCTAGTGATCAAAGTGACACCACAGGAGGGATTTAGTTGTTATGCAAGAGCCATTACAACACAGTATTATGTAACCCCATTACATCTCTCCAATAAAACGGGAGCAACTTGTACCATAACCTCACAAGCCTCATTATACGTTCAATATGGGACACAATGCTTGTTGTTAACGCAATGAGCCATACCAGAGCTCTGGCATCACTATGAGCTCACAGCACCAGCTTTAAACACAAGGTGACATAAATCCTGATCACAATCTGACATGAATCTATAAATAGCCTAACCTACATTTGTATTTACGACATAAAACAAACATTTATGGGTTTAAATTTATGAGCGTGTCTTGTCCCTTGTTATCTTCCAACTGTCATCTTTGTTGGGCAGACTTGAGTAATGTGTGATCGGTTTCCGGTCTGTTTTAGTTGCTTCATCAGCACTGACCCACATGTCTGACGGGGACACGCTGATCTCCTGGCTGCTTTTACTTTTATCTAACGTGACCTCACTCTGCTGCTCTTCTTCACCACCAGTTTTTTTGTAGTTTTATTATCCCTGAACAAGGTGCAGCTTCTGTCCTGTGGTACTTTATTTTAATCTATATTAAAGTTTTTTCTGTATAGGTCTGCAGTAACGTGATAAAAGCAAAGACATGAGGAAATAAAATGCTGTTTAAGTGTAAAAGTTATTCCCAAATCAGGTTGAAATCACAACTGAATGCATGTTTACAAATCTGTTCAAACACGTGTAGTTGTAAGTGATATTTAATACAGTTTTAAACACACAGGCTTTATAGATTATTTTGGATTTAAAGTTCTAAGAGAACATGCATCATATTTCATGTTGTTTTGTTCAGCGAAATTACACTAAAGTGATTGAAAACAAATAAACAAACAAACAAAACTTGAATCAAAAACATGGAAATAATAATATTACTGATTATTTACCTGTGACGAAGGGTGAGTTTGGTGCGCGCGAGTCCTCGTCCCTCGTCCCTCCAAACGTGTCCGTGTGTGTGTGTCCGGTTGAGGAAGAAGCTCCTGTCTCGTCTCCCTCTCTGCTTTTAATGCTGCAGATCCACTCAGCGCTGTTACTTCATATTATGATCGGCGTGGCGCACCTCCACTCTGCTCCACTTGGAAAAACCGCAGCTCCTATTTGTAACGTTGAGTTCAGCTCAGGACGGTCCCTATCCTCACTTGAACCAGCAGCGGGGCCCTTTTTGTGTGCGCGTCTCTGGGACCGCCTCTCTCTGTGACACCCCCCCACTCCTGCCCTCATCATCCAGAGGAAAGCTCCTATCGGCTCTCGCATAACATGGCAGTTCATCATCACCGCCACAGCCATCATCATCATCATCATCATCATCTGACCTCCCTGGCCCCGCCCCCTGTGACAGGATAATCTTCTCACAACAATTAGGTAATGTTGCGCCTGTCTTTGTCCCTCAGGCATGGAGAGGCTCTTCCTGTGAGGCAACCGTGGAAGATAAGTTTATGACTCACTTTGTAAAGTGTAAAAAATGTTTGGTTTTTTTTTTTTTTTTTTTTTTTTTTTACCTCTTTAGAAACTCCAAAACACACTTAAGCCACCTTATCATTCTTCCTCTTCAGAATTCAGCCACAGAAAATGATGCATTGCGTCTGTTAGTCCTGTTTGGTCTCAGAAAATATGTTGCTATTCAGTGGATTTTCCTCTCCTGTATATCTGTGATTGTTGCTGACAGAACTTTTTATGCAGCACTACCCTTCCTAAATCCCAAATATGTCTATATTGAGTGCTGTTTTTGATTAAAAAAATATATATATATTATTTATTATTTTGTTTGCACTCGTATAAAACTGCATAAAATCCCATTAATGAAAAAATAAAATGTTTCAGGAGAGGTCAAGAAGCTGCCGACTTAAGCAGGATATTTACATGTGTGGCAGAACCTACCCCGACGCCTGCGCACCTCCCCTACACTGATGTGAGCATTTATATGTGTGCGGTGGTGTGTCTGTGTCACTCTGCAGTTACACCTCCAAAACATCAGTAAAACATAACACACATTAAACACACATTAAACACATCTTAATAGAGACAGTTTCAAACACAAGTACACAAATCAGCTTCACTATAACTCGCAGCATTCACAGACAAACACTTGTCTTTATCTGGACACATTTTCCCCACAAATACAACATGCTAACGTTATTAGCACAAGCCTATGGCATTTTACATTGTATAAATTAGCCTAGCAGACTTTTCCTCTCCTCATATGAAGCCAGGGACAACAGCAACATTTAACAAAGGTAACGTTACAAAATTCAGCTCCATTACAGCTCACAAGGTTCACTGACAAAACAACTGTCTTATACTAAACACGTTATCCAAACAAATACAACATGCTAATGCTATTAGCACAAGCCTATGGCATTTTACATTGTATAAATTAGCCTAGCGATGAGCAGAGATTTCCTCTGCTCATATGAAGCCAGGATAAATCACACACAAGACTTAAAATGCTATTTTTGTGGAGGCTTTATTGTCTTCACAATTTATTGTTTCTTATCTGTGAAATTAAAGTAAATCAAAGCTTTGTTTCCACTGAGGGAAATGGTTTCAGCTTACTTAAAGGAGGTCTGCGTCGCCGTGACGTGTAGTTACATTTCTGGGATGGTGCACGTCGGGCTATGGCGTAGGTATGGCATCGTTTTGAGACAGAAGTATAAATCCCCCAATACAATGTGTTTCGGCTGTGCAGCACATAGATACGCTAAGGGGTGCCCTGTGCGTCACAATGAGACGCCGAGGGAGGTGACAAAGTGTAGGTATTTAATGACCTGGGAATGAGAACGAGGTGTATAAAACATGGTGTAATAACAGTGCTCAGTTACATGTTTTGTTCATCAGATCTGCAAGCTCAGTTTGTGGCAATACCTTTCTACATTTTAGATTTTAATAAGATCAGAAGATAATTAAAATTTAAAGGCAAAAAATGGCAGATTTTGCAATTATAATTTGTACAGCATTGGGACTGCATTTGATAAGGAAGAACAGCCAGTATTAACAAATCACAAGTTTTAATATACAAATTGTAAAACATGGAATCAAAACAATCCAACTAACACACACACAGCAGAGGATTGCTTGTTGCTCAGGACTTGGAGGTGACAGAGTGCATACACATGACACAGAGTTCAGTAGGTGGGGAAGACAGGAGGTGCCTGAGGGGCCTAACAGGCTAATCCGGTATGTATGTATGGTATGTATGTCACAAGCAGGCTCGAGGAGTTTTGGAGGATATGTTGTGAAAAGTGCCTCCTTCCAACACCACACAGTCATTTCCAGGGAAACAGGACTCGTAAATAATGTTCTCAAGGCAACATAAAGATTCAGTGAGGCCAGAATCCTGCCTGGAGCGCTGCTGCGTCAGTCTGGAACCCTGCAAAATTATGCAACGATAACATATAGCTCACAGCACATAATAATGCGTAATGAATAATAATTGGATAACTGGTCTGCTGGTTTCGACAGCACGTCCATGGTTCAGATAGTATTATCCTGTGCATTACACAACATCTGACTCATGATGTGTGACTGGTCCTCTGTAGTGCCTTTGAGTTGAGAAGATAACACCTATACTGTGTGTGTGTGTGTGTCTGTGTGTGTGTGTGTGTGTGTGTTTGCTGATAGCCTGCAAACACTTAGAGATGTATGCGGGGCAGCTGACAACACGTGTGCCGAATGTGAGAGCAGCATGAAGGCTTCATCCCAAAGCCTCGGCTGACCTCTGTTTTTACTGTGCACAGGAGACAATGAACTGCATGTACTGTATCATATCACATCAACCCTCTGAGCAAACATGCTCAAGTTGACAGTCAGATACACTCTGGACCCCTGGCCCCTTTGGCTCCTGATAGGGACAGGAGCCAGTGGCTGCACACAGTCACAGTGCAGTAGCTGCTCCGGACGAGGCTCTGTTAGTGTGGAACGTTCCACATAAATGTTGCATCATAGAAAGCACGCTTTCTGACTTTGGTTAAATTACATCACTTGTTATGTGCTGTTGTCAGTAATGACAGCAGGACAAGGCTGTTTGACCGTGTCTGTGTCAGATCAGTTTTTATCAAAAGTTAAAGATAAAATGAAAAGTCTAAAATGATAGGAACAACACGTATTTGCTTTTTTGCAGAACATTTAATGAGAAGATTGAAGTTATCACTTGCAGTTGGTTATCTTAGCTAAGCATTAAGGCTAGAAACAAAATCCAGCAGCTCTGTAACTCACTGATTAACATGGTATATCTTTGTTTAATCCAAACAGAAACCAAGGCAGATTTTGTTACCTTTGGACAGAGACAGACAAGCTGTTGTTGATGTAAGCAAATAAGCACATTTCCCAAAATGATGAACTTTTCCTTTAAAGGTTCTGCATGCAGCATTCAGAGCATCAATGTAGCAGCAAACATCTATTTGCTATATAAAGATTAGAGCTGTAATCAACCAAAGGAAATCTTGGTCGATGGGGGAAAAAAAAAAAAAAATCTTTTCAGGTTATCTCAGATTAATGAAATCGTCACAGAGCACTGAGTACTTCATGTGGTAGCATATTCCTGTCACAGGGCTCAGCGTTAACACTTGTCCAGGGCAAGTTATCTCTCTGTTCGGGTGAGTGTCCCGAGTGAAATCTAAATGCGATCACCACTGTAATATTATCCGACAATAAAGTGCATATTGTAACACTTTTCCACCTGAGCTGCTTGTGCAACTCCGTCTCCTGTTGTGAAGGACTGATGAGAAAACCCTGACATACTGGACACTAGAGAAGTCAACTTTGGGGTTGACGATGTCATATACAACATAACGTGACTACCATTAAATATCTCTGTAAGGCAGCATGCAAGAGAGAGAGACTTACTGTTTTTAGCCCAGAAGTTAATGTTGGCCATCGTGCTGCTCCAACAAGGGCTCTATTGCAATGGTTTCCTTTTCAGAAGCTTTGTAATCCAGCCTTGAACTGCAGTGTCTTTCTGGAGACTTAGTCAAATAAATCTATAGTGATAAATATGACACTGAATGTCTTCTTTTATTCATTTATTTTCGGGGGGGTCTGGAGCCTATCCCGGCTGACACTGGACGACCTGGACAGGTCACCAGTCTATCGCAGGGCTGACACATAGAGACAGACAATCATTCACACCTATGGGCAATTTCGAGTCACCAATCAACCTGTGGGAGGAAGACGGAGTACCCGGCCAAAACCCATACCGACTCAGAGAGAACATGCAGACTCCGCAAAGAAGGGAGAGGTTCGAATCAGGAACCCTCTTGCTGTGAGGCAACAATGATAACCACTGCACCACTGTGGGAAAAATGCTGCGCTTGTCACAGTCACCAGCCATCCAATCACAGAAGAGAGGGGGCGGGACAAACGCAGCGATTGTCCTACCAATGAGACCTTGGTCGGACAAAAGCATAATGACCAAACAATCGTCAGTTCGACCAGAACTTAGGCCGTAGTAAAGACAAAGTGGAGTAATGGCGTCCTGAGCAGAGAATGAAGTCGAATATCCCACTGGCGAGCTCATTGCAGCCACTTTACATTGCGCTCATAAGGCCGTTCCAGCTGATCAGGCCTGTGTTGTTGGGGGAGTGTAGCACCCACCCTCTGGTTCCACCCTGGTCAACACTGTTAGGTCTGTCAGCACTGTTGCTGTTATCCAGCACAGTTTACGGAGTTAGTATCGTTAGCTGCTAGCTGTCGGCTCAGGCACCTCCATGCTGAGAACTGTGTCCAGACAACTTTGTCCAGACAGCTCCTTTAAATAAAAAAAACCTGAGCAGCAGATATCCGCTGGAAATGCAGTGACGTCTCCGTAAAAAACGACGGCTTTTCGTGGCACTGTCCTCAGTGCAAACACGGCGATGGGTTTCTGAAAAAACAAACACGTTTGGTGGCTAAAAGCTGCTGAAAACACGGCAGTGACTCACTAAAAGTTTGTTGGTCTTGAACAGTGGTCTGCAGCTTGGCCGGAGTCTTGTCAGTTCACGTACTACGTCACTTTAGAAATGTTTAAAAGATACGTATAAAACATACCATGGTATCCATGGTTTGCAGGAACTTACAATACCAACATTTTTGCTCTGGTGACTCCAGCTGTTGGGGCTAACAACAGATTGTAAACAACAGCAGTTTAGTAACGTCACTGCAGAGGAGGACAGAGACTTACACCCGGCTGCTTCGTGTACTGTATGTACTGTACATCCTCTGCGCCCACGACATCACGCTATACATGAAAGCAGCTTAAACTACATGCAGTGATGTGTCACTCAGGCTTTATGAACTTCCTGGCTAAATAAAATGGATCGCTGGCACAAACAGCAAGCAAACTGTGCGCTGATAGTTGCATTTAATGGAGCGGGCCAATCTGCAGGCCAGGCTACTGCCTTCAGGCACACTCACAAATAAGTGATTGGGAAATTACATCAGCAGAGTGTTGGCTTTGTCAGCCACTGGCACCTGCGGGTCTCGTAATCCAAAGAGCCAGAAGGCCCATTTGTATAAACAGACAATCAATTTAGCTGAGAGATGAACCTGGATGTTATTAAACTGTAAAACAGAAGATTTTATTGACTCAATAAAAGACTGAGGTCTCAGTTAAATATTTGAAATAACCAATATCACACAATGTAAAGTTGAGAGAAACTGACTCTCCACATTTTAGATTTTAGAAGTAAGTGAGAAGAATATAAAACAGAAGGTTTAATGATCACTTCTTGTGTTGAACGCGTGGATGTGCAGCCATTTTATACAAGAACATTTCTCACAAAATCACACTGTCCGTTTGATTTATGCAACAGGAAGTGGTCTTACACCATACATGTGGTTAACAGTTCAGCTTTTGAAATATGTGCATGTAACAGTTGAGAAAGTGTTTTTTACTTAGAGTTCTTTGGAAATTAACAAAAAAGAAAAAATGATAAAGAGGATCTTGACACAACACTCGTCTGCAAGATGGAGCAAAGATGGTATCGCAACATGACCTATATGACTGATGATGTTCATAAAAGATTTAAATTTAAAGTAAATGCAGTACTGGACTCTTTCATCTGTAAATACTTCGGCATTGTTGCACTGACAGTTTAGTTTTTTATAATTTCATTACCTAATGCACCAGCATCAGCAGGTCAGTCAGAACTGTGTCACAACTGACTTAGTGGGAAAACAACATATAGAGAGGGGGAACCTCGTGAGTTCAACAAGTTCAGTCAGAATTCTTGACATTCTAGTTCAGCCTCTTATGGAACAGCTCACCTTGTAGCTCTGACCTGCAGGGGAGCGGGGCCAGATAACCCTGTAAACAGAGCATGTTGTCTCAACTGCAAAACACCTCTCAGGGGAGCTTGCAAATATTTAAAGGAAGACTTTAAGTCACTGTGACTGCCCAAACTTCTACGCTGTAGATATACACAACATAAACGACAGAGTTTACAACATGTTCTCATACGCTGCTTTGTCAGTAGACATAGACGTCAAAATATGTTAGGTAGCCTTCTGTATCTGTTTTGGACATTCACAAACTGTGAATCAATTTATTGTTACACGCACTGTGTTTTGAAATGCATGCATTAGGGCCTAAAAGAGACCACAGAATGTCATCACACCGAACATGGATTTACGGCCTTGTGGCGATGTTGGAGTCGTGTGACCGTGGTGTCGTTTGTTTATAGCCTAATGTTAGCTTACCTCTGACAATTTCAAAATTCGTGGTGTTTGTTTGTGAAGATTATATTGCTGAATAAATATAAAACATGTAAGTATCATAAACCTTAATTTGCCACAAAACTTGTTCACAATAGTACCGCTATAATTTTTAATATCATATGAAAACTTAATATCATGATACTTGAGATATTTCGACTTGATGACATTTTGACGCCATACTGTTACCCACGGCAACAACAAGCATGGCTGAAAGCGAAATTATTCCCGACTCCTTGGTGGTTCCAAAAAGAGGAGCAGCTTCAGTAGTGTGGAATAAACTTTCCTTCTCTTAGCGCTCAGAGGGAACTCATTCAGCGGCTCCTCTGGCAGCAGCACAGCGTCTCTCCCTCTCCTCTCTGATTCTGTCACAAACCTTTGCTGATGCAAACCTACGTGAATAAACTCCATATATGTGACTGTGTCATTACAGCCTGTCACAGGTTACAGCCTGATGGTTAGAGGAGAAATGGCAGAGCATAAAACAGAGAAGGAAATCAGCTGTTGATTTATATATATATAGATCCCAGGGGACATTTTGTATTTGGGAGCTGTTTAAATGTGTAATTTGTTGAACTATTAATATTGTGACAGAATCTGAATCTCACTCTGAGTTACTGTTGTTGTTCACAAACTAAAGAAATGAAACATCATTTTAGTTTTTACTGAATATTTGAAGCAAACTGTGAAACTGTGTCACTAATTTAGCTCCAATTCTATTTTCTTAAATGAATAATATATTTGGTCATATCATCAAGAATATGATTATTGCAACAATACCCTGAAATATCGTGGTATTATTTAAGAGCCACATCGTCCACCTTTATTCTGCAATAATCAAAGATCCAGTGGAAACATTCTATTGGCTTTTTGACGCGGGAACCAGGGCGACGTTAACTTCCGCATCTGCCTACAACAAAACGTCATCCCTTCAGCACTCTATATGCACGGTGTAAGAATAAACCAACACATTTTACAGTGAGAAACGTTTTACTGTGAGAAACAATTAGCTTAAAGGCAACACAAAGGTAACAATTTCAGTTGTTCTTTGAGACAAACAAATTTTGCAGTCAAAAGTGTGTCCTAGCACATGTGTATTTACCTCCATCAGCGTATCTAAGTATGTCCGTAAGCTCCGAAATTCTCATTTACATATACATTGCGACCAGTGTCTCATCATGTACGTGCACCATCTTGAAAATACAGGTACGTACAGGGACATACTTGTGAAATACGGAATTGCCTTTCGCGTTTTCACTTGTCGGTTTCTGGTTTCCGCCTGCAGGTAGAGTGACAAAAAGCAGCAGCAAGCAGGCTAGTCACAAGAAACGAGGGTCAACATCGGGGTAGCCTTTCCCAGGTGGAGAGAGCTGCTGAAGGAGAATCACAGCTAACAGTGGCTAACAGCTGTTAGCGACCAGCACTGCAAACAGCGCCTCTAACAGCTGTTAGCGACGAGAGGGATGAGGTGTGTGAGGTTGAGCCACTTGTCAGTTGTCAAAAGACAAGTCGTGATTGGTTTGTTTCGATTTACACCCGCCCCAACAGTCCTACATTGTAAACACAGCCAGCATGGTGAGGAGGGGGTTTGTCAACTCGTGTCGCTTGCGTCTGTGTAGGAGCCTGAATGAATACTCGTGAAGTATTGGATGACATGGTTTCATTAATGTTATCATAACTTTTTGGTACACAGTGGCTACCGTTGTTGCAGTACGCATTTGAAACAGTGAGGCGCTAGAGTGCGCTATTCGTTTGATTGCAATATACGATCTCAACACTAGATGGGAGAAATTCCTACACAGTGCCCATTTAAATTAACACTGGGAGCGTGACCCAGAGAGAGAACAGCAGGGCAGCAGAACATGCGAAAATGGAAAATTTCTCTACAGACAAGCACACAGTTTAACAAATATGTTGGCTAATAATGTTTCCAGTAATTTATCATTTTAGAGCTAAAGCTATTAGTTGAATGGATTTGTTGTTTGTGCAACTAACATTTGAATTTTATTTTAATAGATGAATTGAGTCATTTTCCAAGCAAAACTATCGAACATTTACTTGTTCCACCTTTCTAAATATGAGGATTTGCATGATAGTAAACATCTTTGGGGTTTCGTCTGACAAGACACGTCATTTGTTTGACTAAAAGTTAGGCCTTTGGTCAAACAAATGCTCAGCTTTGCATATTCTCAACACCACAAACAACTTAAATAATTTTCTGAGAACTTTGCTAATTAATCCCAAATCACACAGCTTTCAGGAGACTTCTAGATAATTACTGTATTAGGAATTTACAGCACACGTACATTCCCCCGTACAGTATCAGCGACCATAGCTCTCTCTATTAATGCTTGTAAATCAATGGCAGATGTTGTAAAAGTTGTTTATAGCATGAACATGTATAAACTGCAGTCAGGATACTTTGCAGCCTCAGACTGTATCAGTTTTGCATCCTGGCTTTCTTCATAATTCGTCCGCTGTGGGATCTGCAGCAGTGGTGGGCAGCAGGATGGATATAAATATCCGTGCCCTGTTCTTGCCAAGTGGGTGGCACAGACAAGACTCACAGCAAGGCTGTTTACACCAGCTGACCGGCTTTACAAAAACAGCCACTGGGAGTCAGACAGATGAGCTGGGAGGTGTTAGCCAAAGTTGACGGGCACAGGCATGTTACGTAAAAGTGCCCTGCAGGAGGTGGTGGAGCTTAAAATACACTCAGAACTAGACTGCAGGGGAAGTCCGGAGAGCAGGACAGGGAAGGGAGGAGGCAGTCACTCTGCTGACACAGTTAGCTGCTACAGGAAGAAGGTCACATCAACAGCCGCGGATCACCTTCAGCTGAGTGTCACCTGTCACAACAGCACCACCCTCTCTGATGCTTTCTCCAGCTCCCATTTGATTTCGCTTCGACACATGTTTTTGAATGTTGCTCTTACATTTCCATCTCCTCTGTGCTTTACATGCAGTCTGATGTTTGTTTCAGAAAATCCTTTTGTCATGCTTGCCTCATTACGGCTCAGGAGAAAATCCCTCTGCAGTGACACAGTGTGCTGCACCAACATCAAGCTTACATGCCAGCTTGGCCTCATTTCACTGGCTATATAACGTTATCTAATGTGATAACACTCAGCGCGAGTCGACCGGCATTATGCAAGATAAGAGGAGCGGTCAGTAATATTAGGTATTAACAAATACAAATGGAGTTTCATAATTACCAAATCTAGCTCTGACCCCTGCACATGTTTATCACATCAAATCAGGTTATGTGTTGCTGCTGACCCTCCCTCTTCTACTCTTTTCTCTTGGCTCTGCTCCAATGCTTTCTACCATTACACAAACACACTGCCTTATATACACACTGCTCTTGCAACATGTTTTGTGTCACTTTATGGCATGGCTGCAACAGTGAGGTGGGGGTGTGCGCTTATTTGCTTTCTTGAGATCTTAACAGCCCAGTAGCCAGGAAAAAAAATGTTTATGCTTCTGTAAACCATGAATGCATTACATTTGTATGTTGCATATGTATCATATCAACCTTTCTGAAGTGACGTAGCAATGAACTGACTTTATTATGGAGGAGGAGATAGCATGTCACCTAGGTGAGATGCCTGCCAAGCTGCAGACCACTGATCAGGACCAATAATCATCAAAACTGTGTTTTTTGTTGTGTTTTTTTCTTGAAAGGCATTTGCTTTTTGTACCGAGACATTCCTGCATTTCCTGCTGGAATGGTGCCACGAAAAGCAGTTGATTGTTAGCGAGTGGGGATAGTGCACCATAATGCGATTGTATTTCACAGAGATATCGCTGCCTTTCCTGCGGCGAGCAAAAAGCGGTTGTTCTTAACAGCTATGTTTCCAGCTGGGTTAGTGTGACCAAAAGCAGCTAATTTTTTTTACGGTGACATCCCTGGTTTTCTTGCTGGAATTGTGCCACTAAATGCGGTTGTTTTTTAGTGACTCATCACTGTTTTTCCAGCGGACATAGTGCAAAAGTTGCAGTTGTTCTTTACCGAGTCAGCTGTGTTTCCAGCGGGGTTAGTATGACGAAAAGCATTTGTTTTTTTTGTTTTTTACAAAGACATCGCCTGGTTTCCTGCTGGAATAGTGCCACGAAATGGGATTTTTTTGTAGTGACCTGTCGCTGTGTTTCCAGTCGATATAGTGCAATAAAAAGTGGTTGTTCTTTACGGAGACAGCTGTGTTTCTAGCAGGGTCAATGTGAGGAAAAGCATTTGTTTTTTGACTGAGCCATGGCCTGGTTTCCTTGCTGGAATAGTGCCACCAAATGTGGTCGTTCTTTAGTGACCCATAGCTATTTTTTCAGCAGATATAAGCAGTTGTTCTTTACTGAGACAGCTGTGTTTCCAGCAGGGTCAGTGTGAGGAAAAGCGTTTGATTTTGTTTCTGCTGGAATAGTGCCACAAAATGCGGTTGTTCTTTAGTGACCTGTCGCTGTTTTTCCAGTGGACATAGTGCAACAAAAAGTGGTTGTTCTTAATGGAGACAGCTGTGTCTCCGCCAGGGTCAGTGTGAGGAAAAGCATTTATTTTTTTACTGAGCCTTCACCTGGTTTCCTTGCTGGAATAGTGCCACGAAATGTGGTTGTTCTTCAGTGACCCATAGCTATTTTTCCAGTGGACATATTGCAACAAAAAGCGGTTGTTCTTTACAGAGTCAGCTGTGTTTCCAGTGGGATTAGTATGATGAAAAGCATTTGTTTTTTTACCAAGGCATCACCTGGTTTCCTGCTGAAATAGTACCACAAAATGCGGTTATGTTTTAGTGACCTGTTGCTGTTTTTCTCGCTGGCATAGTGCAACAAAAAGCGGTTGTTCTTAATGGAGACAGCTGTGTTTCCAGCAGGGTCAGTGTGAGGAAAAGCATTTGATTTTTTTACTGAGCCATCACCTGGTTTCCTGCTGGAATAGTGCCACAAAATGCAGTTGTTTTTTTAGTGACCCATAGCTGTTTTTTCAGCAGATATAGTGCAACCAAAGGCAGTTGTTCTTTACTGAGACAGCTGTGTTTCCAGCAGGGTTAGTGTGAGGAAAAGCGTTTGATTTTGTTTCTGCTGGAATAGTGCCACAAAATGCGGTTGTTCTTTAGTGACCTGTCGCTGTGTTTCCGGTCGATACAGTGCAATAAAAAGTGGTTGTTCTTTACGGAGACTGCTGTGTTTCCAGCAGGGTTAGTGTGAGGAAAAGCATTTGTTTTTTTACTGAGCCATCTCCTGGTTTCCTTGCTGGAATAGTGCCACGAAATGTGGTTGTTCTTTAGTGACCCATAGCTGTTTTTCTCGCTGGCATAGTGCAACAAAAAGCGGTTGTTCTTAATGGAGACAGCTGTGTCTCCGCCAGGGTCAGTGTGAGGAAAAGCATTTGTTTTTTACTGAGCCATGGCCTGGTTTCCTTGCTGGAATAGTGCCACGAAATGTGGTTGTTCTTCAGTGACCCATAGCTGTTTTTCCAGTGGACATAGTGCAACAAAAAGTGGTTGTTCTTTACAGAGTCAGCTGTGTTTCCAGTGGGATTAGTATGATGAAAAGCATTTGTCTTTTTTACCAAGACATTGCCTGGTTTCCTGCTGAAATAGTGCCATGAAATGCGGTTATTTTTTAGTGAGCTGTCGCTGTTTTTCTTGCTGGTATAGTGCAACAAAAAGCGGTTGTTCTTAATGGAGACAGCTGTGTTTCCTGCGAGGTTAGTTTGAGGAAAAGCATTTGTTTTTACAGAGACATCGCCTGGTTTCCTGCTTGAATAGTGCCACGAAATGCAGTTGTTCTTTTTAGTGACCTTTCGCTGTTTTTCTAGCGGACATACTGTAGTGCAACAAAAAGCTGTTGTCATTTACTAAGACATAGCTGGTTTTCCGTCTGATTGTGTCATAAAAAGGGGTTGTTTTCTTCACGGAGACATCGCTGCGTTTCCTCCTAGGATACCAAAAGCAGTAGTTTTTTTGTAGTGACCTGTCGCAGTTTTTCCAGCGGGGATAATGCAACAGAAAGTGGTTGTTTTTTACAGTGACATTGCTGCATTTCTAGCTGTGATAGTGCCAAAAGGTGATGTTTTCCAAACCAATACCAAGTGGTTTTTGTGCCTAAATATAACCACAGCATTGTTGAAACATGTTTCAGCCTATCTGCTTCATAATATTGTGAAAACGTAACATATCCCTGGCTTTCAGAAATGTACAACGCCAACATTTATTCTGGTAATTGGAATGGATTTAGATGTGAAGCTATACATCAGAAACTGGTTAGCTTAGCATAGCATAAAGACTGGAACAATACATGGTTTAAACAAACAAGATAAAACATGATCATTTTAACACAGACTTGTGGACAAAGTTAGGCTACCAGTTTCCCCCTTTTTCCAGTCTTTATGCTCGGCTAAGCTAACTGGCTGCTTGTGGTTGCTTCATGTTTATCGTACAAACATATGAGTGGTGTCAGTCTTCTTGTCTCAGCAAGAAAGCAAATAAGTATAAGTGTCAAGCTATTTATTTAAATGTCAAGTAAGATTTTTTTGGCCAAATCTGCTGCTTTGCTTCCAGGTTTAAATCTGGAAAAGTGTGTAAAACACACCAAATTTAGCTGTCTTGATAATTATTTTTTGCTTGGCTGGTGACTAAGAAAACTGCAGTTAAAAAGAGAGCTGTGCTCATGTTATGAATCACCGCTCCCCTGAGACATGTATGCAGAAACACATTTATGTAACAGCCTGTCTATACCGCAGACACACAGTAGAGCCTCCATCCAAAGCTCATACACATGAGAGATGTATTGCGGTAGCTATAAATAGACTATGACTCAGTTTGTTTGACTTGGGGGGCTGTTTCATAACAAGCAGAGCGTGTGCGTGTGCGGCATGCGGTTATATGTTTATTGATAATTTGTTGTTGGTGCAGTCTGTAATATACGCTCTCCTAACAAATGCTCCAGTCATTTCCTCGGATTACTGCATCAGTCATGACCTCAGTCTGCTCCATCAGCCAGGTGATGCCTTCTTTATTTGGGAAACCACAAGCAGGTAACCTCCATAACACCGAGCCAACACAGACCCTGCTGTCTGCTCTGTAATCAGACAAAAATTTCAGCATCATTAGAGCGTTGGCCCGCGACACACATTAGAGGAAACATTTGGAAATGCACTCAGACCGACTGTGAGGCAGAAGCCAAGAGCCTCAGACCCGCTTTCCTCATGCTTCTATTCTTGGGCTCTGAAATACGTCACGCTGTTTCCAAAGCAACCACTTTTGATCGTTTGGGGTGGGGGGTGGCTTATGAAATGCTCATAAAACAAATTACGTATATTGGAGGGGACGTGTCTCGAGGGAATGTGCAAGGATTAATCAAAATAACAGGAAAATGTGAGCAACATGCAAACAACTGTGGAAAGAATAACAACACTGACGGGGTTTAATTGTTACAAAATGTAATCAAGCAGATAGAGTTTGCTTTCTGCAACCAAATGTCCTCTCTGATTTGTCATGCTAACTGACACCAGGACAGGATGGAGCTGTATCCTGAGGTGGTCCAGAGGAGTGAGTATCCAGACTCTATGTGACATAATGGTGATAGATTTGTTTGTTTTTTTTCTGTTGACCCAGAATTCAGAGCAGCCCCAGCACGCTCCAGTCGGCTGCCCTCCCTGTTGTGTCCCTGTGTGCCTGTTACAGGCACTATTGATATGCAAATAAACAAGAACAAAGATAATGAATTTTATTTGCAAGTCATTTATCTGAAAGCAGAGATAAGTGTTTGTTTTTAGATAAAGAAAAACGTAAAACTTGAACAGCAAAAATAAGGAAAACTACGATTAAGAATAAGAGACTGTATAAAAACTATTGTGGGGGGTGGGACTCTTAACTGAATCATATACTATAAAAAACAAAAACAAAATCCATCTCAGTGTTATCAATATTTATTCTCGACCCTCCCCTTGACCTAGAAAAATCATAATACCCTCCCTCTCAAAATAACAACATGGCATGCTCTATCAAAATCAGTCATGTGTCGCAGTGGCTCATTTCTACATTTATGACAACATCTTGATTTTTGGTCATCTGGGGTTTTGTTTGATTTTAAATTAAGTCTCAGCTTTTTATTGCTGAATTCAGACAAAAAATACAACTTTAAATCTTGTAAAGGCATGATGATAAGCTCAATGTGAATTTACTCAGCACCACTCCCCCTCCCGTTATCTCCCTAAAACGATAAATGAAAGGCTAATATCTTTTTCCACCAAAATAAGCATGGAAAAACCTGCTGAAAACAGGTGATAGACCTGTCCATTTTTCTTCTGGTGTGTCATGTTCGACGTCGCCAACAGGCTGGAATCAGGTTGGTAAACAGTAGATAGCAGCATGGAGGCCAGTTAAAATGTCACAGTGGTTACTTCTTTTTCATATCTATCTCAAACTTGGGGCTGACTCATTTGGATCGATGTTCGAGTGCTGCTGATGGAGACAGATTGTATTTTCTGGCGGCCTGTCTTTGCCAGCATTGCACTGGCAAAGGGGCTAAAATTAGCGTGTCCCCACAGGTGTTGTATTTCCATCACATCAGAGCCGGAGCTAATAAATACCTGTGACTCCTGCAGAGTCATTTGACATGGCAGTGAATGCCCATTATAACCATTCCTCTTATTTAAAATATCCAGCTGTTACCAGGTGTTGCCAATGGCAACCTACTTCAGCTAGTTTTAGGCAGCTTAGCATTGCACATCAAAACATGAATGTATGTGGGCATGCTTCACATTGTTAGCACGGTTAGATTCTTCTTACATTCTTCTTTGCTCAGTTTATTTTCCTGAATCCATGAACACTAGAATGTAATTCATTCAGATTTAGTGACATGGTTATAAAGACAGACAAAAAAAGTGCTGACTCCCTACAACTGAAGCAGTCCTCAAGTTCAAATATGTGATTATCGATTTATTTCCCTCTCATCTGTCCATTACTAGCTGTGTATGCTATCTTTTTTCCATCAAACAGACCACAGTTTGAGTGACATACATAGTATTTTCTCGTCCTCCTGCACCGCGTTTTGGGTATGCTTGTTTTGGTTACCTTGCTGGCAACAAAATAAAAGTGACCTCCAAGCTTTTCTGGGTATTTCTCACCCTGGGCAGCCCCTGGAGTACGATATGTGCTCCCACTTTGGGGCCTTTTTCTCAAATTCATGGCTCAGTGTCAGTAATGTGACGTATTTGCTTAAAATCTGGAGAACAAAAACAGCACTGATGTAATTAGAAAGCGAAGAATCTCCTCTTTTCAAGCAGTGCAAAACACTCAAAATGGATTTCAGAGTTAATGTGACAAAAAATGACATTTATGGAAAACATAACAAAGTCTCTAACTTTTAACTAAGAGCTGCTAAATAGCAACGAATGAGCTCTGTGGCTGCTGACAGATTTGAACACTACTATAATTTCCATTCAACTACTGCAAAAAAAAAAAAAAAAAAAATTTGGTCAGACGATGCTTTAGCTTGATGTCTCAAAATGAAAGCCATCTTTGTGATGTAACTACTTGACCTTGTCTCAAATGGTCAGTGTGTGTAAAAAAAAGTTCTCTAATATAAAAATCCTCCCCTCTCTCTGACCCCGTCTTCCTCTAATAATTTCCACACAGCCCCTAAGATGTAAAACAAACTGTTTACATCATACGGAGTGTATTTTGAGCAAAGATTTAAGAGGAGATTTGGCAAGTCAGGCAGTGCTTTGTCAGACGGAGTCTTTGTTTGTCCTCATGACTGAAAATTTACTGTAACTGAACAATGTTATCAGCACTATCGGTTATTAAAGATAACTCTGTGTGCTCTCAAATTACAACAGAAGCTGCTGTTTTATATGTGTAAACGCACCATCTATCTCGTTCAGGCACCAATGTACGCAGTCGCCGTCCAAATGACTTTAATTCATAACAGTTAGAAATCCCAGCGTGAGGAGTTTCGATGTCATAACACACACATAACACATCTGATTTGGTGTCAGGAGGGCAGACGGCTCGGATAGAAGGGGGTCGGGGCTATTGAATTATTCAATCTGAAAACAAAGGGTGTTTTGAGGAGGAGAGCACGGCCATAGCTGGTTATGTAAAGCATGCTGTGCAGTTGCATAATCTGTTCATAATCAGAGGGTAATACAGATATAGATGGCCCAGTTTCCACCTTGTTCATTCTAGCATGACAGTGGCACAGTGTCCTGAGTGCTCAGGTTCACCAGGGGCAGCCTTGGCAGAGGGTTTGATGTTGTTGAACTTCAGCCATGACAACAGAGCTTGACGGTCACGTCCCGTAAAAAGACAATGCTGCTTACTTTTTTTTTCTTTTTTTTTTTTTACTGCGTGAATATGGACAGATGTTGAGGCTGTTTCTGGCGTGAGTCATAATTTTTTTTGTTCGATAATCTCCCTGAAACCGTTCGCTGTGTCCGAGCACAGTATACATAGTACAGCCCCTCTGAGCCATGCCACACAGATTACATCCAAAGTAGACATGCAACATTAGAAACAATGTCTTTATATCTCCTCATGCTGCCCAGGCTCTTTGTGTGTATAATCCTTCAGTGTGCCACCCCCAAATCACACAGGACGCTCATGTTTCCCTTTTGTTTGTCTTCCTTTTGTGATCCTTGTTTTTGCAGCAGATACTGTTATGGAGGTAGGCTGTGGGGATGTCAACAAATACTGTTACATTATGTGGGTATGATGAACAGATACTGCAGTGTTTTTAGAAATCTGTGCATCTTATAACTTTGGATCTTGGCTCATAATCATCAGATTTTTCTATGTATAAAGTAGTTAATGCAGATTTGCCAAAATGTCACCAAATAGAGGAAGAAAAAACAGAAGAAAGAAAACAGGCGTTGGTAGTTTTCAGGTTCATGTTCAAACATTCAAGAAATTCATCCTCGATAACCTTTATTAGTTTTCACCAGCGCAGTGCAGCAGGTCTTGTTGTTACCCCATGATCCAATATTGCAGACTGGCACTTTGAGTTGACTGTAAATGGGAAAATGTGGAGCTAAAGTTAGGGGCTGTCTCAAAATCTCATCATAAAAAGTCTTAAAATCTTCTAGGATGAGGACTAAAGCTGCAATTACGCATCCTCAGCTGAACTTGCACAGGGGACGCTTGGATATGTTTAGCCCCGTTTCCACTGAACAGTTCAGTTCAGTTCAGTTCAGTTCGCATTATTTCTGTTTCCACTGTGAAAAGTTGTGGATGGTACCAACAGAAGCGTTCCTTAGCGTCCCCATGTTTGGTCCCCCCTCTGTTGGGGTACCTAGCACACAGATCTGGTACTAAAAGGTGGAGCTGTGAACACTGCAGTCTGATTGGTCAGTAGAGGACGCTCACTCTGCTCAGGGCTGAGTTGTGTCTGGTTTTGAGGCTCATGTAACCACTGTTCATACTGTGGAGAGTTTTATTAGTAAACTGTAACTATAAAATGAAAGGATGTTTTGCTGCCTCTCACAGCAGCTGGAGTCTGAGAAAAAATAACTTCATTCACTGGGCCGACTGCCGGCAACTTTTAAGGTGGAACGTTAACTTGTCGAGTTGACGAAGGAAACGCTAGGGTCTAGGTACCATGTCTGAAGGGTTACTGTTGGTTCCAGAGGTACTATACTGAAAGTGTTTGGCTTGCAGTAAGTACATTTGTTTATGTGTCTGTTCCAAACCCGCCTCCTGACAGGAGTTAAATCAGCTGGTAAACTTGCTTGTGTTGTTGAGATTTGGGAGTTATGTGCGTTTGCTCTGACGTTGTCGTTTGTTTGAAAGCATGTCTATTGATGACGAGCACTCCGTCTCTTAAATTGTGATAAAACTCTTGCATACTGACATTCTTACTTTGTGAATTTAATGACAAACTTCCCAATCTGGCTCTAGTTTTGTCCCCTAGGCAGTTTGAAAAGTTTTGACAATAGTAATACAGGATCAGTTTGAGACTGCATGGTTGTTCCTTTGTTTAAGAAAGTCTTTCTCTGTTAGCTGCTACATCCTGCTGCAATCATGGTCTTTACAAAAGAAGACGCATAAATTCTTCTACAAGGCAAAAGCCTTTAATTTCACAACATGAAGAGGGTCTTGTTGAGTCTCGTGCTTCTATGTCTTACTAAAGTCAGGTACTCTGAAATCTGTTGTTCAAAGTTTACAGCATCTCCTTTTCAAGTCTGCATTAAAAAGAGTAGAACATAGATGATAGAGGCATCATGATCCTGCAGGTAAGTCTGGCTCGATTGTGAAGCAATTCCTGAATTTCTTATGATAATACAGAAGGATTTACTTCTAAATATTAACATTCTGTTACAGTTAGGGAAGTTAGAGTCACTTCATTTTGCTTTCAGTAGCGTGATACTCATTAACCGGTACCTTAACAGTTTAGTTTTGAGGATAGACACAAAATAACGTGGTGATCCCTTGAATGAGCTATCCATTTAGAGGTTGTGAAATTTGGGTCCATGTCATTGGTTCGACAGCCCATTGGTTCGACATCCCATTAGTCCGACTGTCCGCGGTGCTGAACGGCTCGCGGTGGGTGTATGGTGCGCCGCGACCGGCTTGAGGCAGAGCAGGCTCACGGCTTATGTGTTTGTCACTTTCTTTTTCATTTTAACCCACACCATGATCTTTTCCTGACCCTAACCAAGTGGTTTTTGTGCCTAAACCTAACCAGACCTTAACCACAGGGCATCATGATGATTTCGGAACGGACTTCGGAACAATGGGTTTAATATGGTCGGAACAATGGGATGTCGGACCAATGGGCAGTTTCCGTGAAATTTTCTGTTACCTTTGCTGATAGACAGCCGGCTAGCTGCGCTAACATGCAGAAACGTGGTGCCCACTGTCCACCCTCTGGTAAGCTAAAGTTAGCCTTGGCTACTCTGACTGCGCACCACCAGCTTGGTAGCAGCGCCACTCATTTGGCAATTAAGGCTGGAAACACCAGTCTGTGGTGGTAGGACAGCGCTGAAAACATGTTGCCAACCCTCTAGTCTCCACCCAGGCCGCTCCAGTGAGTAAGCGGCTTTGTTTAGGGCCCCAAAACCCCTTTAGCATTGCTAACTATGTTAGCACTCCTAGCTGTGGTGACCATACATTGTATATGTACATTTCAGCTTCCCAAAAGTGAAGCTGAAATGTCTCAATTGCCCCCGGGTGGCTGGCTGCAGCATAGGTCATAACGCACAACCCCTCCTCATCAGAGAACGGGACATGGGACAAACTAAAAACTCAAAGTACACATCAAACATATTTTTCCCGGAGATGATTTCTGTCATTTAAGTTAGTTTTATCACGCTGCTGTTTATTCAAGTGTACGTTTTTCTAATAAGTTTGGTTTTAAGTAGTTATTTAATGCTATAAAACGGGGATTTTAACATGATTTACAATTGTATGAGGCAGCTGGTGGGCTCATATTCAGCAGTGCTACTTGCGATTGGTTGGAGAGGTGTATGGGCAGGACATTTGATACTGTGGAGACTCCGGCTCCAAATTACGTCACCAGAGTAAGATGGCAGCAGCCGCACCTGGGATATTTTAGCTTTGCTTCTGTACAGTGAGAGTAAGTGGAGATGCTTATTAATCAGCGCATGGTGCTGACATGGCTAACGGTGCTAACAGAGCTAACATAGTTAACAATGCTAAAGGGGTTTTGTAGCTCAAAATTAAGCCACATTCACCGTAGCAACCTGAGGGGAGATTGGAGGGTGGGCACAACGTTTTCACAGCAGAACTGTCCCACCGTCATGGTTTAGGTGCCGCTAGCTAACTCCCACCTGACCCTGGTGCAGTAAACTGAAGACAAAGTAACCCAAAGACAAACGTGTGTAACTGCTCAAAAATATTCTCAGTGGTTAACTGATTAATGGTTAACTGTTTCCTTCCCTGGCTACAACCATAGTCATGAAACATTAACAAAGATGTTGCAACATGGTGTCTAATTAATGCTCATGATGTGAAGGTTAGAAGCCAGTCAGAGGAAAAACTTTCCACAGTAGGGAACACTGTGTACTTTTCCTGACCTTGCATTTTTAAATCTTTAATAAGTCTTAACTTAATCCTGATACAGGAACCATGCCGGATGTATTTTCTAATGTTTACGTAACTTTCTATATGCTTTGATGCAAAAAGACTTGACCGCATTTAACAAGTCATCCTGTCATTTTCATTCAGCACAAACATTAGTAACTGGTCATGCTTGTTTCATTCCCTTTAACAAAGAGGGAACTTTACAGGCTGTTGTATTGTCTGCAGTTTGTATGTATCTGACAGCCACTCTGTTGACAACACGTCTTGAAATGTCAGGCATTTTTGTTACAGACCTAATTCCCACCACAGCCCCCAGCATGCTGAAAGCTCAGAGAGTGGTTATTGTCGTCCTCATGGGAGGCTTCCTTTTTTGGTTTAACATTCACAGAGGATGTGATCTTCACTTTTATGTAATGCAGACTGCATCCTAATCCCAGCGGTGTTCCATACAGTGGATTGAAAGGATTTTCTTGAGAGTCGAGCGAGGATACTGTCATTCCTTTAAATCCTAAAATAGAATGGGAGGCAGTTCAGCGGCAGCCACAAGAGAGGCAAACCATGCAAAAAGGGGCTTTGAACACTTGGCTCAAAGAGCTTAACCCAAAGTGAACTGCACCCCTGATGCTCAAAGCTAGCCGCCCGGCCGGCAGCCAAGGGACGGAGGGAAAATGTAAAAGATCAGAACCTCGTTCAGAGTGATCGATGAAGTGTCGTAGACCACTCTGCACCCTAAACTACTAAAGCAGCTTCACATTTTTCCTGCATTATTACATAAATTACGCAAGAATCTATAATTAAGGGAAGTTTTGGACTTTGGAAAATTAGTTAGCACTCAGCGCTGACAGGACCCGTGTCTCTCTCACACCCTGCCACCCTCATTACGAGAGGACGCATGCAGGAGTGTAATAATTATCCTAATCACTAACTGAGCACTTTCCTAAATCATCAATTATGCTTTCATGGAAGCAGATTTTGGTTTAAGTACCGGCTCCTTTTGTAAAGGCCAGAATTACAGAGTAGCTTGTGGTTAAGCCGTTGGGCCCAGTCAGGAGGATATTCCACCCCAGTTTGCTTTGAACCTCGTCTCCCTCTTTTTATACAGTAGCTTTCTTTTGACTGAAAAGATGATCATCTTTGCAGAGCATTAGTGGACTGCAGAGTTTGTAGGGTCTATGTAGTCTATTTATATCAAATAGTTTGCAGAAACCAACCATTTCACTTTGACTCTTTCACAACTGCTCCTCAGACAAGTCTTCAGTGAAGCAATATCACACGAGGGAGTGTTTGAAGCCTTGTGCCTACAACAGAATCATATCCGTGCTGATATTTAGTACAACAGCACGACCTCGGGTGTGATATTGCTTTTATACAACAGTTCTACAAGTGCCGTTTATTACTTAACAGTAATAAGAGCAACCAGTGTTTGATTACAACTGCACAAAAGCATGATCCTCATCACATAAGGTATATTGCTAGCAAAGCAGGAGATGGTCATGGCGAGCTTTAATTATGTTTAACATTAAAGAAATGCAGAGACTTTGCTGGCTGTGTTGCGCAAGCTAATGTCAAACATGATTAGAATGAGCCAGTGCATAAATCAACAGTTTTCTGGCAACATTATAATAATGATAATAAAATAATAAACTTTATTTCTGTAGCACTTTTCTAAACCAGAGTTACAAAGTGCTTTACAGTGCAAGACCATACAGTATGAAAAGCACAGGAGTAAAAGAACATCATTCACAGAAAATGCAAAATAAGAATTATACATATATATAAAATATAAACATGTACACACATACATACACGTCTATGTAACCAGTGGACTCTGGTGATGTCTGCATTGTGTAGATACAAAGAGGCCCAGACCGTGGTTATCTTTGGAGGTGACATCCGTTTATTCCTCTCCTGACAACGAGTGGCAAAACAAAATCCTCCGTCATACCCAACCATACAAACTCGATTATGTCAGCATAAAATGAACTTATAAACATATCTCAACAGCGCTAAAACATCGAAATTACCACAATGTGGCTTACCTCTCCCAGGGATCACAACAGCAAAAGGGGAGAGGTAAAGCGGGAGACACCCCTTTATAGGTGGGGCACCCCCAAAGGTGAATGCAGGCGTGCAGGAACTGAGTGTCAAACGTTCCACATATTGACTATGGAGACCTGAGCGTGTCGGGACTCAGCTGATTTGATGTTAAAGGGGAGTTTGTTCCATAACTTTGCTGCTAAAATAGTAAAAGCATGATCGCCCTTTGTTGTTAGCATGTCTGCGGCCAACTCGACTCAACAGCACTGACTAATGTTTTCACTTAAAACGATCACTTTTATGAAGGTTTATTGATTCATTTGTGAACTGACTTACTGACCAGGAATGCAATCATCTGATACTGGTGTCCAGTTCTTCCTGTTCACAGCTGTAATCCACCTGTGTCTCCATTCATGGTGATGTTCAGGAGAAAATCTGTGTCACGATATTCTGCCACCCATCTCCCATCTGTTTCTACATCCTGTTAGCACATAAGATTGCACCATGGTTACGCCACTAAGATTATATTTTATAACTCTGTCCAAAGGTAATCAAAACTGCAAACTAGCAGCTCACTGTTTAACACAATATTTCCCTTTAATTTAAAGCACACAAAACCTGAGTTACTAAAACAACAAATTGCTGTTTCACGGGGGCTCCACTGGTTACTAGCAACTTGTTCTGTACTTTTTTGTTTTCATAATTCATTGATTATTGATGCTGTTCCATACCCATATATACACTGTGTGGCCAAAAGTATGTAGACACCCCTGTCATGATGTGTACATTATGTCTGGAGTTGTTTTTTCATAGTTTGCTCCCCTTGGTTCAGTTTAAGTGATCGAATGTTCATTTTCAGACAACAGCGAGCTTCCAACTTTATGTCAACAGTTTGTGTGTGTCAGTGTGCCCATGCACAGCTCCATGAGGAAATGGCTTTCCCAGTTTGGTTTTGGAAGAACGTGACTGTTCTGCACAGAGCCCTGACCTCAACCCCATCCTACACCTTTAGGATAAACTGGAACACTGACTGTGAGCCAGACTTGATCACCCAACACCAGTGTCGGACCTCACTGATGCTCTTGTGGCTGGACGGGAGCTAATCCCTGCAGCACGTTCAAACATCCGGGGTGGAGGCTGTTATAGCATCAGATTGAGATCACTTATGGGCGTGCTGTTCAGGTGTCCATATACTTTTGGCCACATAGTGTATCGTCGATGTAAGGTAAACCAAAGACATGACAGATTAACTGAGTGCTGTTAAAATAAATGGAATTTATAACAAGGTTTTCTGAGCAAATCCACAGTAAATCCTACATTTGCTGCTTATGAGCATCATGAATTTCAAATAAGCAACAATTTATATTACATGTTCGTAGATTTTCAAATAGCCTCGGTTATTCTGTAAAAGAAATTGTGCAAAAAAATATTTGAAGCTCATTTATAGAGACTTTCAGGGCTGATACGTGGAAGTACAAACATGCACAGTCTGAGTGGGCGGAAGTTTGCAGCAGAGATCAGCCTCTCATTGGGTGGAATGAGCCACCCGCTGAAGTCCTGCCCTACCACCTCCGGTTGTGTAGCAGTTTTCAACACATCCTACAACTTTTGCAGTGTTTGATCTTGCAGGGATGTAGCCATTTTTCTGCCATGGTTTGCGTCCTGTGGGCGATATTTTTGTGGGCGTGTTACACCAAAACCTGTTTCCCCCCGGCAATATTTTTGCAAGCGCACCATTGCTGTGGCACCGCCCAAAATGACTGATTGGTTGAAAGAAGTACAAGCAGCCGGGGCGGTTTTTTCTCCAATCTCAAAGTGAGAGTCGGCCCAGCCAGACCTTTCTTTTCTTGAGAAAGGTCTGGTGAGCAAGACTAAAACATGCATAGCTTCTGTGGAGCTGACATAATGTGTGGTCAAATTTGGCCACATTTCAAACGCATGAAGGAAACTGCTAATTTGCTTAAGTTCCTCAAAAATGAATTTCAAGAGAAAATCATTCTGCTTTCCAGAGAGTATGAGGTTACAACAGCTTAACCCAGAAGCTTTGAAAGCAGAAAACCCCAGGCAAAGAGACAACGAGCAATTGAGGTCATTCTGCAAACACACACCATCTTATCGTGCACGGCTTCTTTATATTATTGTTGACTGTTGTAATGTGGGATCATGGAATTAGACAAGTGAGTTTTCATTGTGCAAAAAGAAAGCGCTGGAGGGGGGGGGGCGGGGGAGGAGGAGGAGGAGGAGGGGAGAGGGAAATCGAATAGAAGGGTTTGTTGAGGACAATGGCTCAACTAAGCAAGGCCATCTGAGGTCTGTTTATTCTGTTCTTACCTCATGCTCCAACTACCCAGTGTTTATCCATTCATTGCACTTCAGTAATTCAAGAAGAAGCACGGGCAAATCCAACACTCTGAGCACGTCCCTCCAATCTGAAGTTATGATGAAGTATGCACCCTTTCTGTAAACACAGGGCAGAGTGTTTCTTAACATGCTGTAACTCAGAGGTTCCAAAACTTCTTTAGTCTGATGAACCACACAAGTAGCCCGACATGTTCCAGATGTGTTTATTTCAATTGATTTCAAACTGGATTTTGATTAACACTTTTAATTATATAAGCATATTTATATTTTTTCATATAATTAAAATGTTAGTGTTTAGGTTGGTTTTGTCAAGTTTACATTTCAACCATTTATACATTATTAATTTCAGCTTTTTATTTAATCTATTGACACATTAGCCTACGTTTAGCTAACTATTTTAATTGTTTATCCATTACTTTTAACAAACTGTTTTAATCGTTTATCCAGTACTTTTAACAAACTGTTTTACGTCTTAATCCATTAGTTTTAGCTAGCTGTTTTAATTGTTTATCCATTACTTTTAACTAGGGATGGGCAGCACAAGCAAAAACACTATTCAAAAATCATAGCAACTATTCGACGATTTTTCAAATAATGAGCTGTAGATGTGTCGCGCCGCTGAGCCCGGCCGTACGGTCCCTCTCCGCCTCCCGCGTGCCTCGCTCTCAAATGACTGTGCATACTTGTTGTAGACTTGTGATATGCAAGCTTTGCGCTTTCTCACCAACAGGCCGCAAACGGTGAGAATAGGAGCTCATAGATCATCCACACTCGTCCGTAACACAGGTGCGCCGCAGGGCTGTGTGCTCAGCCCGGCCCTTTTCACACGACTGCACCCCCATCCATGCCTCCAACATCTTTGTCAAATTCGCCGACGACACCACTGTAGTGGGCCTCATATCAGACAATAATGAAACTCACTACAGAGAGGAGATCCACCACCTGGCCCGGTGGTGCTCAGACAACAACCTGGTCCTGAACACCGCCAAGACAAAAGAGGTCATTGTAGACTACAGGACGACCAGAAGAACAGCACACGCTCCACTACTCATACAGGGGGGAGGTAGTGGAGCGTGTGGACAACACCAAGTTCCTGGGAATCCACACCACAGCTGACCTCACCTGGGCTCTGAACACCACGCACGTAGTAAAGAAGGCTCAGCAAAGACTCTTCTTTCTGAGGAAGCTCAGGAAGGCCGGACTCCCCTCCAGGCTAATGACAAACTTTTACAGAAGCACCATCGAGAGCATCCTCTGTCTTGGCATGACCGTTTGGTACAGCAGCTGCACGGCACAAGACAGAAAGGACTTGGCCCGGGTGGTAAGAACAGCCCAGAGGATTGTGGGAAGTCCTCTCCCAGACCTGGACTTGGTGTACGCTGGCCGCCTCCAGAGGAAGGCCAGCAGCATCGCCACAGATCCCACCCACCCGGGTCACAGACTGTTCTCTCCCCTGCCCTCAGGACGGAGGTACAGGGCCCTCAAAGCAAGGACAAATAGACTGAGGAACAGCTTTTTCCCCAGGGCTGTGGCCTCCATCAACCCCCCTGCACTCACATACACACCAGCCCCAAACTGAGGAACTGACCTTTGCACTTTAAACTGCACCGTTGCACTTTACCTCATCTTGCTGCTGTTTTTACACTGCCTGCTGCCTCTTTTATCGAAGTTTTTATACTGCTGCTATATCTCTCACGCACTTTATTGTTTTTATACCTTACTGACGTCTTTTTATATTTATATTTATATACTGTCTGTCCTTTTTATTGTGTTGTTATCTTGCCGAGGGTACTACACGTAATTTCGTTGTGCAATGCACAAAGTCTTCTTCTTCTTCTTGCCTCACAGAGTTTGCACTGCACCTCATTTTCGTTTATTTTGTCGAAGTTGTTCCACACGGAACTTTTTGATGACTGTAGTAGTCTCTGCATGTTTCTCCTGTTTGTAGAAGAGTATCAAACTAGCTGGTAGCCCATCTCACACCGCTGTAGCAATCCTATACTGCCCTCATGTGGTTAGGAGCTGAATTGCATGTCAAATAAAGGGCAGGGAAATAAGACGGTGAATAGTAATAGTCGCATTAAAAAAAATTGATTTTTCAAAATAAAACAACTATTCGAAAATTCGAAAATCATGACCCATCCCTACTTTTAACGAACTATTTTAAGTCCTAATCCATTAGTTTTAGCTAGCTATTTTAATTGTTTATCCAATACATTTAGCTATTTTAAATGTTTATCCATGACCTTTGACTAACTATTTTAATTGTTTATTCATTAGTTTTAGCTAACTATTTAAAGTGTTTACCCATTACTTTAAGCTAAATATTTTAAGCGTTTATCCATTATTTTTAACTAACCACCATGTATTTGTTAGCCACGTATTTCAACCGTTTTCCCATTACTGTTAGCTAACTTTGTAAACTGTTTATCCACTACTTTTAGCTTACTAGCTAACAATAATAATGCTTATCCATTGCCTTTTCTCAACTGTGAGCTGTTTATTCATTAATCTTAGCTAACTATTTTAACTGTTTATCTTACTTTTAGCTAACTGTGTTGTTTATCTGTGTTTTTAGCTACCTGTCAACTGATCATTTATTATTTATAGTTAACTTTTTTAATGGCATATCTACTTCTTTCATCTAATTAACTGTTTTTCTGTTAATCTTTTTTAACTTTTTAAACTTAGTATCTACTACTTTTAGCTAATTAACTTTATATCCATTACTTATAGCTAACTATCAACTGTTAAATTTCAACTAAGTCAGCTATTTCAACCATCTGTATCAGTATACTATACTTTAAGCTAACTATTTCAACCGTTCACGCGTTTCATTTTTAGCTAACTACTTCAGGCACTTATCCATTAATGTTAGCTCTATAGTTTACTTTAAGACAGCTATTTTAGCACTAATAATCAACTTTACTTTTAGCTACTTTACTGTTTATACTTTTACCGACTATTCAATCATTTATCCATATTTAAGATATAACCACAACTACTATTAACAGTTAAATAATGTCATAATTCTTTTAACTGTTTGTCTTGAACCTCTCTGCTCACTTGTTAATTGTGCACTCTCAGTTGCAACACACCTGGTGTTCAGGTGTCAGCTGACTCCATGTGGATTTAGATAAAGAAAATCAAATCTGGTCATTTCTCTCACGGTATGGAATCACTGCTAAATCTTTCCTTTTTTTAAACTGTAGCGTCAAACATGTTTAGCCTTCCTGAGCAAGACTTCGCTGTGTGGAGTATGGGGAAGAGTTTAATTTGGAGCCAAGTGAGAGTTCCTTGATGATGGATCCTGACGATGGGAAGTGGTGTGGGTGGAAAGAATGAGTCATCCATCATCTGTCCATTGCGTTCGGCTGCAGCCGTTGGTGCAGAGCCGAGTTGAGCCCTATCTCACATCGCTGAAGGAGTGGTGATGTCAGAGCTGTCACTGTTCTACTCTCTCATCAGCACCCACTCACAAAGCTCTTGGTATTTGTGCAATCAGGGCAGGCTGAAACACAATAATAGCACTGAGTGGCGTGTATTGTCTTCATTTACCCCCCTCTGTCTCTGTATTGTTGGCCATATGTTGGCCCTATTTTCTAATAATTTTTTCCTCAACTGCCAATCTATTTTTAGCTGTTTTCTGGCAGGAAGCTCACATATAACTCTGCCAAAAAGTTGGACTGAATCAACGATGAAAATTAACTTGTGTTTCCATCATCAACAGATTTGTTCCCGTCTCAAATTTCCTCCATAACACGCAGGGAAAGTTCGTTCCACTCTCGCTCTGTGTGTGTTTGTCTTATCCTGGTGGTAAGTTGAGCAGAGTTTTGTTTCTTTGTCAGAACAACACAGCCCTAATGTGCTGTGTACATGACAGCCCTCATGAATGACTCAGACTGTAACATCTGAAGAAACTACCACCCACATGCTTTTGCTGAAAATGACGCAGATGTGCTCTTAAGCAACTTTTTTCTCTTCATGTTGTTCATGGAATTGATAAAACATTTAGCTGCTGAATCCAGTTCTGTGAAGTGAGTGAGTCATCATTGGATAAATTACAAAGGTTACATAACTACTGTACTTTCTCAGCATATGTTTACCCTTTCTATCAACTGACTTCTTGGTATTTTATTAGCAATCCTAAACATGGATATGAGCAAACCTGTATGTCTGGATAAACTGATATTGTGCTACACGTTTGAGTCAAAAGATCTGGGGTTTATTGTCCTGCTATGTCATTTATCTTTTATGATGTTATTTTAAAACCTACCTTGAAATAGCTGTTTACAGTAGAGCTTTCAATATTTGCATATCGAACATGTAATTTGATGCCCAGAGTCATGGCTAAGGACGAGTTGTTTTGATGTTGTCTTGGACTACAGTATTTTGATTATTGAAGCTATGCTGCCCTCTTGTGGTGAATTATACTACATCTTTTCATCTGCACCAGATGTGATAACATGTATTGATGCCTCATGCTATCTACATAAGAAGAATACTGTGACAAAGCATTGACCTCCTTTATTTAAAAAATAACATTTGATCAGTCATGTACCATTACCAAGATTACAGTTTACGGCATGACAAAATATTACATCATGTCCTCTGATGTCTATTCTAATGTCTTCTAAAGTCTTTAGATGTTAGATGAATACTTTAGAAGTTTAAATATACCACATCAACATACGGTGACAGACTGTTTTACCAGTCACCAGAGGAAAATGTTGGAATTGTGCATCTCTTCAAACCACAGATACATTTGTAAGTTTTATACGAATCATATCAGTGTTTCTAAAGTGACGCAGTATATGAGCTGACTTTGTCATCAGGAGGTGGAGGGAGGATGGATGGTGGAAGGAGTGATGCCTGCCAAGCTGCAGACCTCTGTTTGCAACAAACAACAAAATTGGTTGTTTATTAGTGACTCATTGCTACAGTTTCAGCAACTTTATAGTCACCAAACGTGAGTGTTTCTTAGTGACTCATTGCTGTGTTTCCAGCTGGGAAAGAGCCATGTGGGTTTTTTTTTTACCAAGACATCGCTGCTTTTACAGCTGAAATAGTGCCACAAAAAGTGGTTGTTTTTTACCGTGACATTGCTTGTTGTTTATTAGTGAATCCAGCAACTTTTAATCACCAAACATTTGTGTTTTTTAGCAACCTGTCACTCTTTTTCCACTGGAGATAGAGCCATGGAAAGCAATTGTCAATGGCTTCTCCAGCTGTGATTGTGCCACCAAAAGCCGTTATTTTTGCAAGATCTTTCCTTACCATGACCGGCTGGTTTTTGTGCCTAAACCTAACCACACTTTACCCAAGTGTAATAACGTCCAAATGTAACATATCTGTGGTTTGCAGAAATGTACGGTGCCAACATGTATTCTGGTGACTGGGTTGTATTACATAATGCTGTACAAATACAATAGACGTCTTCTACCCCACTCCAACACCTTATCTAACCACCCCATTCTCCCACTTCCACCAGTGGTGAAAGACGTACTCAGATCCTTTTACTTTAGTAAAAGTACCAATACAGCAGTGAAAAACTACAGCATCACAGATACAAGTCAAGTCAAGCTCAAAATCCCACTTCAGCAAAATTATTATCATCAAAAAGTAAGTATTATAATATATATGATAAAAGGTATTGTATCAAAAGTAAAAAGTATAGTAAAAGTAAAATCAAAAGTACTTGTTCCAGAGAGAAAATGACCCCAGTAACTGACATATGACATCTTTAGATTGTTCATAATGATGCATCAATGTGTAAGCAGCATTTTACTGTTTTAGCTTTTCAAGGTGGAGGAAGTTTAAACTACTTTACATACAGCTACAGTAGTGTGAAGGGTCATGAGATAAATCTGAGGGTGGTGTGATGATGAATGGAGTTGGAAAGAAGAAAAAACAAAGTCCTCATGTACATGTAAATTTTAATTCACATTTGGAATCTAATCTTTCTTTGAGTATGAAATATTGGAGGATTTTATCTCTTTGGGCCTTTTGTAAGAGGCCCTGTGGCTATTTTCGTAAGAAGTCACAATCTCACTGGTTTGATCCTCACAATGCATTGTGTTTTATTAGCTCAGCATATGTTTTGTTTTAAAGTGAAATCTATGAATATCTTTTATCTCAAATGTGTTGTAACTTAGAGTGATGAGGCTGATGTGTCCTCACAGATTACACTGGGAGGTGTTGAAGACGTACAGCGTGTCCGACTCTAAATGCTGATGCTCAAATTGTCATAACAGCTCAAACTTGGCTGTGTCTTCTGTCCGTGGGCTGGTGAGAACTGTAGCCAATTAACACTGGGAGATCCGAGCCAGGAAGGGCAGAGTGAAAGTCCTTCCTCCCTTGGCAGAGCCACTTGGCCTGACAGATGGTACTTAGACGGGCTAAGCTCTGTGCTCCTGTCTGCGGAGATTAGAAAGCAAGCTCTCTCTCGTAAATGTGATGACAGATCAACTAAGTTTTCGTGAACTTTTTCTGATGCCCTCATTACTGAGTATTTCATGTTTAAATTTGGCATGACACAGTCTAGTCTAGTCAGTTATCAGGCTTATCCCCTGCCACTTAAGTTTACAATCTGTTTTTTTTTTTTTAATCAATCCTGGAGGGTGCCAATACAAGGACTGTATGTTTCATGTAGCATGGGGAAGCAATCTCTAGTACTACATTTAGGACCTTTTAAATTAACAATGAACTGAAAGTGCTTTTGTTGACTAATCCTAAAACGGTAGTCTGGACAGGAACCCGAAGTTCTGGTGTCAAGGTACTGCCCTTTAGTCGCCCGCCATCTTCCCCTCCTACCTCCTTCTAAGCCTACGCCTACTTCTGAGCCGGGGCTCAGCTTTGGAGATAGGGTGAGGAGCTAGGACATCTGGAGGGAGCTCAGAGTAGAGCTCCTTTGTGTCAAAAGGGGTCAGATGAAGTGGTTCAGGCATCTGATCAGGATCCTCCTGGGTGCTAGAAGTGTTCCGAACAACAGTCAGGTAGGAGTTCCCGGGGCAGACCCAGAACACGCTGGTGGGATTATACAACTCATCTGGCCTGGGAACACCTCAGGGTCCTTCAGGAGGAGCTGGAAAGTGTTGCTGGGGAGAGGGACGTCAGGGGTACTATGCTCAGCCTATTGCCCTTGCAACCCAGCCCCGGATAAACGGATGAAAATGGATGGATGGATGGATGGATGATGGATGGAAGGATGGAAGGATGGATGGTACAAAACAATGGTGATTTGTGGAAATAATCTTGTTGAACAAATTAGACTTCACTTATTGCTACAGGGCTTTTCTTTTCTTAATTTATTCAAAACCCAAAACAAAAGATCGGTTGGAATTTTGCAGTGGGAGCTCATAAAGGATGAAACGTACAAAATGACATCATCATTACATCATCATGTGCCAATTAAACCACCCATAAACAGTGTGACTACAGTAAAATAGCTGGTGTACATAAGTCAGCTGACAGAGATTAAAAGACAAAATGATTACAGTGATACTTTCGCTTTATTTAGTGCTGAATAAACCTGATTTAAAAATATCAAAAAAGTATTTTTGACACAGATACAAAGCAGCATTAGAAGAGCCAGGAAGCATTAAAGCCGGAACTACATTCAGGGTTTTGATTACACTGATTAATCTGGGATTTGTGCAGCTCTAGCACTGCATATCACTGATACTCTATTTGTAGTGCTGAAGACATCAGGATGATCAATATCAGTTTGACGGCTTCCCGTTGATCAGGCCGGACTCCCAGCGCTGCCACAGAGGAGCCTTCTGACCTCCTGCTCTGTGAACCTTTGGCTCCTGCTGTGAGATGAGACAGAGAATAGAGCAGGATTAGTGAGAGATTAGCTCCCCTCTCTTGATCCTCTGAATTTGAGATCCATTTCAGAACTAATCCAAGCATTTGTAAAACAAAAAGTACTGGGAAAATCTTTGATTTAATGTCTTTATTTTAGCCACTTTAGATTCAATACGCCATCGGCTACAATTACAATAACATATTCCAACTCTTCATGAGTGCTTTCGTAGGGATTTCACAATAATACATAACAATGGAAACTGTGAGATGCCAAGAAGAGTAATTTTTTTTTTTTTTTTTTTATCATAATCCATCCTGTAGTGTTCCCCTGAATTAGCAATGATTAACCATGATAGCACACAGTGTTCTCACAAGTGTTGCACAATAAACACAGGTCTGAAATACGGATGGGAAAAACAAGACCGAAGCTATTTATAGTAATCAGACCTGGCACATCACCTGTGTCTGCTCAGATTTCATCTGGTCTTTCTTGGAGGGTGGCGGCCAAACCCGTTCCAGTTTCCCCCTGGACAGTTTCCTGACGTCTAAAGGACAGAAAGGAGAAAAAAAGGAGCAGGATAATTTGAAGGGATTTGACTTCAGGCAGCAGTTTTCCATTTAACAATTAAGGATTTCACAGATTTAACCAGACTAATCCTGTTTTGTTTGTCTGCTCTAACGTAAGCACCAAACATTAGCATATTTGGCTCACTAGCTTACTACCCACAGTAGGGGAGTTACTTCCAAAGCTAGCAGCATTTTACACTACAGTATTCTCTGGGGTTATGCTTTATGTATAGAAAAATAAAACAAAACAAAACAAGCACAAGTCTAATTGGCAGTTCCCAGATAGAACCAAAAAATAGCAGGTTTTCTTTGACATGAAGTGTGAACCATGACGACATTAATGGGCGTCCTGATGAAAGTCCATGCTTGACCGAAATGTTGACGAATAAATAAAGCAGAGTAAAAGTGAGTGCAGGAGTCATCTTTTCTTTAAAAGACATTAATGGGCGTGTCATATCCTACAGGTTAGAAAGAGAGGATGTAGAGGGCAACAACACTGAAACCAGGAAAAAAAAGTGTGCAGAGGCTGATGAAACCCAATGCATGGTGATAATTTGGTCATCTTCTTGAGTTTCAGGAAAAACTAAAAGGTAGCACAAGAAAGAGTAAGGCCCTGATCACACAGTGTTTTAACAACTGGAGACACTTTCTGTAATTGTTTTTAATCAACATGAAGCTTTTTGCTTGCGTTTTTTTGCGTTGCAGCGTGCTTCAGTTTTTGCTCTGCGATATTCGTGCTGAATGTTGGCATTGCAGGATGTGATGCACAGGGAAAGCAAGATTGCTTTCTAATAAATACCCGGAAACATGATGCTATTGGTACATTTTAAATTTTCTTACCGTTTGTTCCCTGCCTGTCTCCTAACTTAATGCTAGCCCGGCTGTCATGTGGGGCAATTTGTATTTTCATGGTCAGAATCATATCATGTTGGCTGGTTAGACATGCCAACAGTCAGTTTCCCCTCCATCTTGGCTCACTCAGAAAACTACAGCCAATGACAGTCAAGCAGAGTCAGTCACACATGCTTCTTTGCTATTGGTTGAGGCTGTGACTTTGCTGGTCAAAGTTCACCAAAGTTGAAATCCACATGATGCGAAGATGTGAATTTGCCTTGCCAATGAAAGTCAATGTTTTATTCCGCCCTTCGCTTGCGTCAAATGGAAGTGAACAGGAGGCAAATATTCCAACACACTCTTATATCTAAATACCAGAAAACAAAACAACATAGGCTATTTGACCACCCCCAAAACAACATAACTTCCTAATGGGCGCAGTTTTAAACATGTCATTACCATCATGAAATGGTAGCAGTTACACTGCAAAAGTTCGGGTTAGGTTTAGGCAGCAAAACTCAGTGGTTAAGTTTAAAAAACAACAACACATGATTTGGTTTAGAAAACTACGCAGTGTTGAAAGAAGTCAATGTTGACTTCGGGGCATGACAATGGTCTCCTGGGTAGAAGTCCTGTACTTGGCTGAACAATCCACCACCGACTTCTTTAAGGTTGATACAACATTACTCAGACTTATAGCTTTTCTACTACGTCACCTCACTTCCTCCTCTGCTCTTGTAATAATTACTATGGCCTGTACATTAATTATTACACGGTAGTACAGTAAACGAAAGTATGGGTGATAAGCTAATTCAAGTTGACCTATATGGCCATTTTTTTCGGTGAGAGCGGTCTGAATATTCACTGAAGTTAATTTTACGCATGTGTGACAGTGCCCTAAAGCTTGACAGGCATAGCAACAGTAACGAAGGTGGGTGGGGCATATCGTATGGTCAGTTTTAGCCTCTGTTTAATTGTCTTAGCAGTGCATTTAGCATGGTAAAACTTTAAGAAATGGGCACTGCTTTGACATGAAGAAGGCTTTGATGTGACGTGATTTCAAACCTTGTTGTTATTCACTGTGTGTTTGACTCTATGAGGGTCACATTATGGAATGTCCTCTGGGATATCACAGTGTATCTGGGTTATACATTCTCATACAGTGTTGTGTCATGGCTGGTTAGGATAACACATAACAGCTTATTTGACCTTAAGAATTAGTCATTTCCTCCAGTTTAGCCCAGTTTTACCCCCAGACATATTATGTTGCTGTCACATGTAGCCTCATCATCTTCACCTTGGCTCACCCCCACACATCATTATCCAGGCGCTGTCGCTGAAAATATAACATGCTGCTACATAATGACACACTCCCTGGCTGGCTGAGCTGTTATGTCTGCCATCCATGCTCTCCTGCTGTGCAACAGCAGACGATAAAAAATGCACACAAGCTATACTTTCAGTGAGACCTATCAACTGTCTGAAGTCATTTGTATTTACACAACACCATAAGCGAACCCAGACTGCCCCCGGCTCAAGCTGGAGTGCAGATAGTAGCCTTCATGTTGTCACTCAGCCCACTGGCATCTGCTGACTCAGATCAGGTCGCTGCTTGAGTGATGTGGCCTTAACCGCTTGTGACAGGGTTGACGCTAAGTTGTCGATAAGACTCCTCGGATAACACTATGTGATGCTAATGCAGAGAGGCATTCATTAAAGTGCTCAGACTGAGTGTCAGAAAGCTGCGATGTGCGATGAATAAAGATCTAAGCGACTCTTATTAGACATACTGATATTTACTAGATGCAGCTTAACAACCTGATTGAAATAATCCATAATGTTTTCATATTTTCCATTTATTTTTTCATAGCCTTGACAAAATGTGTCCCTGACGCAGATCAAAGGAAGACAACTCTAGCTCTGTAAGCACCCTGAAATGCAGTCTTGTGGGTTTGGCGCTGATGATTTCAGAGCTGTTTCTGGTTAAACAAAAAGGATTTTACTCTTTAACTCTGCAGGGATCCTTTCCATAAGTTTTTTTTCCCTAATATACTGAATAATTACTTAATATGCTAAGTTGTCACCAACTTAAAATAACAATTGGAGCCTGTAAGTGGCAAAAACGTGACAGTGCGCTCTAGGTGTTGGGGTACCCAGCACACAGATCTGGTACTAAAAGGTGGAGCTGTGAACACTGCAGTCTGATTGGTCAGTAGAGGACGGTCACTCTGCTCAGGGCTGAGTTGTGTCTGGTTTTGAGGCTCATGTAACCACTGTTCATACTGTGGAGAGTTTTATTAGTAAACTGTAACTATAAAATGAAAGGATGTTTTGCTGCCTCTCACAGCAGCTGGAGTCTGAGAAAAAATAACTTCATTCACTGGGCCGACTGCCGGCAACTTTTAAGGTGGAATGTTAACTTGTAATGTTAGTGAATTTTTGAATATCCCATGGAGAGAGATTCAAGATTCAATTCAAGATTCAAGATTCATCCCATCTCTCTCCAATATCCCATGGAGAGAGACTCTCACTGCAGCCTGTTCTATTTTGTTCTGAAAATGCTGGTATGCAGCCTCGTTCTGTGGACGATAAACCAGGTGCAGACTGATAAAGGAGGAAATACAGTGAGTGCTGGACGGAGCAGTGAGCGACAACAACCCCGCCCACATTTGGCGTGGTCGGAAGACAAGAAAGCTGCTATACAAGTCCACACGTCCATTTATCAGGTTGGAAAATACCCAACAATTTAGCCTCTATGGTGCATATGGTCACACAGGTAATACAAATACTCATCATCAGTGGTGGAACAAGTCCTCAGATCTACTTAAGTTAAAGTAGCAATGCAACAATGTAAATATACCGTAGTAAAAGTACAGAGAGAGGAACAAAAGTATATTTATTTTTGATGCATAAGTAAAAATGAAAGTGCTTTATTTGGAAAATGATATGCTCTTTGAGTGGTAAATGTTTGCCTCTGAAATGTAGTGGAGTAGAAATATAAAGTGGCTTAAAATGGAAATACTCAAGTAAAATGCAAGTGCCTCAGAATTGTACTTAGGAGCAGTGCTTGAGTAAATACTCAGAGACCACGCAGACTGACCTGATTCGAGTGTTGGGTTGAATCGAGACTTATCTCCATCTTCACTGTTCTGCCTGTTCTCTCCGTACAGAGTGCATCTCTGTCTGCGCAGCTCCTCCTCTCTTTCTTTGGCCTCCCGGATGTCCTTCTCTACCTCTGGCTGCAGAGCCAGCGCTGGACGTAACTTGAAGAAGGGGTTTTGTTTGAGGATTGGAGATTCTATCCCCAGGTTTCCCTCCCTAGATTTGCTCCTGGTCTCCACAGCTGGCATAGAGACATCTGTGTTTATTGAGTCCATGCTTTTGTACGGGCGTGTGTGTTTGTCTTGTTTTGCGTAGGGGGCTAAACGTGTTTTGTCTCGAGAACCACCTGTTGGGCTCCTCGATCTTAAGATTTCAGGACTTTTCTCAGTCTCTTTACACAGCCTGAGGGAATGTGTTCTGGAAACGGGGCAACTTTTGTGTGAAAGCAACTCCAGGCTTCGAGTGCGCTCCAACACAGAAGGGTAAACATGACCTTTCATCAGTGAGGCAGGGGGTTTCCGGTTTCTTGTTGGACCCCCCGTGTTATCCTGCTGGAAAGCCTCAAACAGCAGTTTTGTCTCCTTTAACTGACGGACTTCCCCTTTGCTGTACCCCCCTGGGATCTTCCCCTGGTTGACCAGCACCAGCTCTCTCTGAATCTCCTGACTTATCTCCTTCTTCATCTTCTGCTCGGAGAATTGCCAGTCAGTGCGCTGGTCTGGGTCGTCCTTAGAGGAAAGTGGCTCAAGCAAGATGTTGGTTTTAAAGGGAATCTCTAGCACATCTGGATTATCTGCGAGGTTGAAGACACCACCGGCTCTCTGCAGGCTCTGAATCCCCTGGACTTCCTCATGGATCTGCCTCTCCATGGAGGTCTCAGCGACTGAGAATCTGTGGCAGGTGGACACAAGGGGAGATGATGTTTCACGAGGGTCAATTGGAAGCAGATCTTCTGGTACACAGCTGTCTCTTTGATCACCATCAGAGTCTCCGCCCTCTGCTGCGGCAATCGCGTGATGCTCTGACTCTACGGGAAGTGTAGACGAAGATGTCCTCGCTTTTGTTTCAGCGTCTTTACTCTCATTCTTTTCATTCTCTTCCTTCTCCTTCAGGTTCATCTTTGCTCCTTCATCCTCAGCACTGTGAATTCTACTCTCTTCCCTCCCATCCCCACCTGTCAGATCGGCCTGTCTTGCTTTCAGATCATCTACGTCAGTCCCAGGCATGCCCCTTGTCTCACCTCTTGTGTCTTCCTGTCGCAGCTGCACCAGTTGCAGGCGTTGAAGCAGTTCCGCACCTTGTTGGATATCAGTAGCTATTCTCCTGCTTCCATCCTCTTGCTCTTCGTTTGGAGCCATCTTTTCGTAGCCTTCAGAGATTGAGAGTTGGGACACCTGAGTTTCGATAGTTCCACTTTCTCTCCTCGCCCAGTTATACTTTGTCAGGGTGTAGTTCAAAGATCTGGTGTCAACATGCTCTTCATCATCATTGGATGCCTCTGTTGGGATCTCTGGTACCTGTGACTGATTGGTTGCTGTGTCTGTCGTGTTTTGGCTGCATTCACAGAGCTCTGTTGGCCTGCAGGACTCAAAATCATCGTCACTCGCATGGGGATTAGAAAGCTTTGGGGCATTTGTCTCCGCATTGTCGTAGTCGACATCTTCTGTGGTTAGTTTTGAGTCTAAACGACCACAAATGTTGGATTTTGTTTTGTCTTCCTCTTTGTCAAAAAGCGTCTCATTTTCAGAGTTTTCCTCATCGCCTGTGGGTTCCTGTTTTGGATATTGGTCACTCTCAGCTTCTGTGTTCCTCCAGTTCTTCTGCCCCTCATTCAAAATTGCAATATCCTCATGATCCTCATTTGACTCTTCATCTCCAGTTGCGTTTTCCTGATTGTGTCTTCTGCATGGATCATAACATGCTTCCTCCATGGATGCTTGGTCTTGACGTTTTGATAGAGTGGAGTCCTGGTCTTTGGACAAAGATACAGTGTCCATAGACTCCTTGGATGCCTGCGCAGCACCTTCTATCACTTCATCCACGACCTTTTGTGCTGCCATTAAGTGCTTGTCACTGTGATGCCAGTCTAAGCCACTGGGATTAGCTTCAGCCTCTGTGGCGTCAGCTGCCCCTTCTGTAAGGGTCACAGTGGAATTATTCACCTCAGTATCTGTGCCGCCCTCTGCTGGCAGCAAAGGAGCCATGTAGGAAGGAGGAGGTGGGATGAAGACTTCATCTGCGCCTTCATCATCCATCACACTGTAGTACCTGGTGATCACTGCGGGGGCAGGGGGAGTGATTTCAGATTCATCTTGGGGCTTCTCACCACGTGTCACCGATGGGCTCTCTGTGTGGTCTGTCACAGGGTGTGACTCCATCTTCATCCATAGACCACTGCCATCCTGTGAGACCGGACCTTGAGGGCTGGGTCTGGGATTTCTTGTTTCCATGGTTACGAGCTTATGAATCACTTAAGGGTGTTTCTTCTCTCCTCCCATTTAAGGTCCTTTAAGGTAAAATATGAGACACAAGAAAAGTGTCACTGGCATTGATAATAAAAATCCTCTCTATCATTATAGTTTAATCATTATCATCTATTAATAAAAGTTGTAATGAAATACTGATGAGGACAGGTGATGAGCAGGTACCAAATTTGCTTTTACAAAACAGAACTCACTGTCAAGGACTGTCATATTTTTGAGCTGTGACGTGATGGGCCCCTTTCTGTGCTGTATACTTTCATGTCCCACGTTTGGTGTGTGGTAATTTGATTAAACACAAATTAATTTAGGAATATGCAACATATATTCAATTAAATTCAATTAAATAGAACTTTTTTTTTATCCCAAAGGAAATTCTTGTGCCAGAATTGTACACTAACAACAATTAACGTTCACAGACCAGCAACAACCAGTGTGTTCCTCGGCCAGGTCACACACTGCGCCTAGGTTTTATAACAATAGAGTTTTAAATATCAGTCAAAATATACAAGATATAAAGTGTTCAAAGAGCAAAAAGCAAAAGCCAGTGCCTTACAGACCAACAACAGAAGTAAGATAAATAAAAGAGTTACCAAAAATGAACTACAATGGTGGAAAAACACAGTTTGCGCCTGAAATTTCTTTTTTTATAATGGTTATAATGGTTACTAAGGTCTTAAGTTAATATTTATTTCACTGTTCACAAATACTAATTCTATAATTGATGTTATTTTAACAGTTATTGTTGCACACACATATTAAATTAAGTCTATGTTAATGGTTAATCATTTGTTTGTAAACCATCTATAAACATTATTTGGATCACCATGTAGGGTAGTAGTTTCAATACACAGTAATTATTAACCATTTAATAAGGTATTTTAATTAACAGTTGCAATTATATAGCAGTGTCCAAATGATGTTAATAGACAGTTTACAAACAATTCATTTACTATTACAAATGCTTGATGTAGTATAAAAAATGCTGTAATGTGTGCAACAATAAATAGTTAGAATAACATCAATTACAGCATAACTTATAACTAGTAAACATTCTTTATTATTAATAAAAGTTTAATTAACTATTGACCATTCATTAATGATGGCTATTACTGAAATTTTTTCTTAAAACCCACTTACGCAGTTTTCACAAAGATTCCTACATTCACCAATGTTGTCTTATTTGTTTTTTTTCTTAGGTGAGAACAGAGTCGACACACACTCAAGAGCTCACTAACGCATATTTGAGGGCTGAAAAGTTTGTGCAAATTAATTGGTTATTGTGTTTTCTTCAATTCTACACTTGTGTAATATTATAGGATTTAAATAACATTTATATTTATATTATTTATAATATATTTTGCCTGATATAAGACAGGATTGTCAGTACACACTGTTTCCATCATTAATTTTATTTATTTCACAGGGACAGTGCACAGCTGCTTAGCTGCGCCAGAGTTAGCTACAGTATAAGCTAATTTTCATCTGTAGTCCCTGGACATTATCATATAAAAAACACAATTACAAAACAGAACATATTTATGACACAACGGCTTCAGCAATAACAACAACACTGAGACACCACAACATCACTGTGTCCACTGTAACCGATTTCTTTGGGGAAGGGGCATTCGGTCTTTGATACCAATCACTAGAGACCAGTGGATCTAATGAAATGAATCTAATGTGTATGTTAGTCAACACACAGACACTGGTTTTGCTGGGATTTTAAGAGTGGAGCAGAGCGGAGTAAAACAAACTACCACGTTTGGTACGAGACGTGTTGATTTTGAACAGCCTCGATAGCAGCGTCTGTCTTGTCTATAGAGCTTGCTGATGTTGTTACTACTGTTCACCGGTTGCAGCACACTGACTGACAGCAGCGTCATCCCCCCCCCCCATGGCGCTCATTTTTTATTTCAACTTAAATCCTCTGTTTTGCGTCATGATGCCAGAAGAGTCAGTCCACTCAGAGGAGTTGGGCGGATCCCAAGATCTGGACCCAGGCAAAGACTTTTTAATAATTACTTTCATGATTTTACAAAGCATTATGGTCTTTTAAATTAAATAAGACGAGCACTTCATTTGGCATCAATTATGCTGACAGGGATCCATGCCATTCAGTAATTAGTGATTGATCATGCTTTTTTAAGGCCCTGTCTTTTTGCACCCGAGGTCTAATCCCACTGTGACAAATTTCCTGCTGCTGCAAGATGTTGCAGATCGTGTCATAAGAAAGGAATACACCTTCCAGGACTGTGTAGGTTTATTCGCAGTGAGTGACAAAGCCAAGCCTGTCACTGTCAGTTTCTGTGTGTGCACACGGCCCTGCAGTCTCATGCCCTGTTATGGGGATTGGTGGGGTGTTTCCCTGCGCTAATTAGAATCAACTGGCAGGCACTTTCAATCTACAAAGACATGGGATTCATTGTTATAAGAACTAAGGTGTGAACAATTCCGCAGTTTAAGAACATGTCATGATTTTGAAGTTTTCTCAGTGCCTTTCTCAAAACAAAATTAATTAAAGAAAGCTATTCGCACATCCATCTGTCTCAGATGCAGGCGCGTTGGAAACTATCACTTGAGTCTTTGAACAAAAAAATCCTGCACACTGCTCCTGTTCAGCGTCACAGTTTATCAGTAACACTAATGTTTCGGTCCTCCTGGACCTTCGTCAAGACTGCTGCCACAACACTGAAGAAATACTTGGCAGCAGAGAAGTATACTGGATATTTAATCTGCAAACTTGATCTCCCAAAGGATTAAATGATGAGACACCACGGCATGTCATGCTCTGATGTAGTTGGGATCTTAAGGGACTAATTTATATCACACGGCATAAGAGTTTACAGTGTTGAACATTTGTAAATAGGCTTTATTGTGTAAGGAGCCTGAGGTTTTTCTCGTTCCCTTGTTCCTTGGTTTGTGGGGTAGGTGACATGTGGTGCACAGGCTGATGTCAGTTACTGAGAAACACACCCACACCTGTGCACACCTGTGAAATGGGTGGAGCAGCTTCTGTTTAAGCTCACTGTTGTTCATAATGGTGTTGAACAGTCTTTGACGAAGGTCCAGGAGGGCGTTAGTGTTAATAATAAATTGTGAAGCTAAACCTCAGAAGTGAAGCCGAGTGTTTACATCAGTGGATGTGTGTTTTGTCTGGTTTTCTGCACACACACTAGGACGCAGGTGCATCTGCAGGTGACGTGATACACATGTTAATGCACCAACAAAGGCATCAAAGAATAAAACTGCAGGCTTGTAAACGTGGATGCAGGTTTTTAAAGGAAGAACAAGAAAAATGCTTGCAAATGTTTATGAGGACAGAAAAGCATTAAACACGTCTGTCAGGCCTCGAGGATACACAGAGTGTGTTTTGGTGGGTAAGACTCAATGTAAACAGAAATGTTATGTTACAAGAAAACTCCACAGGGCACCTTTAAGGCCTTCACTTGGTAGTCGTGCTTTAATTATCTGTGTTCCCAAACAGTTTCTCAGTGACATGAACACAAACCAGTCGACATACAGTGAGCCTGCAGCTTCCACAGCCCCTGGACCCTGTTGGTTTAATCCAGCCTCACAGTTTCTCGAGATGTCTGTCACAAAGTCTGCTGCCTGAAGTCATCACGACTCTTTGGGGTGTGTCTGTGAATAATTGGGAGCTGCATCACTCTTCCTTTTATTTCCGCAGGGCGTACAGCTTCTGTGTTGTTTTGGTGACTTTTCTCCCCCGCTGTGACCTAGCACAGTCAATTCTGCTGACAAAGGGAAAGAGTAATCGGCTTTGCTCTGTCTGTTTTGGCACACACACTGTGTACGGTATCTGCCAGCCCGGCCGGCCCCAGAGCCTCTCATCATCTCACCAGTTCGCCTGTCGAGAATTACGCTTTCCCATCATTCTGTCTGGTATAACAGACCTGAACTCATCAGGATAATGCCTGTTATCCGTGAGCCGCAGTGACTTGTACTGTTACTGTGATCAGACCTGGAACAACTATTCCTCTTTGACTGGTGTATTTACACTGACGCATTACACTGTGACACACTGTGATTGAATAGTTTATCACAACAAGTTCTCCTTAATGTGAAAATTATCCAGGTATTATCTGTTCCCTGAGCTGCAGGTTTAAATCTATGAGTCTATATTTACACCTGCATTCAGGAGCTTAATGCCAGCCACACCGCATTTCAGGATTACCAACAGCAGCAGCAGCACACTGTATATAAAGCTCAAGCAACAGGACATATTAATGCGCCTTAATGAGCTTAACCTGTTTATTCCATCCTCCTTTCAAGGAACATTTTCTACGCCGTTGTTAAACAGAAGGTTTATATAGATTATTTAAAATGCTATTCAAAAGGAGTCAAATACTTTTGAGTGACATGCAGTTTTATGATTCCATTATCCAATATTTAAGCACAGACGTGGTGCTGGCTGTGCGCTAGTACAACTTCAAACACTGTGTCATTAGTATGATTTATTTAACTATATTTTTAACTCGCTATGAGCAGATAAAGCTCTGCTATTACTATCAGGGAGATAAAGGGGTCATAGAAAAGCAAACAAAGGTAAACATGTGTAAAAAAGTCAGAGACCCACCTGACCGCAGCGCTGCTGTCATGTCCTGTGCGTGATAGTACGAAGTGCGATGGAAATATGAACGATGCAGCTGATCTTCTTAGCACCTGTACCTTCCTGTCCTCTGTGTCATGTGAGCAAACAAAATCCTCTTCTACAGGGCGCTGTTCAAATGACCCACAGCAGCATCGTAGTGATACAACGGGATCTGCTTCAGTGTGTGACATGACAGAGGTGAATGGGCTGTTGAAAAGTGATGGAGAATATAATGTCATGATGCAAACCGAGGTGTGTAAGGAGTGTGACAGTCTCATATTGTTGTATAAACATCTGCACACTATTAAACAAATCAGACACAAAGAACATATTGATTATATTCTGTATTCTTATAATCATATCGTCCAGCTTACATCCAATGAAATTAATCAATTTTATACCAAATTACAATGATAGAAATAATAAAACCCTTAAGCAGATGCCGGCCTGTATCCAGGATGAAATTCCTCCAGTATAACTCCACCTGCAATTAAACACTCTGACTAGCCGTATAAAAAGAAGTCAGTAAAATGTTATTTTCCCACATTTTCTGTGGTCGTTAAACAGCTAAATTATATCTTTGGCAAATTTCATCTGCCTATACTATTGCATAAACGCAGTTTCAAAGCCTTTACTACAGTGCCAGGAATATAATTCTGATGGGGAAATACTAAAACGAGTAATATACGCACATCATGTAGGTGCAAGGCTGTCAAAAAATGGCGCACGTGAAGAAAAAGTAACACCTGCACGCTAATGTTTTGAACCTACTTAGATCTTCATCAGGTCAAAATGTTTGAAAAGTAGACATCACATTTGTATTTACACGTGATTAACTATCTAAACCACACAGGGTGATAGAGCAACTCCTGATAAGCAATTCACTAAAATATAAAGAAAAAAGTACACAGGGCAAAACAGTAAAACAACAGATTATTAAATGTATATCTTAATTTATGAGACATATTAAATTATCATCCCATATTTCAGTTTACATCACCTGCGGTCAAAAATATATTGTATTAAGTTAGAGGCAAAACAGAAGAAATCTTAAAAACATATGTACAGAACTTGTGTCTATAACACCTTTCAAAAGTTAGTTAGGTCAATTCCCAAGATGGAAAAAGAAATCATGCCTTCATGGAGCTTGTCAGCCTGTTGGTGTGCATTAAATAGCTGTGGTTTCAGCTTTTCAAACATTATGACTTGATGAAGATCCTAGTCAGATCAAAAAGCTGTCTTGAATAAATTTTGTTTGCAGCTTTTTCTTTATATATGAAGACATACTAAATCCTGCTCTTTTAATCTATGTTTCAAGCCTGAAAGAGTCCAGTTTAAAGGTATAATTTGACTTTCAGGAAAATAGGTTTCACTTTAGCATTCTTGCCAAGATATTTTTTCCAAAATGGGGATCTAATAATTTAAAGATTTTGACCAGGGATGTCAGTGTTTGACCATTAATGCTGAGCATATTTTTGACCGGTTACACATGTCGGCCTGTGGGTTAATTCTGCTACTCTTCACTTTTACTTCAAACAGGTCTGGTTGGAGCTAATGTTAGCTAATGCTACCGCTTATTCTGCGATTACTGCTTCTAACACCGTCCTGACCCAACACTTGTTGAAACATTGTGCCCGCTTTCCAGTCTTCCCCCAGGCGGCCCCCATGAGCAAGTGGCTCAGTTTTGAACCACAAACCTCCTTCAGCATTGTTAACTAGTGTTAGCTCTGTTAGCACAGTTTGCAGTGTCAGCATTGCTAGTGGTGCTAACATAGTAGGTAACAATACTAAAGGGGCTTTGTGGCTCAAAATGAAGCAACTTGCTAACTGTGGCAACCTGAGGTGATACCGGTGGGTGGCTATTATGTTTCGCAGCAACGCTGTCCCACCATTAGGATGCAAATTTGCGAAGAAGGATGCCTTACTCTGCCTTACTTTACCTCTGACTGGCTTACCCTGACGTTAACCTCAAACCTTAACCAATCCCGCTCCTCTTGCCTAAACCTAACCAATCCAACCAACGAAGGCAACGAGTACACTAGCCAATCATTGGGAGAGTAGGGCGGGTCATTCTGTCATCATCCTATGAATCGGAAATTTGTCACTGGTGTGGCTAACATTAATCATGAATGAGCGGATCTGCTAGCTAGCTCCTTCTTAATCAGGGTGGCACACAGTGCAGAGCATCCGAGGCTAATGTTAGCTAACCAGTGGAGACTGGAGGGTGGGCAGTAGGCACTGTGTTTCCCCATGTTAACGCAACAAGTCAGCTGTCTGTCATCAACTCCAGTGGCAAATAAAATAAAAGGCAAAACATTTATAGCAAAAATTATTAAAATTTCACCACCTTTAACTGAATAGTGCTTTGAAACGCAGCGCTAACGCTAACTGAGTCAGTGAAGCACCTACTAAAAAGAAAGGCCTCTTTTAATTTCATGTCATTTTCTTTTTGTTGTGCCGTTAAATATTAACCGGTTAGTTATCAGTTAATGGGTGTCGGGCTATCAGAAGCAAAATGAACCGAAACTGACACCCTAATTTTGACACTAAAGTACATCTGAACCAGACTTAAAAAACATAACATGTAAAATGCATGTGAAATTGTAGAATACAAACTCCTTAAATGAAACCGCCACATTCTCAGAAACATCATTAGTTGAAACTAAGTGGTAGCTGCAGCCCTGAGTAGTAAGAAAGCACATTTGAAGAGTTTAAAAGGGTGTTACAAAGGTCACTCATTTTTTTTACATTTTCAAATTAACACTAAACACATGAATCATGAATATGTTAATTGTTAATGATTACTGTTAGAAAAAAATATGCCCAAAGCTGTGAAATACACTTCTGCTGCTCTTTGGCTTTTTCTACTCTTTGAGCAAACAATATGAAGCATATGGAATATTTTTGGCTGATAAGGCACAGAGACATTTGAGGTGAGAAGAATCTGCATGTTGAAATTCTCAGCTTTGTCCACCAGAGGGAGGAAGTGGATTTTAATAGTCCCTCAGAGCTGTTAGTCCACAGCTGTTGTAAAAGACCTACAACAAGATAAATGCCTTGCTCTTTGGCAGAGAAGTGATGGTGCTAAGAGCCAAAACACATTATAAGACTGCACCAGGTGGTGGTCTACTCTCTCACATCAGTCACTACTGACACGATTAAGGCCGATGAAGGAGTCTCTTTCTTCAATCATTGCCTACATGACAGAGCAACACTGACAGGTCTTCCGCTTGGTGGTGCCTCCTCCCTCTGCTGCAGCGGGTGGAGATGAATTATGCAGCCCCTTATCGCCTTCCTCTCCTTGGACTTTAACCCCGTTGCCATCCAGGGGAACTTCTTGAAACACTTTGGCCTCTTTCTCTGCCTGAGTTGCAGCAGACGTTTCAGAGGCAGACGTCTCAGAAGCAGACGTTTCAGGTCCTATGACGTGTTCTTCTCCGTCCTCAGTGATCATCACTCGCTCCACAGTGATCATGCTGCTGTCACGGTCCTCCTGGCTCTGAGCTTGGTCAGCGTCAGCGTATCCCAGGAACACAAGTGTGACGGGGCCTTCCTCCAACTTTAGATCCTCCACGTTCTCTACTTCTCCTGCAATGTCTCTGACCTCCACTCTGTCCTCTTTTTGATCCTCCTCGTTGCCCAAATTCACAGCACAGTCCTCTTCCTCCAGCTCAGCCTCAGAGTCGTAGCTTTTAGAGCTCTCTAACGGAGCATCGTCCTCCTTTGACACGTCATAATGGGTGGAAAAAGACAGGACTTTTTCCTGTGGGGCTGCATCTACATTCTCTATCTTTATCTCCGGCTCATTCGGCGTGACTGTGACCTCATCCAGCAGCACTTTCATCCCGACCCCATCGACGATGCTCAAGATCTGCCCGAGCTCTTCACTCGAGGGTTGACTCCCTGACCCACCAAAAGCATGGATGCTCTTCCTGCCATCATCGAAGACAGCGGTAGCCATCGGTGCAGCACCGGCCGGTTCAGACACAGGGGCCACTGACCTGACGATGGAAGCACCTGTCTTAGGGTCTCTCTCAACCTGCACAGCCACCATCCCCAGGACTGCAACACAGGAGAAATTATGGAGATAGAATATTATAATTGCAGTCCAGGACAATGAATGTATCATAGGTGTGTTTAAAAGGTGAGAGGTACAAAGGTTAATGCCAGGTCAGGATCAGAGCTGTGTGTAACTAATATGAGCCAGCATAATACATAGAGACAGTAAGTCAAACGCAGCCAGCTCTTTACTCCACACAGCCCTCCAACGGGCATAAAAAATTAACGAACAGAAATAACAAAGTGGGCTAAATATAACCTATAATCACCTCAGTCCCATCGTTAAGTCGTAGCCTGAGGGCAGAGCGACATTAAATAAAGGGGTCATCAGTTGCAGGAGGAGAATAGAGACTCTAATGCAAATAACTTATTCTGTAGCCTAAATTCCTGCTTATCGAGTCGTATATTTAATATTTTCCACAGTAAAACATTTTGGTTCTGTTCCAGCACTGTTAAGTCCCATCGTCACAAAGGGCTGCAGTTAGAGTTCTGAGGACCTTTGAAAATTTACAGTGTTACAGGAGCTAATCTGAACTTTAGGGGACGTAAAACCACCAATTTCTGAGCCAAAAACACAAAATACATGAGCTCAGTATCCTTGGTGTTAGCCACAGTGTCAGTCATTCCTGTGCCTCACCTGATCGGCCGTCCTGCCCACTTTCATGAAACATCCTTTGTGCCATTTGTACAGAGACGTGATCCGCAGCTGCTGTATTCACTGAAAAAGAAAATGTATATGTTGGACTGTGTGTTTTTAAGTTGAAGAAAGGTTAAAATATATTCTTGCTCAGAAATTAGCATATACTAGGGATGCATAATAATAGCGGCACGTCATCAGTATCGGCCAATATTGACTTTAAAATGAACTATCAGAAACGGCCAACGTGCTTTTTCTTATTTTGCACAATGAATGAATATTACATGCGTTGAAAAGTATTGTAGTTTATGTGTCCATCTGCTGCTGGGCCGTCACGATAAGAGTATGCATGTATAATATGATGTTAATTCAACTACAGAAGAGACTTGATGATCACTTAAATTAGGTGGGGAAAAAAGTCGATAGCAGCATCGGTTGCCAGTCAAATAAGTCCTTATATATCGGCATATCGGATATCGGCAAAAAATCCAATATCGGGCATCCCTAGTTTATGCCTCAGTATTAGTTCTAACTTGCTAATTATTTGGTGAAAATTGTGATCACCAGACAGAAGGAATTCTAGTTGTGTTCAGGGACACCGCCCCCTACAGTACATTAGTGTTCTCAACTTATGTACAGAGCACAAATGTGGGATGAACAAAACTGTGGCCGCTGATAGCACCATGAATTTGCCATCACTTGCAGCCTCTACCTGCCCCGTCTCAAGGTCCCCTAAGATATTGCTGTAATGTTATTTCAGCATAAACACGCTCATGAAGTTTTGCAGCTGAGGGCAATTTGCCCTTTCGTAAATGAATTATCCATGTGACCAAATACAAGAACACAGGGGGCAGATCAATGGCAGAGAGAGTAAGAACAGCTTCAGCTCCTGACCGACGAGGTGCAGAGACTTAACTCTCTGAAGATCCTGTTGATTTCATCGTAACTGCATGTTGCCAGTAGTGCAAATCTCCGTCAACGGGACTGGTGTTGCAGTGACGCTCATGTGGATAGAAAAGAGCCAGTTTCGTGCCAAAGTTATGCACATTACCTGAGTTAAATACTTGGTGCAGTTCGCCTTTTGAATAATACTTTTCCCTTTTGTCTTGTTCATGCAGGTGTAGCAGCCCTAAAAGCAGAGCAGTCTGTCAGTGTTCAAGAGCTGCCATCTGATGACACTTTCCATGATGGAGCTGGTGAGCCTGCTTTCCTTTCTTCTATGTTTAAAGTAGAATAAAAATGTACAGTGGTTCTTCTTAAAAGGTGAAAAGACAGATGTTCTGAATCACTTTATGGTGCAAAGAAGAAAAAGATGTTTTAATGTTTGCAGGACTTTTGACGTTGTGCATTTCAACAATGAAGGTGCCATTTTTTTGCCTTTGAACTTCCTATCCACACAGGAAAGGATTAATAAATAAAACATATATCATATAAGTTGGGTGAAAGATCAGATTCCAGATTAGAGAAGCAAAACGTAGCTGATTTAGTGTTTTTGAACAAAGTTAACAAACTGAATTAGCTGCATCATCATGATAAATCACTGTCACATGTTTCACCATCGAAGGAGCCTCTGCAGCGCCCAGTGATGAAGTTTTGAGCTAGTTAACGCCAAGTGTAACTCACTTTAAAGATCTTTTGTCATGTGACGAGGTCCAATCAATCACAGCCGACAGATATCTTTCCCTTCCTCCGTAAATATCAGTCTGATATATACGGAGAAGAAGCTGTACATTTTAGTGCAGAGCTGCCAGAGCTTTACATCTGTCCCACAGAGTGCAGAGGTGCGACGGCCCGTTTTAATTAATATTATATTTCATTTATGCCAATATAACCCCCTAAATCCTACAATAGGCACATAGATCAGAGACAAAATTAGAAAAGGAACAAAAGAGTAAAACAAAGCCCTGACAGTTTGGATAGACTTAATTCTGACATTGAATGACGTTTAGGAAAAGACAGTCATTGTTTACTGAAATATCAGTGACTGAATCAGTGAATGCTTTCTGCCGTATGTCAGAGTCAGCTGTGTTGTTAAACTCTCACACCCTGTTCACTCCCAGTTTCTCTGTGCACATGTGGAAATGGGCTGAACTGGGTGGGGATAAACTTGTGCCCTTGCACAGCAGAGTGAGTCACATGCAGGCAGAATGTAAGTGATGTCGTCACAGTGAAAAGTAGAGCTGTTTCTCAGCTGCGGCTCCATTCTGTCATCCTGATTTAAATTACTATTCTTCACGCAAAGACTTAGTTATGGTAAATTATCATCCATCAGCAGAGAATAGACTCTGGGCAGGCGCTGTCATGAGAGTGACAAAGAAGAGATAGAAGCTGATGGTAAGCTAATGATGATTACAGCCCAGCTGAGTCCTTACCTTGTGCGTCCTCGTCAGTGCCAGCCTGCGGGCAAAGAAAGGAGACAATTTAAGTGCTCTCCATGGTCGGACACTTAAAACAGACACTGAGTCTGCAACTTTAAACACATGCCTCCCGTCCTCTCTGGAGCCCTCCCCAGCTTGTGCCCTGCCATGAATATTTCACAGTCATCATCAGAAGAGTGTTGAAGCAAGCGGAGTCCCATCATGGCCCAACAGCCGTTTGAGTCCTGCTGATGGTCGCTTGTGTTACACTGAGCTAAATGTGGGCGGTACAGTTGAGCAATACATTTGGTGGAGGGCTTGTATGAGGTACTTATCCATAGTCAGTGTGTTACCTACAGTAGATGGTCGGCATGCCTCCAGTTTGGAGAGGTGGGCGGGGGTACCACCATGGAAGCTGAGCAATGTGCTGCTGTGGACGTATTTTAGCCACCTAAATAAATCAATATAAGTTTAAGTGTACACTATGTTTAGAATATTTTCACCACTTTACCATACTGTCAGACAGACCTTTCTGGAATCTGTGCCCTTTTCAAAACCACACAGGATTGGCTGGTCTATTGCTGCCTCCATCAATTAGCCTGTGTTATTATGTTTGGTGAATCGGTAAAATAGTGGTTCTTAAATGTTTTTCAATAATGTACCCCTTTGAAATACACATATATTTTAGCCAAGTACCTTCGACCAACGCAAAACACTCAATATCAAACTGACTTTTCAGGTCACAGTGAACAAACAGTTTACGGCAGTCAACATTTTTACTTTAAAAATAGTAATACTACATATAAAATCTGGTTTATTACATTTAAATTTAAATGTATTGAACTTAAATGGTGTTGACATTGAAAGAGTATATGAAACAATTTTTTTGGGTGTGATTATAGATCAGACACTATGTTGGAGGCCACACATGGAGCATATTAAACAGAAACTAGCTAAATCTATTGCTGCTCTTATAAGACAAGGGAGTTGTTGAATAAGAAATGTTTGTATATATTGTATTGTTGACTTGTAATACCATACATGTCCTACTGTGCTGAAATTTGGAAAATGCATATAAAACAAATAATGACCCTGTAATTAAACTTCAGAAAAGAGGGTTATCATGAATTTACTCAACTTCGCCCACACCTTAAAATTTCCGGATACTGTGAATTTCGAGTCGAAATATTTGGCTAGATGATCATAGTTTACAAAAAATGTGGTGCAGTGATGATTAGGGTTGCAATGGTATACCGGTTTCAAGGTATACTGCGATATAAAAATTTATGGGTATCATATTATAAGCATTTGTTTGTCTATGATATTGAAAAAAAAAATGCAGCTGGACGGAGAGCCTCACCTGTATTTTAGTTATTTTCAAAAAGGAGACTTTTTACACAAACTTCCATTGGTTTCAAGTTTTAAGTGTAGTAATAAAATGTTTGTTCACCAAAAAAAAGCTCCACCGTTTCCTTTTCTTTAAAGGGATAGTGCACCCAAAAATGAAAAGTCAGCCATTTTCTACTCACCCATCCAAGTGTCCTGAAGCCCCGACACAAAAAACATGGCTACAATGAGGCTAAAAACAGATTTCAAATGACGGTTTTCCAAACAACTTTTTATGTCGGGGCTTCAGGACACTTGGATCACTACGGACGAGCAGTATGGAGATATTTTGTGGTTTCAATGATGTGTTTTTGGACGTTTGAATCTGGGGCGCCGTCAGCCTCCATTAGGTGGAGTTGTGTTGCTACCTCCTCTCCCCTTGGATCTCTGCAAGTGATGTGAGGACTCTAAAACTTCACCTGAGCCTCCCTCGCCATATGGGTGAGTAGATAATGGCTGAATTTTCAGTTTTGGGTGCACTATCCCTTTAAGGGTCATTCTGACTGATAATAGTAATAATTCTGTGGTACCAGGGTGCCGAGCGGCTTGCCTTGTAGAGCTGGCGCCCCATGCACAAAGGCTGTTTTCTTGCCGGAGTGGTTGCAGGTTCAATTTCAATCCACAGCCCTTTGCTGCATGCCATCCCCTCTCTCTGCCCTCTTTCATGTTACTGTCCCATCAAATAAAGCCCAAAAAGCCCCCAAAGTAATGTTAAATTCTGTGACACCGTGATACAGTGATATTTTCTGAGACGGCTATTGTACAGTGAAAATCTAACCCAGTTGCAACCCTAGTGACGATACAGACGTTTCATACATCAGACTTATAGAACACGGGCTTGCCAAAGCACATTAAACCCTCATTAGACCGTTTCTATAAGTCAGCTGTTGCTTTGTTTGTCACCCAGGAGACTTCAGTCTGAGTCATGCACTTGCATGAATGTGACCATGTAAATTTTGGTCGCAGTCCAAAGCCTTAAACTAATATTGGCTTTTTTTTTGGTCACTAAAATTCGTTTTGCAGCTGCCCCTGTCCACAGCAGGACATTGCTCAGCTTCTGTGGTGGTACATCTGCCTGCTTCTCTAAACTGTGGACGTGTCAACCGCCATCTACTGCAGGTAAGCACTGACTGTGGATAAGTACCTCACATAACTCCACCTCAAAAGATCCAAACTATCCCTTTAAAGTTCACATACTGTGATGCATTTGCTGCAATGAAAGAAAAATTTAGGCTGATGTTAATGTATTAAATGATATAAAAATATATAACATTCAAGATGCAAAACACACGCATTTACAGCAGTGTAATATTCATAAAAAGTTTATGACAACAAGGAGGACATTTGTTTCATTATTCACCAAATTCAGGCTAAAATCCAGTTTAGATTTACTCATGCAGCGATAAATCATTATGTGGTAGCACTGTTCTCTATTTTTTATTCATGAAACATAATTCGAAGCACTCACATCCCAGCTGTACGGGCTCGTAGATTATTTTCTGTTTGCTGTAATGTTTATTTATTTAACACTCGACTGCTTGGGATGTGGCAACAGGCCAACAGAACACGATTTGCATCTTTCGACCTCAGAGATTATTTTGCCCCCTATTTCATATTCTCCAACGCAGTAGTTTTGAGTTTAAAAAGTCCAGCCTTTGAGGAGAGCGTTAGCTGAAGGGGAACATGGTGCTGTGTTTACTTACTCACTGCCTTCACTGCAGCTCAAATCAGAAAATATTTTGGGGCTATTTACTGTACGTCTCCAAATTTTCAGACCTCACATTGCAAGAAAACCTGGATATTCTCGTAAAGAATATGACACAACTCGCTTTATATTCAAGGCTGTTTTGTGGGTGTGTGAATTTATGGTGCTCTATAAACATCCGTCTGCCTGTCTCACCTGATCGTCGCTGTGTGTTCTGCCTCTGTCTGCGCCGTTGACGGATTTTTTGTTTTCTTCTTGGGAGGCTTATTCCTCTTCTCTGGCATCAGCTGCCTCCTCGTCCTCGTCCTCAGGCGTCTTTTGACTTTTGGTTTGTTCCCTGACACACATTGGTGCAGACATGATATTTGTTAACACAAAAGATGCACATTAGAGCTCATGAAATAAATAATTCAGAACAGTGGACCAAGAAAAAAGAGACACTGTGAGTTGTGTGTTTACGTCCTTGGCTCTAATTCATCACATCAACTGTCACATGGCTGCCTCCTTATCTGATCTGGTCATGGTCGATATAGAAGTGTGTCTGTGGCGAAAATACTGTATTCCCCACTTCATGGCAAATTATATCTTTAGAAATGGGTGTGTGAACGCTGCATATCTGTTATCTGTGTGGTAGCAGAGTGCAGACTAAGCAGACTTAAAACCACAAGTGTTACAGTGCCCCTCCATCAAGAGTGTCTCAAACACTTCAAGGGTGTAAAATTGTGACACAGTCTCACTCTATCCTCATCACATATCGACGTTTGGTCATGGACTGTCCACATCAACATGTGACATGCAAGGTACCCTGGGTGTGTTGGTTGTTGACGTTCTGGGACTCCGTGTCATTGTCTGTTTTGAAAATACACCTCCGTTTTCACAGGAAATGTACAGTTTCCATACAGTCTCTTTCAAAATAAAAGCACTATGTCGGTACAACAACGCAACAGACATTTTTTTTTCCTTCAGCATCAAACACACATGGTTACATTCGACCAAAACATGCACGTGGTTGGGTCGCATAAAAAGAACAAGGTTTGACTTTACAATCATACAGGAAGTGCACACCGGCCTCCTGGGTGAAAGTCGGTGGTTGTTGGACTTTCACCCCTAATCCTACGCTGTTGTCCCACCGCGTTATATCCTGACATCGCTGGGTGCCATTACACAATAACGGCGACCAGCTGCGTATCATGCTGACATAAAAGGACACCTTTTTTCATTGGTGTCTGTCGCTGGAAGTAACTGCCCAAGCACCGGTATTTGACAACTTTCTGACATAGTTTTACAGCGTGTGATGTTCCTACCAAACGTGGCCAGAGTTCCAAATAATGAGGTATAAAATATTTAAGTAACCCCTGTCAGGCTCCAGACTGGATGTCTTTATATGGTCATCTGCTCCAGGTACACTACTGCAGGTGTTTACATTACATACACTGCTACATGTAGCTACATGCTAACATCAAGGAAATGTGGAATCTTGGTTGCTGATGTTGTTAATGTCTCCTGTCCTGAAGATTTGGGTTTAGATCACCAGTGACCCTGACATTAATGAGTTGCAAGCTGTCAAGATCGACAAGGATCGATATGTTAAGCTAACTTCAGTTTTGTAATTGTTCACTCCTTTGCCTCTGTAGAGTTTTTATTTACATGGGCATTTGTCTCTCATGTGTATTTATACATTTCTGATGATGAGCGACTGACAGGTGACAGATGGTTAGACCGGCAACTGCTGTATAAATACCTATCCTTCCAAGATGGCGGCACCACTCCAGAATGCTTCCTGAGTTCCACTGAAAGTATAATACATCCACATATTTCAGTCAGAACTCACTACTAGGGATGGGCAGCACACAGAGATCCATTCATCATGTGCTCGTTTAGCACACTATTTCATGTAGTTTTTATCTGCTGGAGGGTCGCGTAGGGGAGCGTAGCACGATAAAAATAGAAGAGGCGCGTAAAATAGAGAGTTGTCGCGCGACAGACGGGGGTTGTCACGCCGCTCCTGTTGTCGGTGGAGCTGCTGTAATTGATTAACAGGGGGGTGAGCTGCTACGGGACTCGCGCTGCAGACGTGTCACGCCGCTGAGCCCGGCCGTACGGTCCCTCGCCGCCTCCTGCGTGCCTCACTCTCAAATGACTGTGCATACTTGTTGTAGACTTGTGATACGCAAACTTTGCCTCACAGAGTTTGCACTGCACCTCATTTTCGTTTATTTTGTCGACGTCGTTCCACACGGAACTTTTTGATGACTGTAGTAGTCTCTGCATGTTTCTCCTGTTTGTAGAAGAGCATCAAACTAGCTGGTAGCCCATCTCACACCGCTGTAGCAATCCTATACTGCCCTCGTGCGGTTAGGAGCTGAATTGCATGTCAAATAAAGGGGGGGGAAATAAGACGGCGAATAGTAATAGTCGCATTAAAAAATCGATTTTTCAAAATAAAACGACCATTCGAAAATTCGAAAATCGTGACCCATCCCTACTCACTACATAATCATTTTTACATCGTACTCAGTACGAATAGTATCCTAACGCTGAGTCTGTTTATTTCAGATGCGTTTTTTAAATTTATCTTCAGAAAAAATCAAAACCTTGCACACTGAGTCTGATGTGTTTTATTCGTTGTGAAAATTCACAATACATGACAAAATTAAAAGATGCATTTCCTCCTTTGCCTCTCTCCACTGGAGTTACCTCTCTGACTGTCACCACTCCCTCACTGTCTTTCATTTGGCACTGCAGCTGCATGAAGGGGCGGAGCTGCTCTGCACAACAACAACAAAAAAACAAGCTTTCAGGATCAGGACTAACCAAAGCAAATGAAACACTCTCTGTGTCTGGTTTTGGAAAGGTTAAAAAACATCCAAATGTTTTGGATTCAGAGTATTGAGACCAGAAACCCAAAGCTTCACCGACCTGCTGTGCCCAGTGATGGATGCTAAGCTGTCATTGGACAGTCAGTCGTCAGTGTCAGTTGTGTTAACAGAAAACAAGAGACATGACCAAAACAAACACTTTGCACACCAAGCCTTCTGCCCGTGTTTACACAGAGCAGCAGCGATCGTTCAGGGGATCAGGACAACCAGCGAGCCACCTGGCAGCACTCCTCTGCCATTTTGGCTCCTTCACAGACCGAGCGAGGCCTGTGGTGCTGCCATTTTGGATCTTTGCGAGGATGAGTAAGGCCAGCAGACTGCTGTTGTCTGAGAGTGACAGTGAAAAGGTGTCACAGCTCTGTGCCACAGGCCCCTCGGCGCCAGTCACGCTGCTCACGGAGCTAAGATACAATCTGTCACTCACGCCTGGCTGTGGCTTGAGCCGCAGTGACAAACTGAAACCTGACAATGCCTTTTTTAAAAACACTTGAAGCTTTAAACTCTTGATTGATCCAACTCTGCACAGATCCGTGTGCATGTATGTATGTATGGGCTCAGTCTCAGTGGGTGGGACCAGGGAAGCAAATAGCTGCAGTGGGGCTGCTGTGAACACCATCATCTACTCTGGGCCTAAGTAGCAGAAAGTGACAAATTCTGCCACAGAGATGAAAAAGGCGTTGTCGTATCTTCAGGCTAAAGTCATTCATCTGCAGCAGGGGGATGGTCTGTCCCTGCCGCGAGCGATGTGCTCACCCCGAGGCAACGGGTGGTTGGAGAAAGCACAAATGTGTTGCTCGCTGTTTGTGTGGGAGGCTGTTACAGCGTGCGCGATGCAGCGCTGGCGTATAGACAACAAAGGTTGTTATGTTTTTATTTCAAAAGAGCATGTCCTGCAGGGAACAGTGAGTGTGATGCACAACAGCTCAGTGCAAAGAATCCTTAACGCATGTCAGAAAGATGTCCTTTTCTGCTTTTCTAGCATCACTTCCCTTCTTGCAGTTTCTCTCAGTTACTGACATCACATTCGTATTTTCAACGCTGGAACAGAGTTTTAATTCAATGTATTTCCACATGTAGGTCAGGTCAATATAACAACAAGGGATCCCTGTGTGTGGTGCAGGGAATCAGTGAGCTCTCTGCACATCACACTCATGAAACTAAAAAACAACTTGCTTATATGAGTAAATCAGAGTCATAATGAAGTCCAAGTGACCCCGCCCTAAACACTAGAGCCGGGCGTCGGCTTTCAAGCAGCTCAGCTTGGCAGAAGTCACAACACATGACACGACATGAGGGTGGGACACAGCAGCGGTCAGTTTCTAACATGAAGCAGCTGGGAAGGAGGAAAACAATGAAACTGAATGGGCGGATCCCAGCGTCCAGTTTTCACAGCATTTATAAGAAAAGAGACGTCTGTGTTAAAGGAATATTTAGACACTGGATTTGTGGCAGAGAGTTAGATGAGAGAGTTGATACCAATGTAGCAGGTGTTGGGAGGTGAAATCTGGTATCAAAGCTAGGCTAGCTGTTTCCCCTGTTTCACCCTTTATGCTAAGCTAAGCTAACCAAATGTTAGCTGTAGCTTCGTTTTTATTCAGTCCCTCCAGGATTTTGTGGGTTTGTTTGGGGCCTAAAATTTCTCATTTCACGGCAGCTTTTCTAAAAATATTGCGATGAACGTTGCAGTGTTTTCAGGCATTATTTTGTAAAGAAATTGTGCCACTGAAAAAGTGAAAATCGCAAAAGAAGTCACTTTTTTTGTTGCTGTCGTTGGTATAATTCATTAAAAACCAAAGGCAACTTGTTTCACACCGCGTTTGAGACTTTTTATTTCTAAACTATTTTCTTTAACACACTCACACACAATTTGTCAAACAAACAGGGAAGCACTCCTGTATTACTTTGTGATTTAAATCACACTAACGTTACCACTAACCATGCACATTTAATCTAACTCGCCTTGATTCTTTTAGCATGCGTAATAGATGTGGATGGAACAGCTTCTGTTCCTGTGATTTGTCTTGTCTGTTCAGGTGTTTCAGTCGTTCTCCAGGTGTGTTATGCACTAGAAGTGTATGTATTATTTGTTGATAATTATAAGACGTTCATGCCACACGTGTTTGCGATCTTCACAACCAGACACAAAGAAGTGAGTTTGATGACACATGGGAAACTACAATGATTGCTCAAATATACAGAAAAGTTGCTGTGATTGGAGAAGAAATCACGAGCATTGGTTAAACCCACACATCCTGGAGGAGCTGAATTATTGTATAGACATGACATCAATCCTCTCATCTAACTCTTGGTAACAGACAGAATAAGTGTGATTCCCAAAATGTCAAACTTTTCTTTAAATAGTTTGGAGCACCAAATGGAAAGACTTTGCTTCACTGAAAAACTTAAAACATTAAAGTCACTTAAATCACCTTCTTCTGGGCCGCCTTCAACCACCGCTCGTCTGTCTCCCCCGTCAGCCTCTTCTCTTCTTCCTGCTGCCGATGCCTCTCCTGTGACAGAGGAAAAAGTTAAATCCTTGAAGAGGGAACGTGAGGAAAAAAGCAAAGACTCGTGGAGCGAGTTTCCTGTCTTCGTTGTTGAGGTGTGTCATCAAAGAGAGAGGTGATAAGTAGGCAGTTAAAGCGGAGGGAAACCAAAGAAAATCATACGCCACAGCTGATAAGACAGGAGGGTAAAATCCACTGTGTCTACTTCAGGACCTCCACAGTGCCGTGCCTGCAGACCAACTCCCCTCACTTTCCTGCCACAGCTATCACAGAACATGAAAAAACTATTGAAAGTGACAGACTGTCTACTCTGCCGTTAGATTTACATAACTTGGAAGTCATGTCTGCAACCTAAAAGACACAAAAAAGACAATTTATTCAGTTCTCTAGGAACGTTATCACTACTCACCCCTCACTTAAAAGGAGTCTTCCTGCAAGTTATCTCTCAACAGCAGAGAAAACTTAATATTCCAAAGAGGTGAACTAAAACATCTGCTGTTTTTCTCCTTCTAACAACAGACAGAACTTGATCCAAGAACACTGTTCTTCTGGTGGTGGGTTACACCCGCTTTTTAATATAATTCCTCAGTAACACCCCTTTGCAGTCATGGTCCCTGAAGACAAGGGCGTCTTCTGTGTGAACGCAGAGCACTGAGAGACACAGAGAGAGGGGGGGATATTTTTAGGATATGTGACCGACAGATTAAAGCGTGGAGATCCAGCTGGCAGAGCGCAGGGATGCCGAGAGAAATAGTTCAGTGACACAGCACATTGTATGCATGCTGACACTGTATCTGCAGCGTTAATGTAAGCCATAAACATGCCGAGGCCCACTCCAGGCCCTCGCTGGCTCTGCTGAAGTGGGTCACTTGTGTTCGGACTGATTTTATATTCGAGAGGTCAAGCAGGCTGCGCTCCGGCCCTCAAACCTTTCATTTCACAGATCAGTGGTTATTGGCCAGAAAAGTTAACTGGGGAATGTTCTTTGCTCGCTCACTTCAGGCGCTGCAGATCAAGTGAGACCGTTCCACCAAAGTGACGTGAAACGATGTTGGTGTGGTGAGATTATTTTGACACGAGGTGAGAGTTCAAGTTGATTTAAGGCAGACTGAAGTGGACAGTGAAAGGGCAAAAGTAAAGACAGAGAGAAAGACACTCTCACCACGGTGGCTCGCAGCCTTTGCTGGTGCTTCTCTGCCTCGTCCATGTTGGACCTTGGAAGAAATATTAACATATACAGTGGTGGAAAAAAGTTTTCGGACACCCTATGCATTTGTGAAATATTGCATTAAGAATCACTCTTAGGTCTTCAAGTGCAATTTCTTTTAGTACAGTCACAGCCAAAATACTAAATAAATCCTAAAAAAGCCATTAAAAACTTAAAATTGATTGGTTCCATAAAAATACATAAGAAATTTTGAGTATTGGGTCATTTTGGTACCAGTGATGAAGGTCGTTCTTTTTATTAAAAGACACAATTTTTGTTGCCAAGCTTCGTGTCTACATAAAGCCAGCACATTTGAAAGTTCTTAAGACACAAAAATGGCTAAAACAAGGAACCTAACGCAGGAAACACGCCTGAAGATAAAGATTCTCAGCCAGGAAGGGTACAGCTGCCGCCAGATAGCCAGGAAGTGCAGATGCAGTCCTTCAGCAGTTGGATACACTCTGCAGAAATACAGACGAACCAACAGCTTGGAAGACAAACCAAGATCTGGGCGTCCAAGGGTTTCTTCAGCAAGAAATGACCGCATCCTGATCCGCATGTGCAGGCAAAACCGCCGAATGACATCACAGGAGCTTCAGCAGCAGTGGTCAAACCAAACTGGTGTCCAGTGTTCCACCCACACTGTACGTGGCCGACTTTTAGATCATGACTTAAGGTCCTACAAGGCTATCAAGAAGCCCCTGATCAATGAGAGACAGAGGTTAGCCCGGCGTCGTTGGGCCCAGGCACACAAGAACTGGACAGCCAGGAACTGGAAGAAGATTTTGTGGTCAGATGAGTCCAGTTTCCAGCTTTATCTTCCTCCTACTAATGTGAGGGTACGCAGAAGGCCAGGCGAAGCATTATCTCCAGCATGTACAGTACCTACTGTCAAGCATGGTGGAGGCAGTATCATGGTTTGGGGATGCATGAGTGCTGCTGGTGTTGGTCATCTCACTGTCTGTGATGGCACATTGAACTCTACCAAGTATTGTACCATTCTCCAAACCCACATGCTCCTTCTGCGTGTGCACTGTTCCGTCGAGGTAAAAACTGGATGTTTCAACAAGATAATGCCCCTTGCCACACATCCAAGGCCAGTAGAACTTGGCTGCAGGAGCACAGTATCCAGGTCTTAGAGTGGCCAGCTCAATCCCCGGACATGAGCCCCATTGAAAATCTGTGGTGGATTATCAGAAGGTCTGTTTCAAAGCATAAACCAAAGAATTTAGAAGAATTAAAAGCAGTAATTCAAGAAGAATGGGACAAGATTACCCCTCAACAGTGTGAAAGGCTCGTGGGGAACATGCCAGCCAGGATTAGAGCTCTACTACGTGCCAATGGCAGGACTACTAAGTATTAATTTGATAATGTGATGGTTTATTTATTTTTTGTTCAGTTTTGAACACATTCTCTGTTATTTGTTGACTTTGATACCGACAATGTTGAGAACTGACATATTGAAACTGTCAAGAATTTAGTTTTGTTAGTTTTTCTTGTAAACAATAAACAAAAAAATATAATTTGTATTTGTTTGTATCTGTCTAATGCAGCCACACCTTTTGAAACACAAAAAAGATTTTTCCACAAATATTTCATGATAATATTTGAGATTGTGTAAAATTTTAAGGGTGTCCGAAAACTTTCTTCCACCACTGTATAAATATGTAAATTTTAAGAAAACATGGGAGAGCAGTCACCAAAATATACCAAACGGGGATGTTTGGACTCATAAAGTGAAGTAGTATAAAATGTTGTAATGCCAGTTTTCTGTTTCTGTGATGGATGCAGCCTGCTCTCATTCTGAAGTCGTCAGATATCGCCACTTTGTTGGTGATTTCATTTCACACACCGACACCAAGAGCCACATCTGGCGGCGCTATGATGCATCAGCATGGTACGTCAATTTGTAATGTGGCCGAACGGACCCTTTCGCCATGTTATGATACACTGCCGGTCATCTGGATGGCACCTGTCCTGGCAGTACGATACGTAGACGGACGACATCAGGTAGAGACACTGGGTGCGGTTACGTGATGGCTTTTTATTCAGAATGAAATAAATCTGAATGAAATCATTCGGAATTGAAGTTTTTCCAGGTAGTTTACATGAGAAATATTCATTCCGAATGAGGGTTTACACGGGAGATCAGTTTAATCGCCTGTATTCGGATGTGTGCAAGGTTTGGGGCAGGGAAGGTTTCTGATTGGATAGGGGGCGGGGCGGAAGGCCGTTGACAAAGCCGGGATATGTGACGATTTGGGATGAGAACTTGTAAATAAAAGCGTTTTTCGCAGACAAAGGTCACAAAGTGCTTCACACACAAGACAGAAAACATAGGGACAAAGTGACTACGAGAGCCGCTTTGGTTAAAGTGCACAACTAGCAAACTATTTCTACACAGACAAAAAAATACACAACAACAATAAACACAAAAAATAAATAAATACATAATAAAATAAACTAAAATCAGTTCAGGTGCACACAAGTTACCCAAACGCCTGCAGGTGCGTCTCTAGCTGGCTTTTGAAAGAAACCAAAGATTAATGATACATTTTATGATTCTCGATACCCTCTCTAATACCACACTAAAAATCAAAAACAAGACAATAAATCCCCCGTGCTTAAATATACACATACTAGTACTAGTCTAAATGGGTTCAGAAGATTTTGTGGGCGAGGAAACATATTAATATATTCACATATGTCTCCTCCATGGTTGTTTTTGTTTCGTAAGATGATTTTTGTATACTGTTTGTCTGACTGTCCGCCGCCCTTCCTCCACTGTGATTGGACATCAGGATAAAAAGTGACAGTGTTGAGTGCAGTGTCAAACCCAAAACTGAACATTATTCAACTGTCAGCAACTAAAAAGACTCAACATGTGCACGATGATGAGGTTCTGATTCCCATCATTCCTTTGGACGGCGTGCTCTGGATCACCCACTTTTTCTCTGCACACATGCACGCCACAGAGATGAGAGGAAGAGTGTGATTCAGTGATAAGGCCTCACAGAGTTTACTGAAACAAAAAGGCTAAGAGAGGCAAAGACTCTGCCAGCGCTCAGTATCTCAGAGCTGATCAGCGCTCCATAATAATGAGGAGGTAAATTAAAGGAATTATCGATTGCTGGAGGAGCACTCACTGAGACAAACAGGAGTAGGAGTGATAAAGAGACTCTACTGTACTCCATAGATATTGATCACTGCACAGATTAAATATCGAAGCCTCTGCCAGGACCTGCCTCAGTTTAGACAGGCTGAGTGGGCAGCAGACAGCTGTGGATAGATATAGCTCACATTCCTCACAAAGTTGCACTCTGAACTCTCTTCATGTGGTGGTGAAGTGCACGCTAGCTCCACCTGTTGAAATCCTGTTGTCATACCTGCCTTGGCCCCGGGACCCGAGAGACAAAAGGGAAAGAACCTGAAGAAGAGAAACAAGTGAAAGAAAGAAGAAGAGATCATATTAAATGCAGATCACACTGTGAAGTGTAACGAAGCGATTCTTTAACCAGGTTATTATCTATTCAATTTAATTTTCTCCACAGACATTAGTGTATGCGCAGAAGCCTAATATAAAAGTAATGCTCCTCGGTTCATAATCCTGTGACAGACTTCCTGCGTGCGCGTTACATCAAAGCCTCTCACTGCAGAGCACCGTCTCTTTGAAGTCAGTGGGCTTAAAAACCCCCTGAGATGTATAATAATTTACCATTAATGACTGTTTGTTAGTTCACCAGAGATAAGAGAAGATCTGCTGCAGGCCCCACTCAGTGTTTCCTGATGAGTCAATGCGCCGCCCAGTTAGAGAACACTAACTTCAGATCTCCATTTCATATCTGAAAATGAGCTTTTGGTGTGTTTCTGACCCAGCATGATAACTTCGGCCATGAGGACAGGATGATATGGATTAGATATCACTGTGCAGGGGACGGGTCCTCAGTGGGAATAAGTATCGCATTAGGGTAATTACACAATGGGTGACTGCAATACAGCGTACAGGTTTGGTTCACAACCTTTTTGACTTATTTTCTTGTGACCCTTTTATAATATAGCGTATTTATGGATCCAGCATTTGATTAAAAAAAAAAAAATAGTGCTGACTACGAAAATGTTACAAGAAATCATAATGTGGTGTGGCAGCAAATCTTTTTGATTCATAGCTATCCCGTTAAGTGCCAAAAACTGCAGTTCGTTGAATGGCCACTTGAGGCAGGCTCCAATCCCCATACACCTCCATGTTAAAATGCTCAACTTTACAGCAGAAATAAACATGTTTACAGCCTGGTACAAAAAATATAGCTAATTTCCCCTTTCATGACAACTGAACGTGGGGTGAAGGGCGTGGTCACTTTAAGTGACAGGTGGCGCCATCACGGGTGGCTAATTAACCGCTGGCTGTCTGCTAGGAGTCATCTCAGCTAATTCACAAGTCACTGAACCTGACCTCTCAGCCGTGTTTGTGCCTTTTGGATATTTTGTTTCGTGAGGGAGCTGGCACCAAGCGGGAGCATGAGCGGGAGCAGCCAACACCACTGGGCTAGCCGAAGTAGCATAGCTTGTTAGCCTTAGCTAACTTAGCAGCTTTGAGCGAGCTGGGTGTGTTTAAGCAACCAGGCTTCATTTGGTCCGCCGAAGAAAATAAAGCACAATACGTCAGTCAACAACATCAAAGAACAGCCTTTTTTCTATTGCAAAAGCAAATTTGAACTTTTAATTGAATGATACATTAATTTTTAATAGTTTAAAGTATACTTAAATATGTAAATATTAATAAATACAAAACACTACAAACAATTTTACCTAATAAATAAAACCGTTCTTGTTTAACGGCACTCGGCAGAAACAGAGGAAACACAGCGTGACAATGACAAAAGTAAAGGCAGCAGATGTCTCAGTAAGGTGGACAGGAGGGGTGGCGGACTGGTCCAACAACTACCGACTTTCACACAGGAAGACAGTGTTTGCCTCCCATAAAACTGTAAAGCCAAACCCTGTTCTTTCTTGTGGAAGAAAAAAATATGTCATTTCGAGGTGTTGTACCAACGTAGTGTATTTATTTTGAAAGAGACTGTATGCAAACTGTACTTTTTCTGTGAAAACAGAAGTGTATTGTCAAACAGACAATGCATGTAACAGGCTGAGGTTGACACGGTGTCCCGGAACGTCAACGTCACAACCCAGTTTTGGTGGAACAGTCCCCGCTGGAAAAGCAGCGATGTCTTGGTAAAAAAAACCCAACACTTTTGGTGGCAAAGAACAGTGGTTTGTAGCTGGGCAGGTGTCCTGCCTAGGTGTCACGCCATCCACCATCCCCACCAACGCCTGATGACAAAGTCAACTATTAGAGCTCTGTGCATCGACCCGATCTGTGGGCTGGGTTGGGCTGTAATTTCCCCACTATCCTCGGGCACGGATGGGTCGAGCTCTTCATAATAGACCTGCTATGGAACCAACTACTTATCACACGTAGGTGACGGCGCCACTGGCCACGCACATGTGAGTTGTTGACAGTGACATGTGTGCGTCGGCTTCGTCGAGTGTACTGAGTGCAGCACGATGCTGGTATATGACAGCAAAAAGACGGCGACCTTGACACTTAAGAGGCACGTGACGAAGGCTTGCCGTGGAAAGAAAGACGAGAGTGAGCCTTCAATGTCCACGTTTGTGGACAAAAAAATGTCGGGTTTAAACCGGGCTGGGGGTCATAATTACAGTTAAAGGGACAGGCCAGGCTCGGACAGAACATGTACGGGCTTGGGTGGGGTCGGGCTGGATTTTTTGGGCCCGATCTAAGCTCTATACATACGTCACTATAGAAACGTTGATATGATGTGTACAAAAGTTGCAAAAACGCACACTGCTTATATTTTTTCTGGTGACTGGGCTGTTTATAGTTATACTACTTTCTATGTAGTTTGTACAACTGGTTTATTGTTCATATAAACATAATAACATTCATACTGTTGTCCTCCATATCGCCATATTGTTCATTCTGTGTGCATCTGTTAGGATCATTCATTTATATTTATATATGTCTTTAAGCACTTTGCTGCTGTTTGCTCTCTCTCGTTAGCTGCTAAGCTGCATTTTGACTCTGTGCAATGACAATAACATTCAAATCCCACAAATCCCTGCAGCCAGGCTCTAAAATCTGGAGGAAAGCCTTCCCAGAAGAGCGGAGGCTGTTATAGCAGCAGATTAATACCCATGGTTTTGGATTGCATGGGTGTAGTGTTCAGGGGATATACAGGGTAGAAGTCCCAGTCAAAGTGGAGCTGAGCAGAGCCGGAGTTAGAGGAGTAGCAGCAGGAGGATGAGTTGTAGCAGGAGTGACAGTGTGGAAGTGTTAATTTATAGTCTCATAAACAGAACTTTGTCAGTGAAAGCCAAGTGATTCGATACAAAGACCAAAGCACAGCAGAGATGAAAGGAAACACAAAGATCAAGACAAATTAGATCCGCGACACACAACAACATCCGCAGAGTCCACAGGTGGGAATTTGTGCACGGCGTCTTTGTGACATATGAAGGAAGAATAATGAGGAGCTGAAGGAGGAGCACTGCTGGGACGTTCTGCTCGTTCGAATGTTTGGTTGAAAGAAGCTCAGTGAGAAACACAAGGTCACTGACAACCCCAGGGGAACTGCTATCTCCTCATGACAGCCGCCTCAGCCCATACATGCACACACACACACACACACATATGCAACAACACCAAACAGCAGCGCTGCCTCAGAGAGAGAGAATATGGATATGATACTGTATGTGAGGTGGGTGTGTAGCCTGGAGGTTAATGAGATCAGAAACAGCTGACGGGGGTGGTTGATGTTTTGTTGGCAGTGTGGCCGGAGTTTCACAGACATCATTATTCTCTCTGTAGCCCTGTGGAAACAGGCTGATATGATGGATGTTAATCATTTGAGACCATACATATCATTTCCTCTGGATGCACAGAGACAGTGAGACCGATGAGACCGATGACAAGGTGGGCACCGACTAACAGAGTGAGGATGAAGAGGTTTGGAGCATGAAAATGAAGAAAGGCAAACAGATGTGGACTGAATTCCACGGAGGTTTGTGACCCAGGAGGAATCCTCACGGTCAGAAGAACAGAACAGAAAGTCTCTCTGTGCATCACATGAGGCACATTTAGAGCTGCAGCCGTTTGGGAGGCTGCCAATGTGTTTCATGACATAACTGGACGTGAAGATGTAAAAGCAGGTTTCTGAGACCCAATACAGTCAATAAATCGAAGTATATATAACCAATGTTTGGGGGGCCTGTTGGAAATAGAGGAAACACATCTTGTATCAGTGCTTACAGGCTCCACAGGTCTTCGACATGCTCCACTCAGTAGCGTGACACACAAGTTGTTGCATTCCGTCGGGAAGTTATATAACTTGTGGTGGAAATGGATTTGTTACTGAAAGCTGGCAGACTTTGACAGATGGTGGAAAAGTAACTGAAACGTTTAAAATATTTGCAGAAAGCGGCGCCCTGGAACTTTCATATAGGAAGAGTCAGGATCTGGTGTATTGGAGAGAGGGCCTTCCCCAGCCCAGTCACCAGAGGAAAATGTTGGCATTGTTCGCCCATCACTTACACCTCAGAGCGCTGCTGTCCTCGTTCATTCTTTGGTTACATGCTGTATTGATTACTGGAATTCTGTCCTCTTTGGTCTCCATTTCAAGTGTCTCCATAAACTCCAATTACCAGAACGCCCTCCATATCCTCCTGAAACTCTGTGTCCTCATATAAGGACGTCATGTTTTGGGTTTACTTGACTTTAAACTTCCTTTTGTTTAACTCAGACCTGTTGTCCTTGTTCATGGACACTTTTTTGTGCCATCTAGTGGTAGTAAGAGCACAATACACTTATCCATGTGAAAACAAGATGGCAGCCATCTCTGCCAAGTCAGTCTGCAGCCGATCGTTTTATGTTTTACTAAGGCTTAAAGTCATGCACAGATAAGAGTGAACCACTTTGAGTGACAGACTGTATGCTGATGATGTCCTCGGCTTCTCAGTCAGATCCACCCCTCGCTTCTCCATAGCTCCACCCTCTCACCCAAGTGGTCACTGCTGGCTTCAAAAAACCAAGATGGTGACAGCTGACATACCGCACATGAGGCTTCAGAATGGGAGTCCACCAATCAATGGGTGACATCACGATAGCTACGTCTATTATTTTCACAGTCTATGGTGCAAACAGGTGAATTTGGTGCTCAAGGAATTTAATGTTCAACGCCATTATGAGACCAATCACAAATCCTGCTGCACTGGTGAAGTACGCAGATATAAGGTTGAACAGTTTCAACAAGACTTCACCGCCCAACAGTCTTCTTGTGAAAAATAGTGAAGATGTAGCACAGGCAAGCTATGTGCTAGCTCACTAAATTACTAAGCGTGTTAAGCAGTTCAGTGATGGAGAGTTTGTGCAGGACAGCTTGGTGACAGTGGCAGACATTGTATGCACCTGTGTGGCACTCAGTCACTGAGGGTGCTCTAACACCTGCCCTGTTTGGTTCAGTGCAGTCAAACTCAGGTTGGTTTGCCCCCTCAGTGCAGTTCCTTTGGGCAGGTGTGAGCACAGCAATCACACTCAGGTGTGCACCAAAACAACCGGACTGAGACCTTCTTGAAGAGGTGGTGTCAGTCTGGTTCCAAAGGAACTCTGGTGCGGTTGGTTTGTGGTGAGAAGGTGTTCGGACCTGGATGTGAAGCAACTGCAGTCACATGACACATTGTTTGGGTTAAACATGAGCATGATAGGCCTAGTCCACACGAGCACGGGTATTTTTAAAACCGAACTTTTTTTGCCTCCAGTTTTTAAAAAATCTGCGTCCATACGAGCGGTGTAATAAAAATACCTCCGTCCACATGACACTGCAAATTCCATGATCAAGCAATGTAATACACATGCCAAAGCAGTAGGTGGCAATATAACTCCTAACTGTAAGGTCATTGTAGCCAATCAGAAGGCAGTAAAACGTCATTACCGGAAAAACAACAAGCGTACTATTATGCAGCAGGAGCAGTCTCCGTAATAGCACACTCTTGCACCTCTCTTGCTGGATGTGGTTGAGTAGCGTTAGTTGTATGATACAGCCACAAAGTGCTGATATGCTGCTAAATAGCAGCAGTATTTTGTTTAGATCCATCCTCAAATCGTCTCTCGCACACACTGGATCGGGTAGTAACACAGCTGTTTTCTGTTTACGTCACACACTGTGACGTCATACAATGGAGACAAGACAAAATAACTCTGGTTATCCTGTCCACACATGACTGCTGACACCGGACTTTTCCAAAAAGTTCACCCTGGACTCCGGTTACAAATAACTCCGGTTACAGGGGCCCAAAACTGCGGTTACGTGTGGATGAAAGGCCAAACCATGAGCAAAGAGTCACGGTTTTATAAATACCCGGGTTGGTGTGGACAGCCCCTTACAGTCCTGGAGGATTATTAATGTGCACCTCCTCCTGTACTGCCTTAATATGCACATTCAGCACATCCAATGCATCAAAACATTGTTTTCTAGTTGGAGCCGCGTTTGCCTCGTTTTCAAACTGTATGCTTTGACTAAAATGAACAATGACAGCAATATAGTCCACGATGAGCAGCGCTAAAATCAACCTGCGTAGTTGTCCCTCCATTGTGACATTAGAAAGTGTCACATTTATCTTGCAAGTGTACTCTTCTTCAACGTTTGCTTTACTTCCTGGATTTTTCCCACATGGAAATTCTGACCAATCAAGAGCAGCTTTCTCACACAAGGCATTTGATCTGGTCCTCTTGTAAATGCTGCCGTGAGAACACCAACCAAGTCTAGGCAACTATACAACTTTGGAACAACATGAGTCCCTGATTCAGACCAGAGGAGACCACTCTAGGGCTGACAGCAGCCTGAGACTTTGAGCTTCCTTGGTATGTAGAATAAATATAACATGTAAAGTACAGAGATACTAATTCAAAAGATGAGTGTTAATATAACACAGAGAGACAGGTGTGAAGACGGTACTGTATCGTGTAGTGTCAACAGTGTGTGGGAGTGAGGTGCCCGGGGCCCAGCTGATGCTGTCATGCATTAATCAGTAAAGAACAATACTCCTCTTCTATTTCAACACAGCTGAAGGACATGTTGCTAATTTATACATTATAAACAGGCAAAGCAGAGAATGTCAGCGTCTCATTTATAAACACAGTCCGTTAAACTGTAAACTTCAAAAAGAATTTACCCCTCACCATTAAAACACAGATGCAGGAAGCCTTCACCTTCCTCTCAGGGCCGGCGCTCTCCGTCTCTGTTGGTTTTGATGTTTTCATACGTACTTTTCTATATGAAGACAACCGGAAGCTGCTGGCTCGTAGACAGTGAAAATGTTTACTGAGGCTTCTGACGCACAGTTAAAAGTGCACACAGAGCAGAAGAACACAACAGCAGGAGCACTGCAACACGCAGATAGGTAGGAAATGCGTTTCATGCTCAGCGCGCTCGCTCAGGCAGCGTTTGATGTCGACATTAACAATTGGAATCAAGAAAAATGATTATGTGCCTTCCTCTGCTGGAGCTTGTGGAAGTTCTTGTAAATTGCAAGGGAGGTAAAATAAATGTGGGATATTCTGATATTTAAAATGTCTCTGTGGCCATGTCAGTGCCCGGTCATGACTTCTCTCTGGTTGGGTGGGAAACGCATTTTGTGTGAGCCAAAGAAAAAGCAGATTCATGGATTTCAAAGTCTGTATTAGTTATGGGAGGGTGGCATCTTATCTCCTCCAACCTTATCTTCTCTCAGGGGGTTCAAAATGGCCTTTTACAGCTGTCACTTCCTTTTAAGGCACGACTCACAGTGTTCAGGTCTGGTGAGAAGTGACGAGAGTGGGTGTGAAGTGTTTGAGCATCGGTGGTACACAAGACACAAGGCGCTGTGTGCTTCTGGTTTCAGAAGGACAACTATAACACAAGTACCTGCTGTTCTTAAGAGGGAAAAGAAAAGATATGATGATGAGAAATTTTCAGAGTAGAGTTTCAATGATTAGGGTGTGTGTCCATATTGCATTTTTGTTTGGCAGAAATGTGGTGACAGGTTTCATTTTGACATTTACTGACAAAACTATTAATCGGGAAAATAATGGGCTGATAATAAAAAAAATATATTAGTTTCAGCCCGACTCCAGAGCAGCAGGATTCTGAATATATGGTCATTAGGACACAGAAAGGAATCTTGTATTCTGTTTCAACATTTTAAAAAGCAAAAACTGTGCCAACACAACCACGTGCCTTAATCATGTGCTGTTTAACATTCTCCTCAAACTGGAATCCCAGATATGCAGACCTGATTGAAATCAAGATCCCCAGTGGCTACAGCCAATATTTTTATAATAATCAAATGACTGTGTGATGTGAAAGGCGTTGCTTGTAGTGGCAAACCCACAGAGAGATATCTCGTCGTTATAGCTCCTCTCACAGTCTCCTCTTCTCAGAAAACAGAAGCTTGTGAGAAGTGACGGTGCCTCAGAAAAAGCCACAGTAGCCCTCTCCAAAGAGTGCAGGAGAAAGGCTCTGATGAGAGTAGCAGTGTGTATCACATAACACACAGTCATGTGTCCCATTAATAATGTAAAGTATTGATTGGAGCAGTTTTATATTTAAAACCAGTCCAGCTGGGACATCACAATTATTACATAACACGCCTGAATGTACAATCAATCAAGCGATCATTTATTCTTCTCACGACAGGTCCAGTGAGATGTGACCTCATCAGCTCCTTCAACGGGTGCAAGTCAGTTTAGTCATTTTCTGACTCTTGTTACATCGTTAGCTGCTTTATAGTCGTCCATGTCTCCAGACTGGCTGCTGTGTGTGTGTGTTTATGGCATCCCACATGGTTCTGGCAATCCATGGTTTCTGGTTGGGAATGATTTAACTGAAGTGTCTGGTACAGTTGCTTCTGTTGTTTCTACAAATTAAATCCACCACAGACTCCGTGAAATCACTGATGTCATCTGTGATGTCATCAGTGGTGTCCTCTCCAGATTCTGATTGGCTCTGTCTCTTGCATCACTGGAGGCATGCAGGGCAGCTTGTATACATTGACCTCAACAAGACAGCTGCATAGACGCTCCTACCAAACGCAGGCAGTGCTGCTCTACAGCCGCTGCTGAACAGCATATAGCAGTGATCCAGGGTGTTTAGTGCCCTTGTGGTGATTAAGTACCACCAAGATTGAAGGGATAGTGCACCCAAAACTGAAAATTCAGCCATTATCTACTCACCCATATGCCGAGGGAGGCTCAGGTGAAGTTTTAGAGTCCTCACATCACTTGCAGAGATCCAAGGGGAGAGGAGGTAGCAACACAACTCCACCTAATGGAGGCTGACGGCGCCCCAGATTCAAACGTCCAAAAACACATCATTGAAACCACAAAATATCTCCATACTGCTCGTCCGTAGTGATCCAAGTGTCCTGAAGCCCCGACATAAAAAGTTGTTTGGAAAAACCTCATTTGAACTCTGTTTTTAGCCTCATTGTAGCCTGTAGCTCTAACTGCGGGGCTTCAGGCGCCGTCAGCCTCCATTAGGTGGAGTTGTGTTGCTACCTCCTCTCCCCTTGGATCTCCACAAGTGTTGTGAGGACTCTAAAACTTCACCTGAGCCTCCCTCGCCATATGGGTGAGTAGATAATGGCTGACTTTTCATTTTTGGGTGCACTATCCCTTTAAGCACGAGCGAAGGTATCCCGCTAACTAAATAACAACACCCATGTTAGAAGTGTTGTCTGTTACATTCTTGTGCCACATTTTGCAGGAAGTCTGTAGTGTTTGCTCCAGTGTGATTTTGGTGTCCTGCTCCAGTTTGGAGAACGTGAGACAGGAGTCTCCTGTCCTCTGTTATAGTCACATATGAATCCCTCTGAGCTTGAAGTCCAGGCGTCACAGGTTAACACCACCCTTCCTGCTGTACTCAAAGGTTCCTCAGCTTTATGCTTCACTTCCCTGTAGAGCCTGGGTACGGCTGTGTCGGTGAAAAATGTGGGGGCGGAGTCACATACAGTAGCTGGGTTCATGTGTTTTTAGCGTGTAACAAAAGCCTTGGTTTTCAACAGCGCTGTATGGACGCAGATCTCTGAACAGGAAGTAGGTGATGGACTGTGTTATTTTCTTCGCTCTCTCATAGTTGGATGGTAGTTTTGTCGAGCTAAGTGTGTCCAGTGTTGGTTGATTTTTCAGCAAAGTTGGTTTCTCTGGATGGTGGTGTGTCAGGTGAGCCCTCATGTTCATAGTATCCCCAGAGTAATTTATTTGCACATGACACTGCTTGCAAATCACTTGTGTCATATCCGAGTCCTTCTTTCCTTCTGTGTTAAAAAAGTCCAAATTAAGTCCAGACGATTGATTTCTGAATTCTTTCTCCAGTGCCTCCATCTTTGTTTTAATGAACGTCCTGCCAAATGCTGCTGACTGCGACCTCTGCTGGTGGCGTACATGTATCGATAAAATTTCGCCAAAATATCGCGATACTATGCTGTATCAATTTTTCCCTGACCCCTACCGAAGAGTGACTGGTAGCCACATGACACCAACGTCCATTGCCAAGCACAAAAAGCACCACCAAGACTTGCAAAGTGGACACAAGAGCATAGATTTAGCCCAAATTTAGTGGAGCTGACTGGAGATGTCCACACTTATGTCTCAGGCATGCCTAGATTTTTAGGGGATTGGCAATAAATCCCAATATTGTATATAATGTAAACTAAAGGGTGAGAAAGCACAACAACAGGACTTTAAATTCATTAATAATGTTATGTGAGGTGTCAGTTACTGTCACGTATAAAACAATGACGTAGTTCAAGCTAAACTGCATCAGCCCTGGAGTCCAAAGATGACCTCAGAAACACAGGAAATGGATCTCATCTTACAGTACATCACCATAAAACAAAGAATATTGTGTTTGGCACGAAAATCAACATGACCCATTTTTACAGCGTGAGTAATGAGTCAGTGTGCAGCAGTAACGGCAGAGTTTTAGCGTCATGTCCACGGTGGATGTCTTTTGTCAGACGTAGGGGGAAACTGGGTGGCAGCCAGCACTGCCGGCTTCCTCTCAGCTGATACCAGAGAGCCTCGGAGACGATGGGGGTGTTGACTCAGAGCAATGTGCTCTGTGTCAGGGACTTCCCTGTGGCACGCACACACACATGCATGTACACAACACACTCTTGCATTCATTCAATAATTCAGGTATTCTAGTGAGGCCACATTTCTTTCTCTCATCATCCAGTCTGTTTGTTGGTCTGCATACACTCATCCATACATTTACATCACATCCTCCTCATGCAGGTACTCGTGCTCTGTCTTGTTTCATGTGAGTGTTCTGTCTTTACTTGATGCTCGGAGGTCCTCCTCTACTGTCAGATGGGTTTATCTGTATATAGTTGTCATCTTGCGGCACAGATTGTGAGCCATCGTGTGTGTCTGCTCCCTTCAAAGGCCTGCGTGCAGCCTGATGTCAGTGTGACTTACTTCATCATTGGCTCAAATCAGCATCAAAGCCCCGGCAGACGAGGCTGCTGCTGCAGATGGCTGCTGTGTGCTCGGTCGCCTTGTTTGTCTGAGCGGCTCTGTCAAGTGCTTGTTAATTAGAAAGAAGGGACGCCCGTGCTTCCCAGCAGGGTGAGTGCTGCCCCGCACAGCCTTCAGTATTTAACCCCTCCCCCTGTTCAAACAACACATCAGTGAATTATGATATTGCTCACTGTTGCACGCTGCGTGCTGAGTACATTTCTCGCTCTCTCTGTTTTCACTTGCTCCCCTGTGCACGCTCAAACTTTCTCAAAGCACTCCTCTGTGAGCATGCCTCGACGTTCTGATGCTCTCTCTGTTTTGCTAGAAAGAAAAATGATGTATTATCTAGAATGTGTCTCAAATCCTGCAGCCAGCACAGAGCTGAGGGGCAGCTGTGGGGAGTGGTGAAGCTGCGGTTGGTCCTTCTGTGCAGGGGTGTAGGTTTTGTTTCAACATTAGAGTGGACACATGTGTAAAGCGGGATTTTGCAGCGACGCAGACCTCCTGTGTCTTTCTGTAAGCTGAAACCATTTCCCTCAGTGGAAACAAAGCTTTGATTTACTTTAATTTCACAGATAAGGAACAATAAATTGTGAAGACAATAAAGCCTCCACTAAAATAGCATTTTAAGTCTTGTGTGTGATTTATCCTGGCTTCATATGAGCAGAGGAAATCTCTGCTAGTCGCTAGGCTAATTTATACAGTGTAAAATGCCATAGGCTTGTGCTAATAACATTAGCATGTTGTATTTGTTTGGAAAACGTGTTTAGTATAAGATAGTTGTTTTGTCAGTGAACCTTGTGAGCTGTAATGGAGCTGAATTTTGTAATGTTACCTTTGTTAAATGTTGCTGTTGTCCCTGGCTCCATATGAGGAGAGGAAAAGTCTGCTAGCTGCTCGGGTAATTTATACAGTGTAAAATGCCATAGGCTTGTGCTAATAACATTAGCATGTTGTATTTGTGGGGAAAATGTGTCCAGATAAAGACAAGTGTTTGTCTGTGAATGCTGCGAGTTATAGTGAAGCTGATTTGTGTTTGAAACTGTCTCTATTAAGCCATGTTTAATGTGTGTTTAATGTGTGTTATGTTTTACTGATGTTTTGGAGGTGTTACTGCAGAGTGACACAGACACACCACCGCACAAGTATAAATGCTCACAACGGCGTAGGCTCTGCATAGAGCCGACACACATGCATAATGCTCCGCTTAACGGAGTGTTTAAGGATCCTCCACCCGAGATTTTTAAGCATGAAACATGTAGTTCCCTGCATTATGGTGAATTTTCATGCACCAGTTTATGGTGTAAAAGTCCTCTGCTGCTTTCATGTTTTTATTGTATATTACTGAGGGGTGTGCGTCCCCTGCATCCCCCTTGAAATCTACACCTCTGCATCTAATGGCCGAATAAGAATGGATGTGCATTGACAAAATCCATGCATACAAAAAAAAGGTAAGTGTGACACAGAAAAGAGGAAATGACACATGTGAGGGAGTAAATCTGGCAATAAAACATTATTAATTTAGGTTGTTACCTGATTTAACTGTTCCTAATTTTTGGCACTTCACACAGGGATCTATAACGTGCTTATCTAAGGTGCTTTTATGTACTTAATTTTAATTAATTACCTCTGTGCGCTGTGTGTTTTTATTTTCCAGTGTTTGTTTTTTCACTGGAGAGCTACAAATTGTATGAATGCTTTAAACATTCATCTGTCAGCTTCCTTTTGTTTCAAGCAGAAGTGTTTAACTTTTTATATGGATCAAAGAAATGAGACAGGATTTGTGACTTTTGTTGGGATTGTTACTTTAAAATCATACAACACAGATATGGCCCCATATCTTAGTTATATATACTTACATATGTTTTGAAAGCCCTGACAAAGACCTGCAGTGCTTGAGTGGTTCCTGTTGATCCTGTTGTTTCCTGTTCTCTACGACCACCCGACACAAGGTTTGGATCTATTTTTTTTTATATATATATAGAGCAACCAGTTGTCTCCTTTCTCTAGTGTTTCTCTAGAAGTTGCTGTGAAATTGCAAGGTCACACAGAACTCACAAGGACTGGTTAAATTTGAGTTAATTGTTACAATCCCAACATCCTGGAGGAGCTGGTTAATGATGTTGTATATATTTTGTTCCCCCAGGACAGCGTGAGCCCGGCTCTTACTCACAAACTGTTGACTCCAGTCTCTGCAGTTTGACACTAGCTGCTGTCTCAGCTTCAGCTGCTGCACAGCAGACTTCAGCATGTTTGTGTGTGTGGTGTAAGAGCTCACACACTTAACGTGGTATGGCAGTGTGTTAAAGTAGTGGTGTCATAACTGATGCTGGGATCACCATGTTCACTTGCTCCTCTCTCTGCATCACCTCAGGCGGGCCGTTATTCAAATGTTGCCACAGTTGGGTTCCATGTTCGTGCCTCCTCTGCTGTGACATGCCAACCGTGGCAAATTGAGCTCGGTCCAATAAGTGAACCAATATAAAGATAATGAGTGTGTAGAACAGATGAATACAACACTCTGCAATGATCTCGTAAAGCTCATAAAATCAGTTTCGATTATAGGAGGGATTGTTCAGCAATGCACTGAGGCAGGCAGATGTGTCCAGTAAGTCCTGTGACAAAGTCTGAATGCATGATGCTTCTTAATTTAAGATTGTCCTTAAAAATTAACTTAAAGGGCCAGTGTGTAAAATTGGTTGAAAACAGTGACATCAGTGGTCAAATTCTAGATTGCAGGGCTCACTCGCTCGCCCCTCCCGTCGGGTGGCCTCGCACAGCCAAAAGCCTTGCACAGACACGAGTTTTTCAGGAGTAGGTCTATCTAGAGACGAGGTGAATATTTATTTAGAAATCTAAACCATGTTACGATATTGTAATGGATCCCTCACGAGCAGGAGACCAGAGGGGCGTTCAGGAAAAAGGCCCGTTTATTTGAGCACTCCAGAAACTCCGGTAACACTCCAGGGGGTAAAAGACTCCGTCCCAAACTCTGACTCTTCTAGCGTAACTCACACAGTTCATAGACACATACTCGTTTACAATACCAAGCGGGTACCCCCTCCCCCCTCTGCTCCGCCAATCTGCAGCCCGCACACTGACTGACAGCGTAGCCTCTAAACAGAGCTCAGCTGTTTATTTAGCCTAGCAATATCTCTGGACTATAGTAACTGCAATGGACGACTTTGAATGTGATTTTGAAGAGTTTCTTGTAGCGGACACAGATCCAGAGCCATACCTGTTTGAGCCAGAGCATACTGATGAGGAACTTGGATGCTGAATGGGCAAGACGAGAGGCTGAATCCTCCGCTCCCATTTTGCTGCACAGAATGGGATTCGGTGCTACTGCTACCATCGTTGGGGAGATATATCATCAGGAGGAAAAGCGCTGCAGAGAGTGCATCACAAGGAGTGAAGTTGTGTCTTCTTTTCCTCGCAGTTGACGGTTCGGGTTCATTCTCTCCTGTTGCGTGGTAAGTGTGGTCCATTCGCAAACTTTATAACTAAAAAAACTTTCCACTACTCTCTATCAACGAACTACTAACACTCTCTGCTGTTTCCTCCTCTTTCTTCCTTCCTTCCACTGTCTTCTTCGTTGGTTTATTTATACACGCGAAACACGTTCTCTGGCTGGCTGGATTGTCCGCTCGGGCTGCCTTACATACATGGCGGCGCAAGATGGCGACCTCTCTAAAGTAAGGCCCTTGCTATATATATATATATATATATATATATATGAAAGCATAATTATAAGGCTACGAAAACCAAACGAATTTTATTTTATAGCGATTATACACTTACATAAACATATTAATGGGTAGAATATTCAGATTCAGATTCAGATTTGACAATAAACCATGCCAAATATTACACACTGGCACTTGTAGGTTTCCTTAGAAAAAAATCTGTTGAGCAAATTCTTGATAGATATTCAGACTGTTCTCATGCACTGTTTGTGCGTACACGTACAATAGTAATGCACAACGATTTATATGTAACCCTCATAATTATGAGGTAGTAATTTGTGTATATCCCATATAATTGTGAAAAGCTGTGGTCACATGAAGGATGCACTAACGGGAGCAAAGAAGGACGTAGTATAACGAGCGAAAGTCAGCATTACGAGGCAGCTTTGGGAGGTGGAAGGATCAAACAAACACAGGACTTTCCCTTGTGTTGGGTTTCTTGTGTGAAACCAAATGAACTTTGATTTAATTTTCAGGTAATTTGTCACTGTTTTTCTTTTCCTTAACCAAACCTACATGAAACTTTACATAGTACATAACTTGACAATGACCAACCATGATTCTTTTCCTAAACCTAACCTGTGTATTGTTACTAAACCTAACCCAAGCAAATGTACTTGCCTCAGGGTGCTTTCACACCTGCCCCCCCCTGTTTGTTTGCCCCCTCAGTGCGGTTCGTTTGGGCAGGTGTGAACACAGCAATCACACTCAGGTGTGTACCAAAACAACCAGACCGAGACCTTCTTGAAGAGGTGGTCTCAGTCCGGTTCCAAAGGAACTCTGGTGCGGTTGGTTTGTGGTGAGAAGGTGTTCGACCTGGATGTGAAGCAACTGCAGTCACATGACACATTGTTTGGGTTAAACATGAGCATGTTACAGTCCTGGAGGATTATTAATGTGCACCTCCTCCTGTACTGCCTTAATATGCACATTCAGCACATCCAATGCATCAAAACATTGTTTTCTAGTTGGAGCCGCGTTTGCCTCGTTTTCAAACTGTATGCTTTGACTAAAATGAACAATGACAGCAATATAGTCCACGATGAGCAGCGCTAAAATCAACCTGCGTAGTTGTCCCTCCATTGTGACATTAGAAAGTGTCACATTTATCTTGCAAGTGTACTCTTCTTCAACGTTTGCTTTACTTCCTGGATTTTTCCCACATGGAAATTCTGACCAATCAAGAGCAGCTTTCTCACACAAGGCATTTGATCTGGTCCTCTTGTAAATGCTGCCGTGAGAACACCAACCAACTCTAGGCAATTATACAACTTTGGAACAACATGAGTCCCTGATTCAGACCAGAGGAGACCACTCTAGGGCTGACAGCAGCCTAAATCTAACCTACGTAACTTTTCATGAGGTATGTAACTTGGCGATGCCTAACCCTGATTCTTTTCCTAAACCTAACCAATGTAGCGTTATTAAACTAGGGTTTTCCACACATTCATGTATTTGTGGCGGGCTGCCACAATTAAAACATCTGCCACCCCATTCTGATTTTCAGTTTTAAGTGTTGCAACTGTCACAAACAGTTTCCTTAGCTCAGGAAATAATAACACCTTAGGTGAAATCCTTACAAGAAGAACTTCATGCAACCAGCAACAAGTCTGAATGTCAACATTATTTATCCAGATTGTTTTAATTATCGTATGCCTTTTTACACAAGTTGTACATTCTAAAAATGTGCACCTTCTTGAGTCACATACTTTACTTTTTCTAGCTCCTAAAAATAACCGTGGCTTTGGTCAGAACAAGCTGACCTCTGCAGGACTGAATGAATCTCATATGCCGGCTCAGTGCTCACAATCCTCCTAATCTTTGTGCCTCCTCTGCTCCGTCTTTTTTGGATTCAGCTGAACTCTGGCACCCAGACTTGACTGTCACATTATTATTAATCACACAATAGCCTGTGAATTTTCTTTCAATTGATCTCTGGATTGACAATCAATACACAATGTTGCAGAAAATGAATGCTGGTGGAGCTTGTTATTTTTATCTTTGCTATTAAAACACAGCTGTGATGTAGCATTAGTTCTCACTAGATTTAAACCACACTGCCTCCAATCAAGCTAAAATAATAAGTGCAATCAGTGTCAGTAATGTATCAATAACTGTAATAACCATATGGATGGTGACATTAAAATAATAATATATGAAAGAACATTTTGTCAGCAGCACATTAAAAAGACTGCCTGAGAGAGTCAGAGTTCAGCAGATGAGCTCAACAGTCTGATCTCACTTTTCTGTAACAGTCTGACCTTCCCACCTCACACTCAGCTGTTTTCCAGACGTCAGTCCACTCAATCAAGTCATAAGCAGATCTGACTGTAAAATATACAACAACAACAACAACTAAAGCTGGTTAACACAAATACAATCAGACATCTGCTGCATGTTTGAGCAAACATGTGACAAATACTCTGTCACTCAGTGAAGACCTCGGTGAAGCTATTTTGGCACGTAGCTGACATCAGCACTGACCTCTGACCCTCCTTTTTAAAGCTGCATACTGGGACAAGAAGAACCAGGGTGGACGTTACCATCAGGGAAGGAATCTGCCTGGGGCCCTAAACTAAGAGAGTCCCTAAGGACTATAATTAAACAGACAGGTTTTATTATAAAATACAAAAAAAACTGCATGTTTCTGATATGAATGTAATGATGAAATGATATATTTTGGTGGTTTGAGTTGAAGGTGTGAGAAAGAATAGTATCAGTAACATTGTTAACACTGTGCTACATTACAGAGAAATACAAACCATACTAATGAACCTTCATTAATATAGGCCTATATTTTATCTCCAAGTGCACGTCACACACTGAGCGAGCCGCCTGTTAATGACGCTGTGGGCTAATGGGCATGTAGCTACTTCCATGTTTCAGATGATACGTCATGGCAGAAAATGTGATAAAAATTTGCATTTTTGTGCAGGTTAGGATTGCAACCACAACTGACTGTTGTACATATGTTATGTACAGGAGCAGAACACACACACGCTGCAGGACGGGTGGTGGTGGTGGTGGTCAGAAATCCAGCGTGAGCGGGATCAAGAAGATGGTCCCATGCAGGGCTCTAATCACAACGAAGACGACAACATGCTGATGCTAAACAGGTCTGAAGTTAACCCTTTTCACCACCTTAGTTGAGCATTTTTCTTACGCCAGGAACACCTCACTCTGCAGAGTCAGCATTCTACTGCTAGTGAGCTGTGTTTCATTAGCATTGAGAAGACTTGGGTCTGAATCAGCTAAACTATTCCACTCAGTGTTAGCGACAACAACCTTGGCGAGCACTGATTTTCTGGCACCATGAGTGTTGTCTCAGTATCAGCTAGTTTAAATCCAGCTTCATAAACAGAAGTGATCACCCAAGCTAAACAGGCAGAAGAAGTCTTCTGTCCACCTCTGCTCTCTGGAGTGTAGATTTCTTTGCATGAAAATGACCAGCACGAACCCTGTACCATGTGTTGTCCACGGCAGGACAGTGTTGGCTTAGCCTGAGTCACGTTTGTGGAAAGAGTGCTGTGATAGACTTCTGTCACATGGCATGACCTCTTCTTATAGAGTCAGGAGACCCAGCTTCATTTGAGTCTGACAGAAGAAGAACTTTTGGCAAACGTTCCTGCAGTTGGCTGAGCTGACCACATGGAATATGGGATAATATTAAGATCATTAAAACCAATCAAGCAAAGAGTAGGAATAAGGGAGGCCTTGTGTCTGGATTTGCCCAGGGCCCCTGAATCTCTAAATCCGCCCCTGCAAAGACCACGCAAAGCTTGTTTAACTGTATACAACACAATCATCTGTCTCTTTATTGTCATACAACAAGGTGTCTTTACTCGTACAGAAAGAGAGCCTTCAAAGTCATCTCAGCTTTAATCATCCATCTCCCATTCGCTTGCCGCTGAATAAAGCCCATCTTTGTGCTAAGACGCTATAAGCCTACACTACCTCTCCATGGGATATTTCCCTCCTGCTGAAGGAAATCAAAGTGCTGCTGCAGCCTACACATTACAATCACACGCACACAATCACCCACATTCTTCAAAGGAAACATATGATTCCACCAAATGTGCACACGCGCTGATCCACCCACAGAGGGACGCGGCATGCTGACACTTAACCAGCTTAGAGCGCGGGCATGCAGCATGCACCGAGGCTGATAGACGTGACACACATGAGGGGCAATTATGCAGCATTGTCTCTCTGTCCTCCCACTCCCACTGCAGATTGAGCTGTGTCTTACTCTATCTGGCAGCGCTGCTTAATTCTTGTTTATTCAACATGGGACATGGAGTGCTGGGGGCACACACACACACACACACACACACACTGATCTGTGAAGGAGTGTGTCTGTATGTATTGTAGCGCTGCACTGTGCTGCAGGCTGCCTGTGAGCTAAATCTACACACAGCAGCATCGCTCCAGGTAGAGAGATAAACAAGAGGCCGTGTTTAGGCTCAACAACTCTCTTCTGTTTCATATTTACTTCATGTCCATGTCTGAGGCTTCACTTCCTCTCCTCTGCCCTTCACATGTCCCCCGAGAGCAACCATGTTCCTACAGTCAGATCTAATGGGTTCACACTGCATGAAAAAGGATTACCTTTTACTGAAGGTCAATATATGGCGCTAATTGCACTTTAATGGGGATTAAGGGAGCATATATAACAAGCATGTGTTAGTACATTAAATTCCATATGCTGCACATTGCTGATGACCATACCATCCATTTATAAATGTCCTACTTTCAGGTCATTTCAACGTGGTATGGTCATTAAACTGTACAGCCTTGTTTCACATAGATAATCAATAAAAGTAAATACCTAGTCCACCTATTTGATGTCCAGGTGTTGAGCCATACTTTACTTTGTGATTCACTCACATGATGTTTGGAAATATTGGGTTTGAATGTTGGTTTTGCTCAGAGCAAAAATTGCATTCTTCCAGGTAGACAGTATATGTCTGTGTGATCATCAAAATGCCTTTGAAGTAACATTCAAAGAACCTGCTGCTCCTAACAAGCTCACGCTATGTGACTGGCTCACAGAGTAAACTCAGGACTTTCAGAAGAAAATGTTGGCGCTGTACATTTCTGCAAACCACAGATACATTTGTATGTTTCATGTCTCACATTAACATTTTACAAAGTGGCGTAGTATATGAGCTGACTGTCATCAGGAGGTGGAGGGGAGGGTGAGATGCTAACCAAGGTGCAGACCACAGTTTGAGACCAACAAACAATAAAGCCAGTTGTTTTTTAGTGACTTGTAGCTGTTTTTCCGCTGAAATGTGCCATGAAAAGCAGGTATGTTTTATCCAGACCTGTAACTCTACAACTCCAGTGACCATGCACGTTATTCATGTATATTTCCCTTTTAGAGGTTTGTGGTTTCCTAGTAAAGTTTTATTCTGCCTGCCATAGACACCAGTTCAGTTAAGAACACTCTTGAAATATGATAGACACTCAAAATGTGTATTTTCGTCCCCTTTTGGGTTGTTAGAAATCTGATCCTTTAACTGCGTCAGCTGGCAATAAAATGTGAAAGAGGGAGAACTATTTTGGGCAATAGCAAAGATATTTCTGGCCTCTGCTGATGCACCTTCTTTAAATAGCCCTCAGTGTCTGTGTTCGTCAGATCACTTCATATTTCTACTTCATTTATATTTCCACTTCACTTACTCTGCCTTGCTTCCTGTTTTAAGATGTAAGACAAACTACCATTGAGCGCCCTGTTAGAGCCTTAGGTCCATCGTGCAGCACAGTGCTCAGTCACACAGGCCCTTAACCTCCAGAAACCTGGGATCCATTTAAGAAAATCATCTCACTCCTCGGCCCCGAGCTCATTAAAACATACAAATAGCTGGCAACTGGCCTGACCCATTTTTTGGATTCAGGCTTGGTTTAAACACTGTTCTAGAGAGACCCGAGGTGCAGAGGGGTTATCCAGCTAAATGTTTAATTAGGTTAATTAAATGTAGGGAGGAAGAATAAACCTATTATCCAGTCACTTTCCGAATGGGAATGATCTCTGTGGCCATTACATATTTTTTTTTCCATCTTTTTTCATCCGAGTATCCGGGGCCGGGTCACAGCGGCAGCAAACTCAGCAAGGTATTCTAGACGTCCTTCTCCCCAGCAACGTTTTCCAGCTCCCAGATCCTGAGGCATTCCCAGGCCAAGTGAGATGTATAATCCCTCCAGCAGATTCTGGGTCTACCACAGGGCCTCCTACCAGTTGGACATACCCGGAAAACCTCTGCCCAGGAGGATCCTGATCAGATGTCCGAACCACCTCAACTGGTCCCTTCCAGCATGAAGGAGCAGCGGCTCTACTCCGAGCTCCCTCCTGATGTCTGAGCTTTGCACTCTATCTATAAGGCTGAGCCCAGACGCCACATTTCGGCTGCTTGTGTCCACGACCTCATTGTTTCAGTCACTACCAGAAGCTCATGGACATATGATGGTTGGAACGTAGATGGACCAGTATATCAAGAGCTTTGCCCTCCAGCTCAGCTCCTTCTTCACCACGACAGTCCAGCGCAACCCCTGCATCACTGCTAATGCTGCATCAAACTTCCTGTCCATCTAGTATTAATTGTTTTATTGTGAATTTGTGAACAGAGATAGAGAACTTGGATGACGAACTGAGCACTCTGTGTCTCCACTGCAGCTTCATTTTATCTATATTTTACAGATTTGTACTTTGTATGGCTGACCCAAAAAATTCGAAGCTTCGTTCGATGGCACGGGATTCGATTGTGAAAAAAAAAAAATCAAATGTTTGGCCTTTTTTTCTCACGTTTTTTTGGGGGACCTGGAACGCAACACCATCTCCGACAAGGAAATAGAAAGCCTGACGTGCAATGAATGGAGACCTATTATCCTGCTTGAACACAGGCAACTAAATTGTTTCAACAATGTGACTCAAGATAATGATAAAATAGATTTTACTGATGTAAGATAATATGCTGATGGTGACATTTTCCACCGGTCCGCTGCGCTCTGAGTCTGGTGTCAGTGACACATGCTGCTCTGAGTCGCACATCTGTCTGCTTGCGCTGCAGTGCGCACCGGGGGATTTAATTTTTAGTGTTAAATCAAAAGTTAAACACTACTTATCAGCAACCAGAAGCGTTTTTTCGTTTGTGAATATTTTTATCTTAATTCTAGGGCTGCAAGAAACTACCTTTTCGCCATAATTTGTAAGTTATTAACTTTTTTGGACTCGATTTAAAGTCGATCTGAGCTCCCAAGCTTCGATTTTGAAAAATGAAGTCGAAGGTCAGCCCTAGTAGTTTGTTGCTGTGGTACCATATTTTGGGACCCATAACACATTTCTCAGAGGATAAATATGGAGTCCCTCAAGGGTGAGTCCTGGGTCCACTGCTGTTCACTTTCAACACATTACCTCAAGGCCACAAAACACAGACATACAGCTGATGTTGTCACAGTTACACTGATCCTTGTCCTCTGGAGACCTTAACATTATTAAATTAGAATTGTGCACTCCATTGAGTGCAGATCTCTCCGCCAGGTGGCAACACAGCTGCTGGAGCTAATCGTTGCCACTCGATGCAATACGCATGGCGCAGCTTCTCCCAGTGGAATTGTTTGTCTCTGGCAGTGAAGCTAAGAAAAACAGGGAATATTTTCCATCTCGTGTCATGCTAAACTTAAATAGATCATAAAATATTGGATATGGAATTAATCTGCAGATGCTTCAGTTTAAAATGAGACCAAACTTTTTTATGGATGTCAGTTTTGGTGTCGTCAGCCCTGCGATAGTCTGGCGACCTGTCCAGGGTGTACCCTGCCTTTCGCCCGATGTCAGCTGGGATAGGCTCCAGCTCCCCCGCGACCCTCAAGAGGATGAAGCGGTTAGAAGATGAATGAATGAAGTTTTGGTGTCACGACGAAGGCCAAAACTCTGAGGAGTCACCAGTCAGTGATGTTAGAAAAAGATGACTAAAACAAGACTTTTCAACAATTGCGAATCACCGCAACCACAAGAGGTCCTTGAGCATACAGTTATAAATGTGCATAGAAAATATTAGGTTGATTGGTTCAGTAGTATTTGAGATTAGTGTGGACAAAAAGATACACACACGATGACCAAACACGTGAAAAACTGGTTGAATTAATCACAAACATAAATAATTTTGTGTGCTACAACTTCTTGCAGCTCAATGAGGACGTAACCAAAATTCTTGTCATTAGTTTCAAAAGTCTGCAGCAAGTCCACATTTAGCCTCTGTCTGTCCCTGGAAAGCACCACACAGGTCAGAAATCTGGGTTTTATCCTTGATCCTGACCTTAATTTCAGAGCCACATCACCAGCAGCTCAGTACTACATCATTTTTATCACTGAGCTAGAGTGGGCTCTGATCGCACATTCAACATCTGAATGTGTGGACAGTGTTTCCATAAATGTTGATTAATGAGTCCTGCACTGACCATATCTGCACTGCAGGCTTCCCCCTCATAACTGGGTCACCTGATGAGAGAGTAATGGGTCTGTGGGACAGAGAGCCTCATAAATTATGCAGAGTGAGAGAACGGTGAAAGACAAAGAAAGAGGTAGATGTATGACCGCGACAAGCAGCTGGGGAGTGCAGGAGAGATCGAGTGTCTGAGACTATAAACCATATTCTTTGTTGGTCTGCAATGAGTCGAAAAGCGACGGCTTTGTTATCTGCGAATAAACCAAACAACAAAATCAGGGCAGAGGTTTTGTGTCCCAGTGGTGCTATCCATCATGCTACAAAGCTGATTCACGGGTCGGAAACTGACAGCTCATTGTGTGCTGCAGGCCGCTGCGATACTTGGGTCTTTTTCAGCACGTCAGCCTGCGTCTTCTTGAACCATTTAAAGCCACATGATGGACATCCACAGCCTGGGAGGTTTGGCTGGGGCACAACACAAATAGGTGGGGGCATTTCAGGTTAATACTGAATGCAAAACTGAGTCGTGCAATTATCTGAGAAACAATCAGCTTCCTCAAATAACACATCGGAGCACAGCAAGGTGGAGAAGAGAAGTGATAATTGAGTTGATGCCTGAGCATCACCGGCGCAAACAGAAAGTCACCTCCACCAGTTCAAATTAAATTACACCTGCTGCAAAAACTGGTTGAAACAACACATAGGCTATTTATAGTGAAGACAGCAGTCAAAGTGAACTGTGGCTCATTTTAGGGTCGACATCACAGTGACGTCAGTTTGTTAGCTGGAGGTGAACCTGCCTCTCCTCCACAGGGCTGTAGGCAACATGGGAGTTGTTGTAGGGATGAATAAGGTTATGTGTATTAAGGGTTATCATGTCCACCTCATCAGAAACTGGGGAGGGATTAAGAGGAAGATTGGATTTCTCTGCAACGCTAACTTTTTAGCACATTAGCTAACGTTAGCTTCCATAGCAAAACAAACAAGTGTGGTCCTCCTTTGTAAGATTGGCTTCCTGTGACATCATCCATCCACTGAGTGAGAGCATACGGGTCGGCCAGTCTGGTCCCGTTGGTCAGTGTTTACTTATTCAAGTAACACTGGCGGTCCCGGAGAGTGAGTGACCTGGTGCGTTGGTAAATTCAGTCTGACGCTCTACACTAAAATGAGAGCCCTGTTGGTGGAAGAAACGCAGCGTTATATTTCTACATGAATGAACCAACGGTTAAGTTAATCACACATTCACTCCGCTCGGCGCTCTGCTGCTCCGTCTCCACAGACAGAGTGTCCAGAGTGCGCTCTGCCACTCTGAGAGAGTATTTCTGAATTCACTACTCGCATCATCTTCCTCCATTGTCTAAAACAAACCAACAGAACTTGCTACGCAGGGCTAACCTCAGGAGAAGTTACCACGGCACATGACATAGACATAGACACATCTAATTGTGATGAAATTTGTTGCCAACTTTTTTCATAATCAATTTCACTCCATTTAATCGATTAGTTGTTGCTGAACTACGTGAAATGTGATAATTCACACACTAAGATGGTAAACAGGGAGAACATTGTATTGCATTCCACGTCCTCAGAAATGAATGCCACAAGTTTGCAAAATGTAATTATGTACATGGACGATGGAGGCAGTTTATCAGGCCAGCAGCACACTGTTAACAACCACGGCTGCAGTGGCAGAACTTTTTTTACAATGGCATGATACCACTTTTTTGGCCATGCCTTCAACACTAAGTGGAGTAATCTCCATTTACATCTTACAAAATCAAAACTTATCAAAGAAGATATTCCAGCGTCGGCTACGGATGATTCAGACCTGAATTGCCCTGAAGTGGATGTATTCTCTAATCCTCCAGGGACACACGAAGTATTCAGGCAATGTGAAGAATGCAGCTTATATCACAGCTGCTTGGCTAAATGTACCCGCTGATAGAAGCAGCATATCATTAGCCTCACTGGAACATTTTATGCTGCATTTTCTTTTAATTTGTCACCCATCTGTTGCTCAGCTATGACAGACCTGAGTATTAAATTAACTTTACAAACAAGCGTTTCTCGTGAACTGACCTCAAACTCTCAGTTACCATTTATATAAAGTGGGATATTTATAGATAAGAAAGGATGTGGAAGTTGCTCTCTCTGTAATGAATGTGAAAACCACTGAGTATAAAACACTGGCAACAGCTAACCGAGCTTCTACCACCATCTCCTACCACTCTGTTACTTAGTGCACTTGACATTTGGCCTCACAACCCCATTATGCACTTGAGTGTGTCTGGCCAGCTATAACTAATAGGCATTATACATTAAAGAGCTGTGGGCAGTTCAAGTGTGATAGTTCAGATCCTGCCTCATTTTCAGTTAGATGCCCGTTCAGAGGATTTCATGGTGACCTACAGCCCACCACTTTGAACTGCCCGTGTAAAGCCCCGACACGGCAGGAGCATTTTTAAAGATTCTGTCCAGATGGAGCGTGAAGAACTGCTCCCTTCATCTCTCTCCTGCTCCCACCCCATGCTCTCCTCATCCTCCGCCCCCACCGCTGCGTGTCCTACCTAATGAGGCGCTCCGCTTCAGCATGTGAGTGTCTTATAGTGAGTCTCAGCAGCCTCGGGCGCCAATCTGGATGCTTGTAACACTGTCAAACCCTCAGCGTGCTGCGGATTTCACTCTGTCTCTCCAGCTGATGCCTGCACACGGCTCCAACATGCAGACACATACAAGCACATACAGCGTCAGCACACACACACTCCTCATATCTCGCCCACAGCTCTTTAAGAAGATAAATAATTGCTTCCCTTACATTGCATTTCCATGTGGGAAATCCTCTTTGTGCAGTCCATGATAAGACAAAGATACTATCGCCCTTAACTGGTGAGGTATGTGGACTGTCAACAAACTGATATGAGTCTTTATAAAGCTTTGGTTTATCTCAGCTGTTTCACCGTGTGGTATCGACCTTCTCATCTAACTCTCAACACAAACACAATTAAATGCATCTCCCAAAATATTCTTTAAAATCTATTATGAACTTTTTATCTCTCAGTCCTTGTTAAAAGCCACATGTTGTAAGCATCATCTTGCCTCCAATATTCATGTAAGCACAACAGTTTATGTTAAAGGGATAGTTTGTGTTACCCACAGTAGATGTCAGTCGGCATGCCACAAGTGTGGAGAAGCAGACAGGAGTACCGCCACAGAAGCTAAGCAACATACTGCTGTGGACGGGGAAAACAGCAAAACGTATTTTAAGACACCTAAAACATCAGTTTAAAGGCCTTTGCACAACAAGTCTGTAATTTTCGACTGAAATTGTTGCACATTTAAAAGTTAATATGATCTCATGTTGTGTCAATCACATCATGAAACGTATGTCATTAAAGGTTCGATTTTCTGTGTTTTTTGCATCTGCCAAAAGTCTGGAGAAAGTTGTTCGACATGAAGAAAATGTGGTGTAACCTGCGGGACACATTCATCTACAACAAGGGAGAGGAACAAGACACACAGCATCATAACTCAGAGAGCCTACTTTTAGTACGTCAGTCATATTCAGGTGCATGATGATGAGGAGGAGTTATGGAGGTTGAGGGCCGCACACAGACAGAACGAAAGTGTGGAGACAGACGAAGGGCAGCTCAGCCCTGTAAGGTAGTTGTGGTGCCAAATGCAAGACACATGGGCAACAAGTGGGGACAGCTAGGAAGGTACCTCCAGTGGAGAGAAGCAAGAGAGCAAATGTGTGTCTCCATTTCGTCTCACTGTGCAAATTTTTGCAATCAATAGAAAAATAGAAAACATCAGACTCTCTGTGAAAGTTTTCTGTGCATAACACTTTTTATCCAATGACAGACACAGATTTGCTGTGCAAAGACCATAAGCGTACGCTATATTGAGACTGTTTTCGCCACTTCACGTCACTGTCAGACGGCTGTTTCTCACGGGGAACTGAAGCCATGATATCGCTCTCTTCAAGGCCAGACTCCATTGAGAAAAACACTAATTTAACACCGCTGAGCACAGCAGCTGCTGGTCTTCTGCTGCCTTGATCAGTTAATTAATTTGTGTTACTGTGTGACTTAGGTGTATAAAAGGGTTAGATCAGATTCACCAATATCACACAATAGCCCCTTTTCCACCACAGGAACTTTTGAAAAGCCTCGGCGCATTTCCACCAAAATTACCCGGGGTAAAAACTTTCCCTCAACCCCAAACGTTCCCTGAATAAGGTACCTAGTAGGGGGGTAGGACTTTTCAGATTACCTGGAATTCTTGAGGGGCGGAGCTGTGTGCTGAGGAACGCTGATCGGTGGAACACACACACTTACAGCGTTCAGCACTTCCTGGTACAGGCAGCCGCTGCAAACTTTATTTCATTTCTACAGGCTTCACTTCGTTTGTGTTTTGATGAAGGATGGGTACCGAAACTCGGTACTAAATTAGCCCCGGAGCTAAATGATCAAAGACCATAGTATTTATAAGCGTTAACGGTATCGGTTCTCCTCTGCGCTGTGTGCCGGCGCTGAACTCCTCCAATTACACACACACACATACCGACATGACACAGTAACTGGTGAACAGCCGAGCAGTCACGGTGGAAACAAAGTGAAGATAACTCGAAAATTACTCCAGTTGACGGCAGCTACACTCGTTACTGTAAGTGACATTAACCCTTGGCGAGTAAGAAGCCAATACTTTATCAATACATGTGTTCAGCAAGCACGAACATGTAAACATGTAGACCAACAGCTCCAGTGTTCAGCGAGCTTAAATTACTTTATTTATGTTATTTTTCTGAATGCAGTCTGGTGACACTGACAAGAGCTGAACGGCCTCCTTGTAGGAAAGCATTTCCTGCAGCAAGGTTAAGTGGTGAATAAATTCTAACTCATGAAAATATGTTTTGCTTTTGTCACCATCTGCAACAGTACCTAACTTAGCTTCTGTGTCTATACTTCTGTCTGCTTCTCCAAACTGGGGATGTGCTGACCTTCATCTTTGTAATACACTGACTATGGATAAGTATTTCATACAACGCCACCTCATAAGACCTGAACTATCCCTTTAAAGATGAAAGATGTTACTGAAAATCTATTTTAAAATGGGTTCCTGAGTGTCAGCCACACATCTTCTTCCCTGATGCCAACTTTATCACTATTTTTAACCCTGTTAAGTGAAGCTGCCGATGGATTGAGGAGAGAGGAAGAAAGCCTGTGAACACAGGCAGCAGCAGGAGCAGCATGTTTCTAAAGTTAGAGAGAGCCGGGGCCAAATAGGTGGCAGCAGTGATGAGGATGATGACAGTGATGCTGATAAGTGGTGGTGGTGGGCCTGAGCTGCAGCTACCAACTTTAATAAAAGCAACCAGACTAAACGGGCCTCTTTGTGCCTTGAGTGACAGACAGAGTGTCCCACAGCAATTTGTCTCTGAAACAGTCAGGTCATATTAACTCTGTGCTGCTGGCATGGACTGTTGTTGTTAGTGGGGTGTCCACTGATGGGGATGCATCATAAGTCAGCCATGAATGACTTGTTGTTCACTGTGTGGTCTCAACTGCTTATAAAGCAGCTATTTTAGTTGCAGACTGTAGTTTGATTTGCACCACCAGTCTTGCATGTGTACAAGAATATATCCAGAAATGTTGGACTCCATTACACATTTATTCCTTTTATACTGTTTTCATCTTTGACAGGACATTCTTGCCTCCCATCTCTATCCCCAAAATGTAAACTTTTAAAGTTTGAATTATTATCGAAGCAGGTTGTGTGTTTGTACAATATTAACTTCATTTCCCTCCGGCATGCATTAGTTGGAATAAATAGTCCAGAGGTTTGAGTGGCTTGTCAGAGTTCTTGTTGTGCTGGAAGTAGAGATGGATTTCGTAATGACACGTTGTCAGAAAGTTCACAGAATAATTGGTTGTTTAGCAGGAATAAGCAGTAATGAATGTGTCTTACCTTTCACAGCTTGCAGGTTGTAGAGTTCACAGATATAAAATATTCAGTTTTGCAAACAGGATGCATACAATTGCACAAATCTGTGCATCTAGTAGTCTCAGAGGTTGGTGTTTCCTTCATTATTAAGAACCCAAACTGACCATAAATTCACACAGTGAGAGGTGGGAAAGACTTTTGCCTAGCAGGTGTGGATAACTGGGGCAGACCAGAGCGTGGTGCTGCAGACTCCTGTCATTAAAGGGGAGCTACACCCTTTTCTCAAAATCCATGTGTGTCATTCTTATGGCCTAAGACATTCCAAAAATATTCATAGAAATGAACAAGTCTTTCCCAAAGTGCTAAAACTCATTTTGCAGTTGAAGGTCAGGGGGGCCTCTGACACTTTGGACCCTCGGGCTTGTGCTTGGTGGGCCGTTCAGTAATCCATTATGTTTGTAGTGTGGCAATTCTGTGAGAACCATGTCTCTCTAAAAAGTCAACTTTTCATGGTGTCAGAAAAACAGCCGTTTTCAGCTTTGTGACGATGCGTTTTCCAGCTGATCCAAGAGGGTTTTTAAAGATTTTTTTTAGCTCAAGAAGTAGGAGAATTTTCTCAACACATAAAGGAACACTTCATCCTTCAGTTTATCACAAACACTCAACAGCATCTCATCTGGAGATACACTATATGGACACAGGTATTCGGACGCCTGACCATTACACCAACAGGGACTGTAGTGACATTATATTCAAATACATCTTCTTTGATATGGAGTTGATCCCCCTTTTGCAGCTATAACAGCTTCCACTCTTCTTGAACGTCTTTCCACAAGTTTTTGGAGTGTTTCTGTGTGAATATGTGCCCATTCATTCTTGTAGCAGTCATGAGGTTAGGCACTGATGGACTGCTGGACGAGAAGGCCTGGCTCACAATCTCCGTTCCAGTTCATCCCAAAGGTGCTCGATGGGGTTGAGGTCAAGGCTCATCAAACCATGTCTTTACAGTCCTTGCTCTGTGCACTGGGGCACCGTTATGTTGGGATAGAAAAGGGCCTTCTTCAAACTGTTGCCACAAAGCTGGAAGCAAAGCATTGTCCAAAATGTCTTGGTATGCTGAAGCATTAAGACTGTCCTTCACTGGAGATGAGGGGCCGAGCCCAAACCCTGAAACACAGCCCCATACCATTATACCTCCTCTACCAAACTTCACAGTTTGTGCAATGCAGTCAGGCAGGTAATGCTCTCCCGGCATCCGCCAAACCCAGACTCGCCTATCTGACTGCCAAACAGAGAAGCGTGATTCGTCACTCCACAGAACACGTTTCCACTGCTCCCCAGTCCAGTGTTGGTGTGTTTCACGCCACTCCATCTGATGCTTGGCATTGGACTTGTTGATGTGAGGCTTGCATGCAGCTGCTCAGCCATGGAAACCCGTCATGAAGCTCCTGCCGCACAGTTTTTGTGCCAGTAGAAACTTGGAACTCTTCAGCTGCGGAATCAGCAGAGCATTGGCGACTTTTACGCACCGTGCGCCTTAGCAGTCGTTGACCCCACTCTGTGATTTTATCTGGTCTTCCACTTCATGGTTAAGTGGCTGTTGTTCCTAAACGCTTCCACTTTCTAATAACATCACTTACAGCTGACTGTGGAATATCCAGCAGGGATGAGATTTCATGAACCATCTTTTGCAAAGGTGGCGTCCTATCACAGTCGTGCTTGAAGTCACTGGGCTCTTCAGAACGACCCATTTTGAATCACAAATGTTTGCAAATGGAGACCGCATGGCTAGGTGCTTGATTTTATACACCTGCAGCAACGGGTCTGATTGAAACACCTGAATTCAATAATTAACAGGTGTGGCCAAATACTTTTGTCCATATAGTGTACATGGTCTTAACTGGACAGGAAGGGGATTAAGAAAAATATGATCTGAAAAACAACGAAAGCTTTCAGATGAATGCAGTGGAGGAGAAGGTGCAACATTTACCTCTGAGATGTAGTGGAGTAGAAATATCAAGGGGCATAAAATGGAAATACTGAAGTACAAATATCATAAATTTCAGTACAATAGGCTACTTGAGTAAATGTACTGAGTTACATATCACACTGAAAAGCCTCCACAACAAGTAAAAGTCTTGCATTTAATTTGTCACATAAAGGAAACTACAGCAGTATTATAAGCAAAATGTACCCAGGACCAAATGTATTGATCATGCAGGATGGTACTTTACTAAGTTTATGGATGATTTAAATTTAAGCAGCATATTTAATGTTGTGGCTGTTTGAGAATTTGAACTGCTACGGTATACTACAGGTAGTTAAATCAATAAAAATGCATCATATTTATAAGCTCATGATATGTTTTGTGTGTAAAATCTCAATCTAAAAGTAGCAACTGAAACTGTCCCTCTAGAATATAGTAGAATGGGAAGTCACAAAAAATCCTGTCTCAGCTCTTCAACTTGTGCATTGCAGTTTAGTCCTTTTTTGCCTCTTCTTATGTCGTTGACTGCTTTACAGTCGTCCATATTTCCAGACTGGCTGCAGCGTGTGTGTTTATGGCATCCCAGATGGTTCTGGTAATCCATGGTTTCTGGTTGTGGAATGATTTAACTGTCGTTTCTGGTACAGTTGCTTCTGCTGATGATGGTGTCCTGGAACCTGCTCTGGACTCTGATTGGCTCTGTCTCTTGCGTCACTGGGTCATGCTTCATAGTTTGTTCACATATCTTGACCTCAACAAGATGGAAATTCTACAAAGTCTACAGAAAAGGTAGGCAGGTAGTGTACGGTGTGGTTTTAGAGCTTTTTGCTTCAAAGAACAACAAACAATCTGCGCAGTGAGACTGAACCAAAACAGTGAAGGGGTTGCAAAACCCCAACAAATAGCATAAATCAGTCTCACAGAGATGCTTTAAAACTGTTTAGAGTTCAGTGCAATCAGGTGATAATTTGTGGATTCATTGCAAGCGGCAGCCTCCAGGGCTGTAATATGATCGAACAGGGAAGTGCCAAAAACTGCAGTTCCTCTAATGGCCACTTGAGGCTGGCTCCAACAGTGAGTTAATTCCCATAGACTCCCATGTTAAAATGCTGAACTTTACAGCACAAATAAACATGTTTACAGCCTGGTACAAAAACAGTGGTCTAAATAGCTAATTTGAAAATTTGTGACAAGAGTACAGGGGGTGAATTTTAATATAGCTAATCTTTTTAAATTTTATTAAGGCTTAAAGTTGCACTTAAATATGGTGGGGCCTGTACAGAATCTTAATAGATTGTTAATAGATTGGCAAATTAGTTTTGTTCTCTGATTGAATTTTCCAAGATTTTTTTTAAAGTATTCATGGTTGAATAAAATATCTGATTCAAAGTTTCTACTAAAACCCACTAAGTAGTTCATTTAGCCCGCTTTAGGTAATTTTAGGTTTATTTTTGTTCAAAAACAATTGTCATCATAAATGAATATTGTGTATCACATTACAAGCAGAAGAAAAAAAACATTCTGCAGATTTTCATTTTGAATCACAACTGAAAACAACTGCTAAAAGCCAACCCTTGTTCCACCACTGCTCGAACCCAGGCTCTAAGGAAGGTTGCTCCTGCTACGTCCAATTTTTCCCAGTGGCCATTTTCAGTATTGCAGTGAAAAACTCCCCTGCAGCCTGAAAGACATTTTCCCCTTAGCCCACCATTATAAAAGAGACATCTGAAAAACTCTTGACATTACACCTCGAATTGCAAACAAGGTCAATATTTCAACATTTTGAATTTTTGTTCCATGGAGGTTTTATATTTGTAAAACTTTCCTGTAGCCAAGAAAAATTATTTAAAACACACTACTGCACATATTCAGTGAGTCACATACCCTGGAAGTCAACCTGTTAGAAACATTTTTTGGTGTATGCGCCAGGTAAGACACTCCATTAGAATAAATATGGCCGCCATCTTGGCATCTGCTATCTTATTATTATACATCTATGTTCCTGTCCTCCAAATATTGTCACCTCTGGCTCCAAAAAACAAAAGAAAGCGACGGCTGAACTCAAGGCTTCAGTACTAAAGTCCACAAACCAATGGGTGACGTCATGGTAGCTACGTCCATTATTTTATACGGACTACGAGTGACCCCTCTCACATTACACACTGATATTGTAACGACTTTTACTGTAAAAAAAATTGATTTTAGACACTTCAGTGTTGGCTGGTGGGTTTAAATATTAAGTCCCAGTCTGAGCAGGGCTGTGTCGTCAGCCTAATTTGCCAAATGTGATTTATTTTCATGCAGGTTTGCTACCTGTCACTTACATTACTTTGCACTGTCACCCGATGGAAACGAGCCTCCCTGTCACCAGCCTGGAGTCGCCTCCATTTACATCTCATTACGAAACGATCGCCGCTCTACCTCCATGTTCTCTGCTCCAGGACCCCATCTGGTGTGTTCACAATAACATGCATCATTTCCCCCCCGTGCCTGAGGGGGTTTATAGCAAGCCTACATGACCAAGGGACCACTCCGCTGTGTAAATGGGTGGGGGTGATAATAGCCAACTGCAGCAGGGAATCAAATCACATGAGATGGAATTTATTTTCCAATCACAATAAAAGAGGGGAACACCTGCTGTCGCCCCCCGCCTCCTCTCTGTGATATCTGCAGAGCCTCGCCCCCACATGCTGTTATGTTTATGGTCTGTCAGTGATGGCATTTGTCCATACATCAACACATTCCTTATGAAGCAGCACATCTCCTGAGAGAGGAGACGGAGTTATGAAACAAATTCCTGAAGAGAAATAGTTGAATTAAATGAGACTCTTGAGGAAGCCACTCCTTGTGTTTTATGTGTCGGCACTTGAGCTGCTACAAATAGTCAGATATCTGAGTGATTCTGTTTGATGGCGTCTTCACTTTCTTACAATAGTCCCGTCCTATTTAAGCTGAAGTTTGCATCGGTCATGTTTGCATACCGTCACTTTATAGTACGTAAGTGTTCAGTTGCTGTCACATATCCACACCTGGACTTGTATCTACAGATTATTAAAAGTACTGTACAAACAACACTGAGTGTTAACACCAATAGACATGATGTAATAGGGATGATCTTGTTTAAAAACTACAAGCTTTGTCGAGTGTTAAACTGGCAGCATTAGCACAGGATCAAGTGGGAGGTGCAGACAAAGGAGAAAGCACAGTGTAGGAATGTGGTCCTTTGTTGTCGAGCTGATTAATGATTTGCCCCCATAGAGCACAGCTGGAGCTCCTGGCATAATGATACAGGGGCATATGGGGGGTTGCGAATGGAGAGCTGCGCAGGGATTGTGTGTGTTGGTAATAAGTGGGGGGTTAAGGTGTGTTTAAATGATGATATTGGACATTAGGGTTGTGTGCTCCTGTGCCTGATTTTGTCTCCTCCAGTCTAGACTGTTTGTGTGATGGATGTTGTGTGTGTGTGGCTGCGAGGTTTAGAGGTTATTCTCTTAGCTTTTACTGAAAGGAACACTTGACATTTTTGGTTTTAGTTGAGAGGATGAATTAATCTCACATCTGTAGAGTAAATATGAAGCTTAAGAGCAAATTTACAATAACTTCCAGGTAGAAAACCCCTGCATCATGTGCATACAGTACAATCTTACCATTACTCTTTCAAAATAAAAGCACTACATTGGCACAACACCGAGAATTGACGTTCTTCTTCAACAAACACACATGGGTGGGTTTAGGATAAAAAAAAAGGGTTTGGCTTTTGAATCTTATGGGCCGTGAACACTGCTGTCTTGGGTGAAAGTTGGTGATAGCTGGACCCATCCACCACCTCTCCTGCCTGCCCCAGTCAGACTTTCGCCACCTTAACTTTCATCCTTCTCCCACCATGTTTCCCCCTGACACCACCGGGTGCTGTTAAACTATAAGGGTGACCGGCCCCGTATCATGCTGACGTCAAAGGATGCTTTTTTCGTTGGTTTCTGACTCCACAAGTCACCGCCCAAGCGCCGGATTTCGACAATTTCGGAGACCGAGCTCATCAAACAGCACCCTGGTTGCAACAGTGTGACATTTTCATGGTGCAATTACTGTCTCAGAAAATATCATGGTGGTACAGAATTATTATCATTATCAGGAATGAAAGTTTTGTTATTATAATTGAAAATTGAAACCATTTTTAATGGAAGTTTGTGTAAAAAATAACTAAAATAAAGGCGAAATTTTCCATCTAGATTTTTTTTTTTGAAAATATAATGGCTAAGCAAATGTTCATGGTGTGATAACCGTACACTTTCATATCATGATATACCTTGAAAAAGGTATATCACTGCAGCCGTAAACAGCGCTGAGGAAACGCTGACCTAACTGATTAGCCGTAAGCCACCTTAAGAAATCAATATCAGTTTAAGTGTATGCCATATTTAGAATACTTTACCTTTTCATTAGACAGACATTTCTGACAGGGAGCTGAAGCCTTTATCTCAAAGCCACCAGACTCCATTGACAAAAACAGTCATTTTACTTTACTGAACAGCAGAGTTGCTGTTATTTCTTTTTTTTTAGGCAGCTAAAATACATTTGCAGCCCTGTCCATAGTGGTACATTTCTTAGCTTCTGTGCCAGTAGATTTAGTTTATTAAAGTGGTTAGCAAAGCAACATAGTGCATAAAATAAGCACAACAGAAACTTAAGATGGGTCAGGCCACAGTATTTAGCTATATATCTTTAAATGTGACTGACAGCTGAAAATGACAACTAAAATAGTTGCCTGTTTTTTGCCCACGAGTGACTGTTAGCAGCTGGTTAGCTTAGCTTAGTGGAAAGACTGGCAACAGTGGGAACAGCTAGCCTTCCTTTGTCCAAAGACCAAAGACCAGCAATGCACAATAGTTACATATATGAAAAATTTACTTCACAATTTTCTTGGCCCAAAATAACTGCTACTGACAATATAATCATGATAATCACCCAAGTAAGACTCTAAAGTGGCGCTAAAACATACTGGAATCAGCTTAAGAAACTTTCACAGATAGGACACACATCTTTTTAAGTGAATTTCCTTTTTCGTGAATCAAAAGTCAAAAAGACGGGCTTTCAACTATTTAAAATGGCATCAGATATCTCAATATGGAATGAAAATATTTGAGGTTGGTTGGTGCATATACAGCCTGTTCTTGCAGGGTCTCTTATTATAAGTTGCCCACAGCCCAGTTGCCAGAAGAAAATGTTGGCATTGAACCTTTTTTACAAAGCACGAATAATACATTTGAATTTGCATGTTCCTTACAAATCATGAACATTTCTAAAGATTTTTAGACACAAAAACTAGTTTTTAATCATATATTCCTAACCATAACCAAGTGTATTTTTGTGTCTTATCCGAACCACATAAAACTTCAACTTTCAACATGTCCGCTCAACAATATTTTGCATATGTAATGTAACCGTGGTTTGCAGAAACGTACACTTCCAACATTTTTTCTGGAAATTCTGCTGTTGCCCGGCAGTCTCTTTGGGTGCTGCTGATGCCAGAAATTGACGACCATCACCACCTTATTGTGACTGTTTTCATCGCGATCCGCAATAAAACCATATATCCTCCTAGTCCTACTAAAAACAAATGCCTAAGCTAAAAGTAATCATTAAACAGCTGAAATATTTAATTTCATCTACATACAATAAGTTGTGTTTGATAACATCCAGTTTGAAATAAATTCAAGTGAACACATTGGAACATTAAGCATCTTTAAAGTGTTTTATTCTTTACACATCTGTGCCTCAGGCTTGTCGTCTCAACTTCAGACTCATCACATGTGGCCAAACTTCTCACATGAATGCTCATCTGATGTTTAACTGACTCTGAATTGATCATGTGAATTATTTAAATGAGGCATGCAGTAAAGGTAAAGGAAGTCACCCAGCTGTACGGGGGTCCTGTGGATGCTTGTATTCATGCATACATGCAGCGCACATTTACAGTATACAAGCATGACTGGACTTGCATGAACGAGTTAATGTGTTAATGCATACAGTACATATAACTTCCATCCCATTGACTAAATGTGTTTTGTGTGCATGAGGTTTCTGTGGTAACAACAAAATCACAAGGCTAGCAATGCTCAGCAAGACGTCTTTGTATCCTACTGCCCTCTTTTTCTTTCTCTTGCCCTCCTGTATCCTTCAATCCTATAAATATATCCTACATCCTCCTCTCTGACTTTTATCTTTCCTTCAGTGAAGGGCAGAGTTTGGGGGGGTTTCCGTCGTAGATGTGAGGATGGTGCGATCAGCCAGAGAGGGGGATGGACAGAGAGATGGAGCAGGGTATATGGCCGCGAGGAGAGTAGACCCATGGGACACAGATCCAATGTGCTGTAAACCATAACGGCCCCATAACAGGCAGATTTCTCATTTCCACAATGCTCAGGCCATATCTCATCTGCGCCTTGACAATCCCACAGAGACCTATACGAGGCAGGACAGCTCACTCAGCACTGGAGGAGGGGAAGGTGGACTGAGTGAGGTGGTAATTTGGAAGGAAGGAAGGGGAATGGCGATGAATGTCAGGGACTGATTATTTAGGGACAGGGCCCAAAAAACTGAGATATGATTCCCCTCCGACTCGAGGATTAGGATTGTGAGCATTAACTGATTTTTACATTTGAGCCGTGTGGATTTCCTTTTCTTGATCAACGATTTCACCACCACAAGAAAAGAAGCCACTGGCAGTTATCAGTGTTCTTTCCCTCTTTTCTTGATGTATTATTGTTCATAAAATATAGATCAGACACTGTGTGCACATAAAAAAAGCTAGTGGCTATTAATGTCTCTGAGGTAATGCTATATTAATGAGGAGTGGGCAGGGCAGAAGCCACCAGCAGCTTGGCAAGCAGAAATGCCTGATGGTAGCCTCTTGATTCATTGAGCACCTCTGGCTCTGTGAGCTACAGGAGTCAACCTGTCCTCCTGTTATTGTGTGCTTTATAAAAGGAGATAACGCAGTGTGTTGGGAATGATGATGTCCATCATTGTTCTTTAATGTGTCATGTTTTTTTCAAATTTCCGTAGCTCATCCAGTGACTTAAAGGGGCAATTCGTTTCTCAGTCTAGATTCTTTTGGTTATCAAGTGTTGGGGATATCGGCCTTCTCTCCAATATAATGGCTCTAGATTGCAATCGGCTTGTGGTTTGCAAAGTGCCAAGTCCCAAATTAGTATTATTTATTTATTTATTTTAAAACTCAACAGCAATATCTCTTTCCAGAAATCATGACCCAGTTACTCAGGATCTATTTTCCTTCTACTGAACTACACCCGCTAATCGTATCACCACACAGAAGGAGGCACGTGTCTATTCCTAGCTCACCTAGCACCGCTGAGCTAGCTAACGTTAGAGCTCAGCCAAGGAAGACGCCATTAATGTTTACAGCTTGCGCTGTCAAGAGCATGACCCTGTCGTCCATGAGTAGATGCACATTTCCTTCTGCGTGTTGTTAAGGTTGGTGGGTGTAGAAAGACAAAGATTTAAGATCAAGGTTACATTAAGGAGCAATCACACCGAGATGGAACGGGCCAGAAACGCTATGCCATTGTTTTCCTATGATACGGTGTGTCTGACCGGCGTTCCGGCATCTTTTTAGACGGTCGCTTTTCCAGCATCTTTTTAGACGTGCGTTTTTGTAGACGCTTCTTTTTAAACGCGTGTTTTTAGGCGCGTGTAGACGCTGAAAAGTTAAAATACTTTCAACTTTTTGAGCGTCAGACGCCAGTAGCTAGCGCATTGAATAAGCACTTCCAGCGTTTCAAGCGTCTTTGAAGTGTCCGCGTCTCTAGCGTCTCATTTCTGTGTGTTCTCTAGTTCTTTGATGTCTTGACACTTTGACACTTGGAGCCAGCCTCAAGTGGTCATCAGAGGAACTGCAGTTTGGCAACACTGGCTTCATTTTTTCAGCCTTGGAGGTTGCAGCTTGGTGACAGTTCCTCCAGTGGTTGTTGAGATATTTCAAGCTGGACCACAGTGATGGATCAGCCAACGAGCACTGCCATCCAAAGAACCGTGCAGCCGAGCATGACCTAAACTCTTTCATCCAGTATAGATACATCCTCATCTTTTGTCATTACTGCTATAAACACTGGTCTCCTCTCTGCGGCTGTCAGCATTGCATTGCCTGCACCCTCCACACAGGAGTAGTGCGTCAGAACTGGCATAGTTTTAAATAGCAGGGTGTGTGCCCTCAGCAGTCTCACAGCAGAAGATGATGTATTGTTTTAATAGCTAATTCTGCCTCCTCTATATCTCCCCATGACCACGGATGTTTTGACACACTGTTCCGTCTCAGCTCCATCTTTCATC